>NW_027507825.1:20856620-20869120 GCF_037356315.1 Lithobates pipiens
CCCCCGTTAAGCTGCAACTGCAGTTGATAGGGGTATTCACATGCAGTCATGATGCTTTGCACCCACAGCAAAAAAAAAAAATTTCCCCCTATCACATTTGCCATCCAGAACCACCACCGAATAAAATCCATTCAAGCTATGGTGCAGCATATGCCCCTGGATAATGATGGTTATGATGAAACGCGTCAGTTGAACTTTACCTACTGTGTCATTGCGCTTGCTTTCCTGAGCAAAGCAGTGTTTTGTTTTACATGCTCTTAAAGAGTAAGTAAACCCTGATGGGTTTTACTTCCTCCTTGTTTCCCTGCAAAGCTAAAGCATAATGAGTTACTATGCATCGCATAGTAGCTCATTATGTGTCACTTACCTGAAACCGAAGCCTGAGGTGTCCCCGAGGGCCCGCGGTTTCCTCCCTGGCAGGAAGCGTCCATTCTTCACCACTCTTGCTTCTGGGGCAGCGAACTTCGGCTCTGTGTCTGGCCAGAGTCATGTGACGTCACTCGCGCGCATGCGCAGCCAGTCGCGGCATGATCCCAGCTTGAAATGGCACAGCTTGCCCTTTCAAGAGTGCGCAAGCGCTGAATACATCGGCACATGCGCAGAAGTTGGCGTAGTTCGGGGACATGGTAAATATCTCCTAAACCGTGTAGGTTTAGGAGACATTTCAAGCACCTACAGGTAAGCCTTAATCTAGGTTTACCTGTAGGTGAAGGTGGTCTGTAAGGGTTTACAACCACTTTAATACTTCTATTTTCTTATTTGTAATAAATTTGTGTTGGAATTTACTACAGTATGGCATCTCTCGTTTCTTTGGCACATCACCTTCTGGCTTGCTCTAATTGGAGTTGTGCAGGAGAATGACACTTTGCTTAAGCTAATATTTTGTATTCATTATTATTATTTTTGTTGTACATTATAATAGCATACCTCCCAACTTTTTGAGATGGGAATGAGGGACACCTATCGGCAAAAGTATGCAGGCATAGGACACGCCGCCTGCCACGCCCCCTTAAAGGAGAAATGTACAAAAAAACAAGATTGGTTAAAACCACAAGTGCTGTTTTTTTTTTTACCACTACTATTCCTTTTATAGTGGCTTTTGGAATTTACAAATGCAGCTATTTAGAAATTACATTAAAGGTTGAGTGCTGGAAAACACTTTTTTTTGATAGATGAAAAGTGTATTTTATATACATCTATATAGATCAGACCAGGGCCGCTGATAGGCCAGTACAACTGGCCCTGTTGTACTGGGCCCGGCCAGCAGGGGGGCCCGGGCAACCTAAACGGAGACCTAATTAATGTTAAAAAAAAAAATCCAATTAATGTTAAAAAAAAAAAAAAAATCCCCCAGCCACCTTGACTGACTCTCTCCCCCCCACCCCTTGCCGTTCTTTTTACATTTTTTTTTAGGCCGATAGCTCAATAGGCAGGGGGAGGGACTATTTTCTCTATTTCGGAAATGGAAGAATGTCCTCTCTGCGCCCGCTCCTCATGCTGGCTCAAGTTCCGGCCAGCGCGTCCTCTATATTGCCTTCCCTGGCGCGGAGTGATTCCTCCCCTTCTGCTATGTTCTTCGCTCGGCTAGAGAAAAAGCAGAGAGACGAGCGCCGAGCGGAAAAAAAAAAAGTAGCAGATCGATCTGGCATCTGACTGGAAACTTTTGTGGACACTCGTACTCCAGTCCAGACAGCCACCAGCAACAGGATCAAGGAAGAAGTGACTCCTGGGGCCCGGCTAACACAGAACACAGACAGGTGTGTGCTTGCTTGGGGGGGGGGGGGTGGATTCAAGATCTACTACTACTGCAGCAGCATCTTTACATTATGCCATTGGCAGCATGGGTGGCACTATCTGCAGGTAGCACATGCGTTATGGGCAATAACGCATGCGGCATGGGTGGCACTGTTACAGCAGAATATGGCATTGGCATCATGGGTGGCACGGTCTCTGCAGGCAGCACATGCATTATGGGCCATAATGCATGTGCTGCCTGCAGAGACCATGCCCCCCATGCCGCCAATGCCGTAATGTGCTGCAGACAGTGTCACCCATGCCGCCAATGCCATATTGTGCTGCAGACAGTGACACCCATGACGCTAATGTCATAACGCATGTGATGCCTGCAGAGACAGTGCCATCCATGCTGCCAATGGCATTATGTCAGCAAGTAGCACATGCGTTATGCCATTAGTGTCACGGCTGGCACTGTTTACAGCACGTTACAGCATTGGCGGCACTGTCTGCTGGTAGCACATGCTTTATGGCCCATAACGCATGTGCTGCCTGCAGAGACAGTGCCACCTGTGCCGCCAATGCCGTAATGTGCTACAGACAGTGCCAGCCATGCCTATCGCTTGTAGACAAACCTGCACTTTGTTTCAAGGCGGGGTCTGGGGAGGGGCTGGGACGGGGCGGGGCTGAAGGAGGGACCATGGGCGGGCCAGGGGTGGAGCTGAAGGGGGCCCCGTCAGGTAGGCTGTACGGGGCCCCATGATTTCTATCAGCGGCCCTGGATCAGACCAAAATGAGGGACAAATGAGGAGGAAAGAGGGACTTTGCTCCAAATCGGGGACAGTCCCTTGTAGGGCCGTTTTTAAGGCAGGGTAAAAGGGGCAGCTGCCCTGGGCCCTGCCATTGTTGTGGGGCCCAAAGCAGCTGCCGCATACTTGCCAACTATCCCAGTTTAAATTCCCTCGTCCTTTGAGGTTTTAGTCCTGTGCTGTGTCCTGATATCTCAGTGTGAAGTGCTGCTACTAATGCTGCCCAGCTCTGCCCTATTGTTGTGTAAAGATGACTCACCTGCAGATAGGGTTGCCACCTTTTCTTCAAGCCAAACCCAACAATTTAGCGGCCTGGGACACCTTTGGGTGCCCCAAGTAGAGTAGTAATGTGGTGCGCATAGCGTGCTGCATCGAACAGTGGGTGTGGCCAGATTGCTCTTGCTGACCGCATCGTCCTGCCCCCCTTGATGCTGAATGGGCCTGCAGACGGCCGCCTGTAGTGTGACTAGCTTGCTTACTTGGGGAGCCACAGCCCAATATGAATAATGTGTCCGGGTTTCAGTCTGCCTGAAACCCGAACACCTGATTCAAAACCCGAACTGTCTGGGTGAATCCCGGATTTCAGTCTGCCTGAAACCCGAACACATAATTCAAAACCCGAACTGTCCGGGTGAATCCCGAACAGGTGGCAACCCTACCTGCAGACCCTCTGTTTGCATAAAATAATAATAATTTTACGTAAATTATCGGCATTCATATGTAAAAAGGGGCAGCCGACAGCATTGATATGTATATCATGCCCCCCTGAGGTCATATCCACAGTAATCTCTAGCAACCAATAAACAAGCAGAAATCATGTGCTGTAACCTCTAGCAACCAGTCAGTGAGCGGTAATGATACACTGTAACCTCTGGCAACAAATCTCAAAAGCTGCCTGATCTGATTCAGTAAACTGATTTTGAGTCTAACCGCTATTTATTGTATGTCTCAGAGTAGGCGGAAAGCAAAACTGCATGGGGGGGGGGGGGGGCAAGAAAACATTTGCCCAGGGTCCAATCAATTGTAAATACGGCGATGGTCCCTTGAAATCGGGCACAGTTGGGAGCTATGTATTAATGTGTTACTAAACCCAGGACCTTGCATGCACTATATCTGGTCTACCACGTACACAGAACATGGAAATGCGATTATTTTACTTATATAAACTGCTATATACCTTTTTCTCATCAGCAGTATATAGCAGTCTTGTGACTCCTATCGGTGTCTGGTTAAAGCTTGTAGGAGGAGTTTTCTTTCTACTCTGACTGTTCTATGAGGCTGCATGACCCCTGATCCTCTGTCTGGACAGTGCTGATTGGCCCTGTGCTGATCACATGCACCCTCCCAAGAAAAAAAAAACTCTCTAGCAATGCACATCACACTGAGTGACTCCAAAAGCTCTGTGCTTTCAGCAGCTGGATTGGGGACAATGGAAGAGGGGGATGATCAAAGAAGATCAGATCAAACAGCCTTTTTGCACAATGCAGAGGATCAACCCCTTCGGTTCCACAGCGAGTATAACAAGCATGCTTTACTGTATATACAGACTGATTTTACTGTTATGGGTTTAGTAACACTTTAATGACATAGGGGTTGGTGGGAAGAACCACAACACATGTTGGAGGACCAACAAATCAACACTCTTGAAAGTGTTTTCCTTTAATAGGCCTTGTTTGTGATTTGAGCTGCATTTTTAAGCTCCAAAGGCAGTGGATAGAGGCATTCACAAGCTATTGTCATGATGCTTCGCACTCATGGCAAAAATGATTCCCCGTCACCAGGGCCGTCTTTAAGGCAGGGCAAAAGGGGCAGCTGCCCTGAGCATTATCATTATTGTGGGGCCCAAAGCGGCTGCCCCATACTTGCCAACTATCCAGTATAAATTCCCTCATCCCTTGAAATTTTAGTCCAGTGTTGTGTCCCAATATCTCAGTGTTACTCAGCCTGCCCAGCTCTGCCCTATTGTTGTGTACAGGTGACTCACCTGCAGACCCTGCGTTTACATGTAAATACCAGCATTGATATGTAAATAGTGGCAGAGCGGCAGCATTCATATGTAAATATAGGCAGTATTCATATGTATATCCTCCCCCTGAGGTCATATCGACCATCACCTATACGGAATGCTGCCACTGGGGAGATAAAGGGGCATGCTGGAAATTGATCACACCCACCCCTTCCCCAGTACTGCCACTGATCCCAGGAGTCCTAGGATCCCTAGGAGTTTTCTGCCTATTAATGGGTCCCCTCACCTCCTTAGTGCATGGTGAGCAGGCAGTGAGGAGATGATGTGCTGTAACCTCCTAGCAACCAATCAGTAAGCAGTAATGATGTGCAGTAACCTCTAGCAACCAATCGGTGAGCAGTATTGATGTACAGTAATCTCTAGCAACCAAACAAGCATAAATCATGTGCTGTAACCTCTAGCAACTAATACACTGTGATCTCTGGCAACCATTCATAATCACTGGCTGATCTGATTGAGTAAACGGATTTTAAGTCTAGCTGCTATTTATTGTATGCCTCAAAGAAGGTGGAGAGCGAAACTGTATGGAGGGGGGAAGGGCCCAGGAAAAAATTTTCCCAGGGTCCAATCAATTTTTAAAGATGGCCCTGCCCGTCACATTTAGCGGGCGGTATTACCACCAAACACAACCCATTGAAGTGATGGTGCAGCATTTCTCCAGATGACGTAGGTTGTGCGGAAATCCATCAAATGGAGCATTAGCGGTGACATCATTGCGCTCACTCGCCAAGCGGTGTTTTGTTCTACACGCTCTTAATACTTCTTGTGAGTACCTCTTCTTCTTATTTTCAGAAATTGTGTTGAACTTTTTTACTGCACTGTGGAGCCTCCCCTTTCTTTCTCACGTGGCACATCATGGTCTGGCTTACTCTAATTGGAGTCCATATGCAGGAGAATTGCACCCTTGCTGTGATTTTATACCATTGTCATAAAGCGCTTTTAGACTTCCTTTTTGTTGTGAGATCCAGGTATCTGTTAAGTAGTTCTATCTGTTGATTTGGTGGACAAATGAAGCACTTGCACTGAGGATCACCGTTGCACCAGTTTTTTTTTTTTTATCGGACTTGATTTATATCAGATTGTGTTTGAGCGCTCGTCCCTGTCACATACCTTAGAGGTGAGCCTGACATGCACAGGGAGACCTCTCATATGGCTCTGGTTCCGGGATCACTGGAGTGGGGACAGTGACCCACGGAGCACTGTGGGGTATGAGAGCCTGCAGGGTTCGCTTGACTGAAGATGATGATGTCCACTTGGCAGCGTCAGGAACAGACTCGGAGCAGCAGGCCGATGCGCACGGATGCAGGACTGTAGGCAGGTGCGGCAGCAGGCAGGGGCGCACGGATGCATGACTGTAGGCAAATGTACACAAGCGCAGGGCAGCAGGCAGAAGCAGTGTCAGTCAAGCCAGGTCATAACAGCGGATCAATCAGACCGGAGCGGCAGGTAGAGAATGGTCACGTCCAGCACGGTTCGGCAACAGGTGATCAGACAAGCGGGTACACGGAGCAGGTCAAAGGCAAGCCAAGGGGTCAGGATTGGAGATGGCAGCAAGGTCAGGAGAGCCGGGTAAACATAGGAGCAGATGCGGGTTCAGGATCAGGTTACAGGATGAGCTGCAGATGAGACGACAAGGGGGCATTCTGAAGAGGCCCTTTTTAAAGGTCATTAGGTGGCAAAGCTGCATTACCGTGCGCTCGCGCATGCGCATTGGCGCACGTCTATTCACCACTGGACGCCTGTAAGCTGGAACACATCTCGATGAACCCGTCCATGACAGTCCCATTTTATTTCATAAGATTTTGTGTTCACCATTATTTGTTTTGTTGTACACTATCCTCCCTTCAGTCCATCATGAATGCTGCTGCCAGAGACTAGGGTTGCAACCTCATCCCTTTGAGGCTAGGTTCACACCGGAGTGATGCGGGAATGCCGCAAATCCGCGGTGTTTTCCCGCATCGCATGCCTCCCGCCGGCAGTTCACACTGCCCTATGCGGACTGCTGAGAGTGTCAGTGAAATGTTAATGACACCCCCAGATCAGTCCGCATATCGCAGTGCGATCTGCAAACTCGGACAGGAATCGGATCGCATGGTGTGAACACCCATGCGATCCGATTCTGCTGGGGACCAAAAAAAGGGTCCCGCGCGAGTTTGCGGCGCGTGCGATGCAAATTCAGCCATACTAGCTGTATGGCTGAACTCGCATCGCACAGAGATCGGATGTGATTTGCACTGCAGTGCGGTGCGAATCACATCCGGTTCTCGCTTCCGCAGCAGTGTGAACCCAGCCTTAAACCCGAACACTCATCAATTACACGAGTTCTATGGCTAATTTAATGCAGATAAGGAACCAAGTGAGTTTAATTACCACCTTAATCAGCCACAGAACCTGTGTAATTAATGTGTGTTCGGGTTTAAAGGGATGAGGTGGCAACCCTATGCCAGACTCATCTACCTTAAAAACCGCTCAGCGTCTGATACCCCTCTCTGCCAATCCCTTCATTGGCTGCGACTCGCCCAACAAATTCAATTCAAAATAATAACATTAAGTTGCAAAGCCATCCCCAACTCTGCCCCCAGCTACATCACTAGCCTAGTCTCAAAAATACCAACCTAATTGTCCTCTTCGTTCCTCTCAAGACCTCCTGCTCTCTAGCTCCCTCATCACCTCCTCCCATATCCGCCTCCAAGACTTCTCCCGAGTCTCTCCCATTCTCTGGAATACCCTACCCCAATCTGTCAAACTTTCTACTTTTAGGCGATTCACTGAGTACTTTGCTCTATCGGAGAAGCCTACCCTGCCTCCACCTAACAACTGCACTTTTATTTTGTGATGTTGCATACACACGGTCGGACAAAGTTGTCAGAAAATCCGATTGTACATAACGTGATGACGTTATTTCGTTACGATGGGACTACATTCAGGCTAGTAGCCAATAGATTTGGTCTAGGAATTTGACCTGAGCATGCGTGGTACTTTGTCCGTCGGAGTAGGCTACATATGATCGGAGTATGTCCGATCGGAGCATTTTGTTGGAAAATTTTACCGGCAACTTGGAAAAGTTGGTCCGTCGGATATTCCGACGGAAACAGTCCGATGTAGACCACACACAGTCGGAATATCCAACAAAACGGTCCGATAGGAAACATTCCGTCGGAATCTCCGACCGTGTGTACAAGGGCTTAGATTGTAAGCTCTGACGAGCAGGGTCCACTGATTCTTCCTGTATTGGATTGTATGGTAATTATACTGTGTGCTCTAATGTTGTAAAGTGCTGCGCAAACTGTCGGCACTATATAAATCCTGTATAATAATGCACTATGTTAATTCTTTGTAAAAAAAAAAAAAATACTATTTAAAGAGATAGCACAACATTATTTTCTTCATGTGTACGTACAGCATTCCTATATCAGCGAGTGCTGTTTCACTTTTTACACATTGGTCATACTGAATTAAATCACGCTTATTGGATGCTCAGCGAGATTACATACTATTTGCTATGTCTGCATATATCATTTTTACTTTTGACATCGAGCACAGTTTATTTAGCTTTAATTTTAGGGGATAAAAACAGGCAATGCAGAGGCATCATATGAATAAAACATGTGAAAATACAGAATTCACGATTATCATACAAGTCCACAGTAGCGCAAAATAGTCAGTAAAAAAATAATCTAGAAATGATAATCCAAAAAAATGAAAAACCAAAGTCCAATAAGTCCTCTGCAGGAAATTCCATGCAAGTGCATAAACCACCGTGATCTCCTATTGACAATAAGTCACCAAGAATTCCACCAGCGCTAAGTGTCAACCCAGACCCATAGAGCAGCAACTCCCCAACTCTCTAATGAGTGGGCAAATATGCGTAATAATCAGCGTTGTTCTCAATAAGCCTTTCCACTTCTCCAACCCTCTTGCAGTATGAATTTGCAGCAATGGTTTTATATAAACCAGAAAGGAAGGCATCATTTTTGCCTTCTTACCGTTGACCTCTGAACCTTGCTTTACTGCAGAAGAGATGAATATTCTGTCTTTTTTTTTTTGCAGGTAGGTATCTATTCTTCATTTCTATTCTGGTGACTTGGCACTTTATCAAACGCTGGTGACATTTACAAAGTTTGCAGCTCCTGAACAGATAACATATTTGATGATGTGAAAATATCAGGTTGGGCGCGGGGAGAACGCCCTGATAATTGATGCAGCATGCTTTACCTGCTATTTGGAAGAGTTCCAAATCTTGATGCTATACTAACTATTTACTGATCTGGCAGTGGAACCTGTTCCTGTTCCATTTTCATCATCACAAAAAGTGCCATGCTTGGAGGACTACAGAAGGCGCAGTGGAATGGGTTTCACACACATTAGCAGTCAGGAATGCGTGTAAACGTCACAAGCCCATATTTGGCTTTCCGAAGGAAGTGATCCAGAAGCAGTACAACCACCCCATCGCTTCCACTGACCCCTGGAATTGCCCCAATCCTTGCTCCCACCTGCCTTGTTTTATGCTCCACCTGCAGAACTGGACCCAACATGGTGGGTATCCCTTGTAAGCACTTTATCGATTTACCACCAACTCCCACCAAGCTTGCCAAGCACACTGCCCATCTTCTTCATGCTTGGGAATGAGATCGGACGCACGCACATCTGTTATACGGAAAAACTACCATTTTAGGTAACTTGCGTTCTCCTGGTATGAGGCCCACCTCTAGAAATAAAGGAATATCCACACGTTCAGTTTTTTTAATGATTTTTACTGTAACAGAAGCATAGTGAATGGTTCTTAATATTGCAACATTTGTCTCCACACTTTTAGGTCCAACATAAACAATTCTGCACAGTGTAGTACCAACACTAATACAGGATGGCCACCCACCTCTTCATTATCCTCAAAGCAGGTCCCCCCATAGATGAGTTTCTCCATGGAGTCTGTTACGGGCCTACCCCGAAAGGTCGTTTTTTTTCCTCAGGCTACAGGCTTACATATTGGTATATCTGGGGTAGCCCTTTCCCATCACGGTCTGCCCCAGGCTCTTCCTGCTCTAAAATATAAAATATGTGATAGCAAGTGGGTTACCAGGCATGGTGGGCGTGATGCAAGAAGAAATGCTGGGCGCCAGTCACTTTTTGATAGCGAACAAGAGATTTATTATCTCTTAACAGAACTGTGGGAGAGGGGGTTAGGGCCAGGACACCCTTGAGTAAATGCAATGCTAATTGGTAGACTCCGAGACTTCTATAGTTAGACAGCTATACAGTGGAAGGCCTTAAGCCAGATGACACTTCTGTATAGGTAGGACCGATGTCTCCTATGGCAACTAATCTTGTTGAGTCCTGCCAACATCATTGCACAATTTTCTATCGTCTTTGTATATGCATTTATCTACAGATGAAATGTAAGTGTTTTTCCTTTTTAATAAACCCTTTTATCAACAATATTACACTATGTGGACCCCCTTTTTCAATTTTTGGTACACCATATGAATGCCGAGATTCGTTGTGGTCCTCTCTCCATCCATGGAACATAGTTCTGCACACCCTACTGGAAATCTGCTGACGAGGAGTGTTCTGGGATAGTGATCGTATATGCCATATCTCCGCACACAGTGTTTAACACCACAAGCCTTTATAACTTAAGTGGTGTATACCCCTTTAAGTCCATACTTTCCGTTAAGCGGTGGGGGTTGTTTGCAATCTTTTTTTCATTGTCCCGTTCAATGTGGTTCCAACTTCCAGTGAAGTCATCCAGTCGAGTTGTACACATTTATATGAAGCATTCTTTATGGACTTTTTTTTATTATTTGAAATTTTTATCACATGAGTTATTACAACTGGTGAGAAGACTGCCCAGGTACTTGCTTCAGCTTACTCACAGTGGTTTCCGGTAACAAGGTGAATGGTCCCTTAGTGGCGACAGCTTCCCCTCTACCTCCAACCACAACTGGTTCCCCATCCCGCTGAACCTTCTAAAATCGGTTGGACTCCAATCCTGCAGTCCCAACCCTACGCTGCTTATCCAGCTCCTGGATAGGCCTCAGGCAACAGCCAGGTGTCCCCGGGATAGGCCTCGGGCTTCCGGCCTAGCAGCCCGGGGCGAAATTACACCCAGACAGCCGTCCGGGTGACACAGAACCCCCGATCACCTGACTCCACATAAATAAATAGGCTCTTCCAGCAGGCCACGGGACTAAGGAAACCCCTGCCAATTGGCTGAGACACCCCATCCATTCATACTCTGACCTTGCAAAGCCCCCTGTCATTCTAATGTCCCCAGCCACAGTGTCACCTAGTGACAGAAGAGAGAGGGTACAGCAATTCTAGAATTAGAGGGGAATCAACTGATCTTCTATCAGTTGGCCAAGAAAATTACCACCTGGTAAAAATAAATGTATTAGCAACCCTTCCTAAACACCAGGGTGCCACATCGTTATTCACTGCAGTGGTGTCACAATATGGTGGTCACAACACCACAACATGCTGCACTTTAAAAACAAAAACAAAAAAAACCCTGACAAAACAAGGCATTTTGTTTTGTCTTTGCGTTGGGGCTCACTGGAAGTTGCCATCTGGGTAGTCCCAACACACATTTCCCACTTGTTACCAACAGGGCTATCAAAGAATCTGTGTGGTGACATGAGTGACAGTTGGATGATGGAAATTCAGGCAAGTATTGTGGTATATAGAATGCATGCAAAAGTGGCTGCTAAGCGATGACCGGTCTAGGGACCTATGTTGGGACTGGAGTCACAACGGAGAAGACTCCAGGAGATGGGGTAAAAGGCATCCTGTGATGAGCTATGAGTCCGATGTCTGAAATCTCCATGCTGGACGTGGACACCTTCTACTCTCCAGGAATAGGACCTTACAGGATTCCCACCTACTTGCTGGAATACATTTTACAACTTTCACTTATTTGGCAGGACTGTACTTTTTTGGGACTAAATTTCTCTGTCCCTCTTTCCTACTGAGTTGTCCCTCCTCTTGACCCAATTTAAGGCCTGTTCACCCAGTGAGGGTGCATTATGCTGCAACTATTGTATGCCCTCTGGTGTGTGTTGTGCACCCTTGCTGCTATTGTAACAATTCATTGCAGTGTTTACATTTTTCTTTTTAAAGTGGTTCTGCACCTAAAAAAAAAAAAAAAAAAAATATTAAAAGCCAGCAGCTACTAATATTGCAGCTGCTGACTTTTAATAAAATCACACTTACCTGTCCCAGGGTCCAGCGATGTCGGCGGCAGATGACAAGCGATCGCTCGTCTCGCTACTGCCCCCGCCGCCATCCTCTGTCAGGGAATCGGGAAGTGAAGCATGACGGCTTCACTGCCCGGTTCCCTACTGCGCATGCGTGAGTCTCGCTGCGTGTCTCTTCAGATCCCCCGCTGTGTCCTGGGAACTGTGTGTTTCCCAGAACACAATGGGGGGGGGGGGCGGGGCGTCTGGGCAGACCGCCGCAGACCCCCGCAGAGTGGGTGCAGATACCTGGATTATCCAGGTAACTGCACCCCCCTCCCGCCTGAAAGGTGCTGATTGTGGCACAGGAGGGGGGGGAGGGATCAGATTAGCGGAACTTCCCCTTTAGGGGAAGAACCGCTTTAACTTTATTGCAAGTTAACAACGCACACTTTATTCTATATGTCCTTACATTGAGCTTGGTGTGGCTGAGCCCTTAGCGACCACTAAAATAAAGTACATCTAGCCAAAAAAATTTAATAAAATTATATATATATATATATATATATATATATATATATATATATATATATATATAAATAATAATAATAATATATATATATATATATATATATATATATATATATATATATATATATATAATAATAATAATAATAATATATATATATAATAATAATTATTATATTATTTAGATATTATTATTATTATTATTATTATATATATATTTTTCTTGATACA
>NW_027507825.1:21474120-21949120 GCF_037356315.1 Lithobates pipiens
CTCCCCCCCCCCCCCCCCCCCCGCACACTGGACACGGGGAGTTGCTCACTTGTCAGTGCCACCATTTAGAAAACACCATGCATTTTTTTCAATTAGAGCAGTATTAAACCCACAACTAAAAAATTGAATATATTGTATACCAATCATTAGAACGCCAGCCCTGAAAAGTGCAAGTTACCAGGCTGTACCGTCTGAATGGTCCACCCTATACTGTCTTGTGCCAGAGGCCTAACCCGTCCCCATCCTCCTGACCCTGTACGATTAATCCCCTCTTTTACAGGAGTAACACACACACACACACAAATCTAATTTATTAATCAGTTTAGGCCAATTATCTATTTTGATACATATTTTTGTTAAAAAAAAAAACAATAAGCCTATATTGATTGGTCTGTACAAAAGTTAAGTTAGTTAGCGTTAAACTATAGGATTTTTTGATTTATTTATTTTGCTAGTAATGGTGCCAATCAGCGACTTATAGCGGGATCGTGATATTGCGACGGACAAATCAGACACTGACACCTTTGACACTTTTTGGGGACCAGTGACACTGATACAGTGATCAGTGCTAAAAAAAAAAAAAAGCAAAAAAAAAAAGCACTGTCACTATACTAATGGCAGGGTAGGAGTTAACATCAGGGGCCATCAAAGGGTTAACTGTGTGCCTAGCCTGTGATTCAGTGTAGTGGGGGAGGTGCTTTTACTAGCTCTACAGGAACGCAGGATCAATGCCTTCCATTGTCACAGAACCGCAATCTGCCTTGTTTACATAGGAAGACTGCCATTCTGCCTGTAAAACAAATGATCACCGATCATGTACCTGCCGATTAGCTCCCTCTGTGTAGAATCACAGTGGGAGCGGGCTGGCAGCGAGTGCGTGCGCTTGCCCCACACCCAGAAGTGCCAGATCACATACAAGGTATGTGACTTGGCTCAGAGCGGCCGCCCCGCCACAGTAAATGTACTGTAGGTGGACCGCAAGTGGTTAAACTCTTCTTCTTCTCACTGAAGTGCTACCCCTGAATGGGCCATTAGTATTAACTGGTTCTTCCCTAAGCCCTTGCACACACTCGGAGATTCCGACAACCAAATCCGTTGGATTTTGTCCGCGGATTTTTGTCCGAAACTGCTGCATACACACGGTCAGACGATTGTTCAAATCCGATCGTTCAGAACGTGATGACGTTATTTCGTTACGACGGGACTACGTTCAGGCTAGTAGCCAATAGCTTTGGTCTAGGAATTTGATCTGAGCATG
The DNA here is from genome assembly GCF_037356315.1 of Lithobates pipiens. Classification (NCBI taxonomy): domain Eukaryota; kingdom Metazoa; phylum Chordata; class Amphibia; order Anura; family Ranidae; genus Lithobates; species Lithobates pipiens. Next base: position 21,475,379 of record NW_027507825.1, read on the forward strand.
CGTGACACTTTGTCCGATCGGAATTCTCTACACATGATCGGAGTATGTCCGATCGGAGCATTTTGTCGGAAAATATTTCCGGCAAGTTGGAAAATTTGGTCCGACGGATATTCCAACGGAAACAGTCCGATGGAGACCACACACAGTCGGAATATCCGACAAAACGCTCCAATCGGACACATTCCGTGGGAATCTCTGACCGTGTGTACAAGGGCTTACAGTACAGAGTTTGTCCACCACTCCAAACCTCCCGGATCCAATTAATTAGTCTAGGGGTTGTCTTTTTGTAATTTATTGCTTGAAAAATGTTATCCGGAGAGGTGTCAAGGCATGGGATACTCCAAAACAATTAGAAAACATCTGTGTGAGGACAATCGTCTCCTTAGGTGAACGTGAATAAAGAATAGTATATTCCCCCACAGCTGAGGACGATGGGGCAAGGTCCTGAGCAGTCTAAGGCCCCAGAGCTGAAGACCATGGGGCAAGTCTCTTTGGCATCTGTTTACCTTGTGCTGGTGCATAACTGCTGGTACCCAGTGCAGTTTCCAGAACACTACACAGTCACAGAGATCAGTTTAGGGTCTTCACTCACAAGTCCCCAGGAGAGCTTCCAGCTTCCTCCAGACATGGTCCAGTGAGTGAGACTGCACCTCTCCAGACAAGATCCCATCCAGGCCCTCAGCTCCGACTCCACCAAGGCCTTTATAACAGCTGCACAGTCCATGGGTTGCCTATAGGACACAGCCCCTCAGGCTCTGAAGTCCTCCTGGGAAGAGGGAAACCTGCTTTGCAATAGGGATGAGTAAGATTCAAACACCGGGTGTTCATTTGTTCTAAAAGGAACCGAACATATGGGGCGTTCGTGGGAAATTCGAGTGCCGTGGAATACCCCATAATGCATTGTTGTATGATGATTGGCCAAACCATGCACCTGACCTGCATGCTTTGGCCAATCACAGCAAGCTCTGCTGAGAGAGCCATAACTGGCCAATGGCGCTCAATACGCTAATGGATCTACACTCATACGGTATCGCCGGACCGGCTGCGAGATACTGGTACTGTATGATAGCTCTCTAAATTTACCTAAGTCCCTCAGTTACATTCAGGTTTGTGGCAGAGACTTTGCTTTCTTAACCACTTGCTTACTGGGCACTTAAACCCCCCTCAGTCCCAGACCAATTTTCAGCTTTCAGCGCTGATGCACTTTGAATGACAATTGCGCGGTCATACAACACTGTACCCAAATGAAATTTTTATCATTTTTTCCCCACAAATAGAGCTTTCTTTTGGTGGTATTTATTATTTTTTTTTTTCACAATTAAAGTTTTTATTGAGTTCAAAAGATATAGACATTGAAACAATATTGTTTAACGTGAATATGAAAAAAGAAGAAACTGGTACATAACGTAGCAGTACAGTATAAGTTGTTAATTAGGGTTCTTTAGAAAACAGTAAAATAAACAGCGAGTGTAGAAAAAGGAGGGGTAAGGAGTGGGGTGAAAAATAAAAGAAAAAGGTTAAAAGGTTAAAATTGGAATTAGGGATGATAAAGGGATAAAATTAATAGAAAAGACAATGGGGGGGAGAGAAAGCAGAGAGCGAAAAGATAAGGGTAGGGGAACATTAAGGTAAGGGTATATGTTGTTGGAAAACACATAATCTGTGATGTCGTGTGGTGGGTAGGATGAGTTTGTGTGGTAAGACAAATGGATATAGAGTTGTAAGGCATGGTTTGTTATAGCATTCAGACTTAGAGAGGGGGGGGACAGCTTACATGGAAAACGGTGTTTACATGGAAAACAGTGCTAGGAGAATTCAGTTATCACAAAAAGACAGAACATATCAGGTAAAAATACATTGATATTCAGTTGAGAGGGTAAAAAGTAACCAAGGTTGCCAAGTTTCATGGAATGTATTATTGCTTTCACGTTTCATTGCTAAGATTTCTTCCATCTTGTATATGTAATGTGATCTTTCTATCCACTCTTTGATGGTTGGTACTCTGGTCGTTTTCCAATGTAGTGGGATTAAGCTTTTAGCTGCCGTGAGTAAATGTCTGCATAACGACTTTTTGTATTTACTGGTCGTGTGTTTAGTAATGTGTAGTAAACATGCCGCTGCATCAAAAGACATTGTAGTGTTGGTGATTTGTTTAATCCATTTGGCGATTTCAGACCAGTATGTGCGAATTGCAGTACACTCCCACCAAATATGTATAAAGGAGCCCACTGCATTTCCACAGCGCCAGCATGTATCTGAAGTCGTAGGCGACCATTTCTTGGTTTTTAGGGGAGTGTGATACCACTGCGTGAGGATTTTGTATGAGATTTCTTGATATTTGGTGCTAAGTGAGCATTTATGTGCAAAGATGCAGGCTTTCTCCCATTGTGTGTCTTGCAGGGAGGTGTTTAGTGCTGTTTCCCATTTCTCTTTGTGGTTGTTTCTTTCGTTGTGTGCTGGTTGGGACAACCAGCTATAAGCAGTAGAAGTGGTCTTGGAGAGTTTGGCGCCCTTGTAACAAATGTCTTCAAGTGGCGTCAAGCTTTGGGTGTAAGAGGGTTTGTATGGACTGTTGAGTAAGAAATCTTTTATTTGAACATAAAACCAAGGATTTATGGAAGGGTCGCTATATTCAGAGTTAAGGACGTTTAATGACTTAAGTTTGTTTTTGTGGAAACAATGTTTGGCTAAAAGCTTCTTGCCCTTACCTATAGTGGGGCCTATTTTGAGGTGTAGTCCAGGAAGAAAGTCCGGGTTGTTGGTCAGGGGAGTCAACGGGCCTGGTATGGTGGCCAAGTTGTATTGTTGGGCAATCTTATGCCAAATGGTTAATGTATTGGCAACAAAGGGGTTCGGTATGTGTTTTGTGGATTTGGAGTGTAATGTCCAAGGGTAGAAAAAGGTCTGTCTAGCATTTTCGGGTAATTCAAGTTGTATCCAGTCTTTGACTTCATTGTGGCAATGCCAATCAATGAGTCTGGTGATGTGAGTAGCATAGCAGTATTTTTTGAAATCTGGTAAGCCTAGTCCTCCTGCTTTTTTAGGCAGGGTAAGGGTCCTAAAGTTAATTCTGGGTCTTTTATTGGCCCAAAGAAATTTTCTTTGTAACGACTGCAATTTGGAGAAGAAGGAGTTGGGTATCATGATAGGCAATGCGTTGAAGACATATAATAATTTGGGGAGAATGGTCATTTTTAGGATGGCGGCTCTACCAAACCAAGAGAATGATCTGGGAGACCAGCGTGCGAGATCCTTGGCTATGGAGTTTAGTAAAGGAACATAGTTTGCCGTAAAGAGAGATTCTATTGTGCGGGTAAGTTTGATTCCCAGATATTTAAGTGTGTTCTGCTCCCATCTAAATTTATAATTCCCTTTAAGGCTATCATAGTCTGTTGTTGATAGATTGATATTAAGTGCTTCTGATTTTGTGTAGTTAATCTTAAAATTTGAGATAAAGCCGAATGTCTCGAAAATCTTGAAAAGGTTCGGGAGGGAAATGTGTGGTTGTGTAATGAAAAATAAGAGGTCATCAGCGTATGCTGCAAGTTTGTATTCTCGTCCGTGAACCGAAAGGCCTTTGATAGCTGGGGAGAGATTGATTGCTCTGATCAATGGTTCCAGGGTCAAAATAAATAGGATAGGTGATAACGGGCAACCTTGGCGAGTGCCGTTACTAATTTGGATCGGGTGGGATAGGATATCATTGATTTTGATTTTAGCCTGTGGGGTCTGATAAAGGGCTTTGATCCATTTCAACATGCCCTCACCTACGCCTATATGGGCGCAGGTAGAGAACATGTAGTCCCAAGAGACCCTATCGAAGGCCTTCTCGGCGTCTGTTGACACCAAGAGGCCTCCGATTTTAGAGCTCTTACCGTGATGTATCAGGTTCAGGGCTTTGACAATATTGTCTCTAGCCTCTCTACCAGGCATAAAGCCTGCCTGTTCTGGGCCATTGATTTTTGAAAGCAAAGGTTTTAGCCTATTTGCTATGATTTTTGCTAATAGTTTCACGTCAACATTCAGGAGTGAAATTGGTCTATAATTGGCACATTGGGAAGGATCTTTATCCGGTTTTGGGATGACCGCAATATGCGCCATAAGAAAGGAGTGGGAGTTATTGTCCTGGTCAGCCAAATGATTAAAAGCCTTCATGAGGGGTTTAGAGAGTAAATGTGAGTATAATTTGTAGTATTGGGATGTGAACCCGTCTGGTCCAGGACTCTTACCAGATTTCAGGTCCTGTATTGCGTTTTGTATTTCAGTGATGTTGATTGGGTCATTTAGTTGGGTTGCATCAGAGGAGGATAAAGAGGGGAGTCCGCTGTCTGAGAGAAACTGTCTTATCATCTCCTCTCGTGTGTGTGATATGTGGGAGGGTCTGTGTTGTGGGGGAATCTTGTATAATTTGGAATAGAATTCTTGAAAAAGGTCAGCTATTTTTTCAGGCGTGTGTACTAAAAGGCCCTTGTCGTTTCATATTGCATGTATATGGTTAGCCATCTTTGAATCCCTTAGGGCTCTAGCGAGTAGTTTTCCGCTCTTGTCACTTTGTTCATAAAAAATGTTTTTGCGGAAAAAAAGAGCTTTCTGAGTTTGAATTTGCAGCAGTTGTAGCAAAGATTGTCTACATTGGGCTAGATCTTCCGTTACTGAAGCCGTAAGGGATTGCTTATGTTGAGCTTCTAATTTAGTGATTTTATTGGCTAGTTCCATTATGGCAGCTGATCTTTCCTTTTTCCTTTTTGCTCCCCATTTTATCAATTCCCCCCTGATGACGCTTTTGTGAGCTTCCCAATTAGTGAGTGGGTTGGTGTCGGAGTCTATGTTGTTGAGAAAATATGTGTTAATAGAGGCATGGATATCATCACTTATGATCTGATCTGTCAGTAATGCAGCATTCAGTTTCCAGTTATAGATTTTTTGTTTGTTCGGGGTTAGTTTAAGAGTGATGGCAATTGGGGCGTGGTCTGAAATGGTGATAATACCAATTTCCGCCCTTTCCAAGTTAACGAGGTCTCTCTGGGAGACAAAAATTAAATCAATCCTGGAGTATTTTTTGTGTGGGGCCGAATAGAAGGTATAGTCTTTCCCTGTCGGATGCACGGATCTCCATGAGTCCACCAGGGAAATAGAGCTCAGTAGGACCTTGATTCTTTTAAGGATTTTGTAGGCAATGTGAGTATGTCCCGTGGAAGTGTCTTGAAGCGGAGATAAAGGTATGTTAAAGTCACCTCCCAAAATAGTGCAACCTTCTGCGAACCACTTCAATTCTTTTACAATTACATTGCAAAAGGTGATATGAGCCTTATTCGGAAAATACACATTCGCCAATGTAACTGGAGAGCCCTCCCAAGTGCCTTTCAGGAAGATATAGCGACCTTCTGGGTCAATTAGTTGGTTGGTCAGTTCAAATGGTGCGTTTTTGTGTAGTAGAATGGAAACACCCTTATGCCCCGTACACACGAGAGGAATTAAGTCTGACAGACCTCCAAAGGAGTTCCGCCGGAGTTCCGCTGGAGTTCCGACGGAGTTCTGGCGGACTTTTCGACCGAACGGACTTGACCACACACCATCACACCAAACTCCGACGGAGTCGAACGTGATGACGTACGACTGGATTCGACGTAGGAAGTTCATAGACAGTAGCCAATAGCTGCCCTAGCGTCGGTTTTAGTCCGTCGGAGTAGCACACACACGAGCGGATTTTTCAAAGGGGACCGGGTCCGGCGGAGTTCCGTCGGGAAAATTTAAAGCATGCTTCATTTCTAAAGTCCGTCAGACTTTAGCTTCGCTAAAGTCCGTTGCAGCACACACACGATCGGATAGTCCGCCGGACTCAGTCCGTCGGAGTTTGGATGTCGAAAAGTCCGCTCGTGTGTACGGGGCATTAGTCTTCGCATGTGGATTTGTAGCGTGAAAAGACTTGGGGTAGAGATTATCTGTAAGCTTGGGTATGTTTTGACCCTTAAAGTGTGTCTCTTGTACAAAGACTATAGAAGGTTTCGTTTTCTTGATTTCTTTAAGGAATTTAGTTCTTTTCTCGGGGATGTTTAGCCCATTAATGTTATGTGATATTAAAGTTGGGAATTTGCCCAAAAAAGAGTAAGCCATAATGGAGGGGGGAGCAGGGGGTAAACCGGGGAGGAAAAAGAAGAAAAAAAAAAAAAAAAAAAAAAGGGGGGGGATGGAAGTTGGAGGGCAGGGTTAGGGTATGGGTTGTGTGGGGTGTAGTTGAGATAGACGATAGAGATTAATAAAGGGATGTAGAACAATAGGTAGAGAGTGTCTCACAGGAGTCAGGATATCGTTCCACGTCAACAGTTGGCGTGGTGTCGATGAAAGGTGTGGCCCGCCAAACACCTCAGGCGACTCTTGTGGGGTGAGTGGGAGGCGAACAGGTGGACGTAATAGGGTAGATTCACTAACAAAACTACCAGGTTATGGAGTGGATGACCCTTGGGGATTCGGGTGATGAATATTTGAAAGGAGTTGCTAGATCTCTTGGACCTTCTTTCAAAGATCAGTGTAGTTTTAGTCAAGGTATTACATAAATTCACTGTGTAGGTAAGGTGGAGTAAATCCAGCAGATTTATTGTTCAGGTCCATCTAACAGTGTGAAGGACGTGAACAATAAAACACAAAGGGTAATGCATAAAATAAACAAATAAACAGTAAAACTGATCCTAGAAACAGTTTCAAAAATAGTAAACAATAAAACCTGTAGAAGAACTTGAAATTGCTGGTAGTGTAGCCCTCAGAGTAAAAATATTATGTGAACTGGGCTTATAGAGGGAGTATTAGAATGCTAGTCGTTCGTCGTTAGCCTTTGAGGTTCGAGGCTAGTGAGGTCTTTGTGCTTGAGATGTGAAACGTAATCTTCATTTGTCACGAACGATGTCATGTTGCTTGAAGAGGCCGAACGCAATTTACCTTCGTAGATTGTGGGCGGATTCACGAACGTTAGGATACAGTTCCGTCCGACTGGGGCCAGATCGTGCGAAGATGAGGTTGAAATCCGGACGGATTGTTCGAAACCAACAAACGAAGCAAGATAGACAGTTTATCTTGGAACAGGGTAGAAACATAAACAATCAAGAGTTCTGAAAGTGAGCCAGAAACTTGTAAAACACAACAGGGAGAAGAGACCTTATGTTCCACAGTGAGTGATCTTCATTTTGGTAAGGACCTTGGTAGCAATAGAAAGGGTGAGGCCAGACTGAACTCGGTGAGTGATAGTCATGTTTCTAGAAACAGTCGCAGAGTCACAGGAGTATTACAGCCTGGGATTGTTGGCGTATGGGGAACCATGATTGGCTCTATTTATGTTGCTTCTTTTCCTACCGAGGTTGTAGGGGGATTGCGCGGGAGAAGGGCCTGCTGCAGAAGGGCAGTTGTTGACCGGAGGAGGCAGTTTATATTCTGCGTACCAATCGGGGAGAGCGACAGGGGCTATCTGTAGGTGTTCACAGAAAGGGATCAAATCCTCAGGGATTCTAAGCATGTGCTGTTTGCCATTATAGGCGGCCTGTAGAGCAAACGGAAACTTCCATCTGTATGCTATCCCTTTCTCCTTGAGAACTTCTAGCAATGGTCTCAAAGCTCTTCTGTTCCTCAAAGTTATGGGGGAAAGGTCCTGGAAGAGCTGTACAATAACTCCATTGAAGGTTATTTGCTCATTTGCTCTGGCCTTCAAAAGTATTTCTTCTTTCAGAGGGAAATTAGGCAAGCAACAAATTATATCCCTTGGTTGGTTGTTGTCAGGAGCCTTGGGTCTCAGAGCCCTATGAGCTCTGTCAAACTCTATGGGTGAGTCATCAGGTCGCTCTATGAGTCTGTTGAAAATGGCTGACAGGGCCGGTTTGATTTGTTCAGGAGTAACAGATTCGGGTACACCTCTCACTCTGATATTATGTCTCCTTCCTCTGTTATCGAGGTCTTCGATCTGTCTATTTACTTCAACCATTTGTTGGGAGTGAGTTGTGGTAATGTCATCTAATCTCACTAAGGCTCTATCTCTCCTCTTGCCCGCCCTGTCAGTGACCGCCATTTGTTCAGATAGTCTGAGCAGTTCAGATTTGATGTCTGTGATAGCTGCCGAAAAGGAATTTTTAATGTCTGCGGCTATTTCAGTCATTATTGCATATGTCAGCGGGGGGTCATTGGTGTCAGTACCTCTGAAGGAGTCCTCCGATGCTGGGATGGAGATGTCATCGTCTTCCCTGTCATCTCTGCCTTCTCCCTCCGCATGTCTGTGCGCCGGCGCCATCTTGGGACTGCAGCTCCCGTCGTTGTAACGGTATTTGCTGAGATTTGCTGCTGATGGCTTGCTTTTCGGGGTTCCCGATGAGCGGAGGGGACGCATGTGTGTCCCTTTCTTCAAGTGGTTTGGCATTCTCGCTCCGTTTAGCGGTCCGTTTTCGGGCCGAATCCCCAGTGTCCTCGGAGCTCCTCTATTCAGCGTCCATCCACGCTGCGCGCCAAGCCACGCCCCCTGGTGGTATTTAATTACAGCTGGGAGTTTTATTTTTTGCTAAACAAACAAAAAAAGATGCAAAAAAAAAAAAAATCATGTTTAATAGTTTGTTATAAAATTTTGCAAACGGGTCATTTTTCTCCTTCATTAAAGTGCGCTGATGAGGCGGCACTGATAGGCTGCACTGGTGGGCACTGATGGGCTGCATTGGTGGGCACTGATAGGCTGCATTGGTGGGCACTGATAGGCTGCACTGGTGGGCACTGATAGGCATAGTTAAGGCAGCACTGATAGGCACAGATAAGGCGGCACCGATGGGCACAGATAAGGCGGCACTGATGGACAAAGATGGGCACAGATAAGGTGGCATGGATGGGTGGCACAGATGGGTGGCATGGATGGGTGGCACGGATGGGCACTGATAGGTACCACTGATAGATGGGACTGATGGGCAGCACTGCTGGGCACTGGTAGATGACACTGATGGGCACGGATATGTGGCACTGGGGTGCAGCACCTTTGTTGAGGCAGATTGTGGGCACTGCTGGGTGGCACTGTGGGCACTGCTGGGTGGCACTGCTGGGTGGCACTGTGGGCACTGCTGGGTGGCACTGTGGGCACTGCTGGGTGGCACTATGGGCACTGCTGGGTGGCACTGACGGGGGCACTTACTTTTTTTTTAATGTGGCACTGGCAGGGGGCAGGTGGGCACTGGCAGGGGGCAGGTGGGCACTAGCAGGGCTGGCCATGATCGGGACTGATGTCCCGATCACGGCCGCCGGTGATCGGCTTTTTTTTCTCCTCGCGCTGACAGCGCGAGGAGGAATAATAGCCGATTACCGGCTCCGTTATATCACATGATCAGCTGTCATTGGCTGACAGCTGATCACGTGATAAGGGGTCGGGATCGACCCCTTGCACGTATCGGTGATCAGGCGAGTCTCGTAGACTCGCAGATCACAGAGCGCGCCGCGCGCGCCCCTCAGGGGGCGCGCAGGGCGCTCGTGCACGGGACTACGTCTATTGACGTCGTCCCGGAAAAGGAGATCCGCGCTGTAGCCGTCATTTGGCTATAGCGCGGATCTCAAGTGGTTAAACACTCTGTCGGCTGCTAGGCCTAGTGAGAGGAGGTCTATCCGGTAGCTATCCGGTGAGAATCCAGTTGTGAGTGGCAATTCTCTGGATTTCTATAGTGAGAGACTTCCTATCTTTTGCAGTTCCAAGAGTACCTGAACTTCCTTCCTAAACCCTCTACCCTTCATTAAGAGACTGTTTTGTCTACCTTTTCAAATAAATATCCCAAAAAGCGGATCCAGTGCCAGTTTCTTCAATTCTTTTGGCATCTACCACAGGAAACCCCCTAGAAGTACACGAGGTCAAGAAGGTAACGGTAAGCCCAATAAAACCAGCAGCTCCTTCAGGGGTCAGTGCTATATATACACGCATACACACAGCCTAGTATATACTCTGCATTCAGTGTAGAATCTATATTCAGGGAGTGTAGTATTTATAATATAGTGTATTGAAGCGGTTAAGGGCAATGCTGCGCCAAAATATTTTACTTAAGAATGGTGTGGGGGTCCCCCCCAATATCCATACAATCCCTTCAGGTCTGGTATGGATTTTAAGGGAAACCCCATGCCAAAAAAATATAAAAAATGGTGTGGGGGTCCCCCCCAAACTCCATACCAGACCCTTATCCAAGCCTGCAACCTGGCAGGCCGCAGGAAAATATAGGGGGGGTGAGAGACCCCCCCTCCTGAACAGTACCAGGCCACCACATGCCCTCAATATGGGGACAAGGGCCTCATCCCCACAACCCTTGCCCAGTGGTTGTGGGGTTCTGTGGGCGGGGGACCTATTGGAATCTGGAAGCTCCCTTTATTAAGGGGGGCCCAGATCCCACCCCCCTAGGAGCATGGGTAGGGGTACATTGTGCCCCTACTCATTCACCAAAAAAGTGTCAAAAAAGTGTCAAAAAAGTAAAAATGACAGGAGACAGTTTTGGACAATTCCTTTATTAAAAAAAAGTGTCTCGCGATGTCCATTCATCTTCAATCACGGCTCCGACGGCCCCCACTCCATTTTTTTTAACATTTTGGCGTGGGGTGCCCCTTAATATTCATTTAGGGGGGGCACCCACACCATTTGTTTTAAATTTTGCAACGGGGTTCCCCTTAAAATCTATACCAGACCTGAAGGGCCTGGTATGGATTTTGGGGGGGGATACATGTCATTTAAAAAAAATTGTCACTCTCTCCCCCCCACCCCCTTTCCTGCAGCCTGCCAGGTTACGTGCTTAAATAAAGGTCTAGTATGGAGTTTGCGGGGACCCGCACACCATTTTCTTTTTAATTTTGGCACGGGGTATCAATACCAGACCTAAAGGGCCCCACGCTGTTTTTTTCAATGAATTTTATGTATATTGCCGGGATCCGGGAATACATTACAGCCACAATCCATTTTAAATGACATTTTTACCTTTAGACGTTTCATTTGGCTGCGGGACTGCTATGAACATGGGGAAAATGCGCTACTTTACAGGCAGACTAAGGGGACCCCCAGACATGATTTTTAAAGGAATATTTAATTTATATTGTTTCACTTTAAGCATTATTAAAATCACTGCTCCTGAAAAAACTGCAGTTTTTAAAACATATTTTTGCATTGATACATGTCCCCTGGGGAAGTCCCCAAGTACCCAAACACTTTTCATGGCAATAAATTGCATATAAGCCTTTAAAATTAGCACCTTTGATTTTTCACGAATAACGGCGTTCGCAGGTTCACACAAATTTTTTTGTCTGTTCAGCTCATCCCTACTCTGCAGTGCCTTAACAACTTGCTTACCACGTTACACCCTCTTCCTGCCCAGGCCCCTTTTCAGCTTTCAGCGCTGTCGCACTTTGAATGACAATTGCGCGGTCATGCTACACTGTACCCAAACAAATTTTCCTGGTGCCTGTCCATGGCAGCATACCTGTGATAAGCTCTGCCCCGGAGTCCCCCCCCCTCAGGATAGTTAACATGTTTTAAAAGTGACAATTCTACCCCCCACCAGCATTCTCCTTTTTTTCCCTCATACCTACAGTATTGGATAATTTGTGTGCGTGTCTTACCTCTGCCATGTGCAGCTTCCATCTGGGTTTAGACCTCTCCCAGACCCTATCTTGGGCTGCTAACAGCACTAATAAGAGGGGAGCCCGTTCTGAAGGTCTTTTGGGGCAGCAGCGGTTTCCAAATTTGGAACTCTAACAGAGGCTCTTTACCATGTGATCAGCTGTGTCCAATCACAGCTGATCACGATGTAAACGGGAAAAGCCTTGTATCGGTTTTCCTCACTCGCATCTGAGAGATGCGAGTAGACAGAGGGGGTCTGCACTGATTAACTATCAGAACCCCCCCCCCCGAGGATTCCCACCCAGGACCACCAGGGATGACACGAGGACCACCAGGGATGCCCAGCACTGATGATCACCAGGTATGCCACCCATGGCCACCAGGGATGCCAATCAGATCCCACATATGATGCCAGTGCCCACATATGATGCCAATCAGTGCCCATCAGCAATGCCTGTCGGTGCCTCCAAGCAGTGATGACCATCAGTGTCATCTATCAGTGTCCATCAGTGCCACCAATCCGTGTCCATCTGTGCCACCTATCAGTGCACATCAGTGCTGCCTATCAGTGCACCCATAAGTACCCATCAGTGCAGCCTTTCAGTGCCCATCAGTGCCACCTATGAGTGCCCATCAGTGCTGCATATCAGTGCCACCTATGAGTGCCCATCAGTGCCGCCTATCAGTGCCCATCAGTGCCACATTATTGGCACTTTCAGTCTGACAGACTTTCTGAATGAACGGACTTGGCAACACACGACCGGACTAAGTCAGTTCGAAAGTCTGTTAGTTTTGAACTTTATGACGTAAGACTGGACTAAACAAGGAAGTTCAACAGCCAGTAGCCAGAAGCTGCCCTTGCGTCGTATTTGGTCCGTCGGACCAGCATACAGACAAACGGTTTTCTCGATTTTTAGTCCGTCGGACTTGAGTTCATCGTATAGATTTGAAACATGTTTTATTTCCAGGTCCGTCTGACTTTTGGGGAAAAAAAGTCCACTGGAGCCCACAATCGGATTGTCTGACGGATTCCAAGTCTGCCGGAATGTCTGATCGTGTGTATGCGGCATAACAGAACAAAATTATGTATTTTATGAATCACAACGAACCGAAACTAAACTAAATCTTCCATTGTGCACAAGTCTACAGTACAGCCTCATCAGTGCCCATCAGTGAAGGAGAAAACGTACTTATCTGGAAAAATTTTATAGAAAAAACGAAGAAAACCTTTTTGTTTTTCAAAAATGTGGGACTTTTTTAATTTGTTTAACAACAAATAAAAACCCCAGAGGGGATAAAATACCACCAAAAGTGCAAGTGGCATCCAGGGCCGGTGCTACCACTAGGCAAACTAGTGGTAGCTTTTTTTGCACACCTGTGGACTATACACAGACATCACATATAAGAGACTCTGCATCTCTATTTTTTGGACTTTCTCTTTGTTTGAAATTATTTATTTTTTTTCTTTATGAAAATTATTTTATGGTCATATATATACAGCAATTAATATATATATGTGATTTATAGTGAGACTTTATAGGTCATCCCACTTTCTCACGTTGTCAATATTTAATGAATGTATATGCACAAGTTTTCACATATGAGTATATATCATTTTATGTAAGGATGGTATAACATGCCTGGTTTCTAAGCACTACACTTTTATATAGAATTTATAACGTTGCACTTTCAAATATCCTTGTGGTGTGTTAGCAGCTTATTTCTGGTGTTTGTTCTGTATTTGTTTCTAAGAATAGCGCAGTGTCTGTTGGATAGCTTATAACATTCATTGATGGGCACTGGTAGGCTGCATTTGATGGGCGCTGGTGAGGTTGCATTTCATAGGTGCTAGTGAGGCTGCCTTGATGGGCACTGGTGAGGTTGCATTTCATAGGTGCTAGTGAGGCTGCATTTGATGGGCGCTGGTAGGCTGCATTTGATGGGCGCTGGTAGGCTGCATTTGATGGGCGCTGGTGGGCTGCATTTGATCTGCGCTGGTGAGGTTGCATTGATGGGCACTGGTGATGTTGCATTTCATAGGTGCTAGTGAGGCTGCATTGATGGGCACTGGTGAGGTTGCATTTCATAGATGCTAGTGAGGCTGCATTGATGGGCACTGGTGAGGTTGCATTTCATAGGTGCTAGTGAGGGTGCATTGATGGGCACTGGTGAGGTTGCTTTTCATAGGTGCTAGTGAGGCTGCATTGATGGGCACTGGTGAGGTTGCATTTCATAGGTGCTAGTGAGGCTGCATTGATGGGCACTGGTGAGGTTGCTTTTCATAGGTGCTAGTGAGGCTGCATTGATGGGCACTGGTGAGGTTACATTTCATAGATGCTAGTGAGGCTGCATTGATGGACACTGGTGAGGTTGCATTTCATACGTGCTAGTGATGCTGTATTGATGGGCACTGGTGAGGTTGCATTTCATAGATGCTAGTGAGGCTGCATTGATGGGCACTGGTGAGGTTGCATTTCATAGATGCTAGTGAGGCTGCATTAAAGGGCACTGGTGAGGTTGCTTTTCATAGGTGCTAGTGAGGCTGCATTGATGGGCACTGGTGAGGTTGCATTTCATAGGTTCTAGTGAGTTTGCATTGATGGGCACTGGTGAGGTTGCATTTCATAGGTGCTAGTGAGGCTGCATTGATGGGCACTGGTGAGGTTGCATTTCATAGGTGCTAGTGAGGCTGCATTGATGGGCACTGGTGAGGTTGCATTTCATAGGTGCTACTGAGGCTGCATTGATGGGTACTGGTAGGCTGCATTGATGGGCACTGGTGAGGTTGCATTTCATAGATGCTAGTGAGGCTGCATTGATGGGCACTGGTGAGGTTGCATTTCATAGGTGCTAGTGAGGCTGTATTGATGGGCACTGGTGAGGTTGCATTTCATAGGTGCTAGTGAGGCTGTATTGATGGGCACTGGTGAGGTTGCATTTCATAGATGCTAGTGAGGCTGCATTGATGGGCACTGGTGAGGTTGAATTTCATAGGTGCTAGTGAGGCTGCATTGATGGGTACTGGTAGGCTGCATTGATGGGCACTGGTGAGGTTGCATTTCATAGATGCTAGTGAGGCTGCATTGATGGGCACTGGTGAGGTTGCATTTCATAGGTGCTAGTGAGGCTGCATTGATGGGCACTGGTGAGGTTGCATTTCATAGGTGCTAGTGAGGCTGCATTTATGGGCGCTGGTGGGCTGCATTTGATGGGAGCTTCATTAAAAAGGAGGGTATACATGGGCAGGGCAAAGGGGGTGGAGTCAGGGTTGGAGCCAAGGGGGGTGGCAAAATTAGATTTAGCCTAGGGTGTCAAAAATCCTTGCGCCAGCCCTGAATGCATCATATGTCACTTTTGATTTTGCAGAAAGTTCCACTCTGAGTGTGTATGAGTGTGTATGAACGAATGCAGGGCTGCAATAACTTGTGTCTTTTATATCTGCCTGGAGTTCAGCTTTATTTAATGTTCGTACATTTTCCTGGGTTTTCCCTTTAAGATTGTAATGATTTTCCATGTAATTCATACCGGGTAATAAATTAAATTCAGTCTTTCTAATTTTGACCTCCCTCAAAAAAGTCCTAAATAACTACATATGTTAATTATTTTTTTATTTTTCCTGCTAAGTTAGTATTATTAAACATATGGCTATAAGGCAACTTGGTTATTTTCCCCTGCAGCCCCATCATGTTTGTTACTTGTATGTGTTTCCCGAAGAAGCAATTTTATTTTTATTTTTTCAGACTTGCTGATAAAAAGATTTATTGATTATGTTTTATCTTTTTTTCATCCACCATCTGCACAGCCCGCCACACTGTCCAAGAACATAGATTAGTGTCGCCTTGATACTCAAATTTATTCTGCTGGTGGCTAAGTCGGCACTTTTTACATTGTGGCAGGCAATCAATATGAACATCCTACCCGCTAGTCTTTTCACTGTGTGTAACAACCCACAAGACCTATAAACTTGGAAGAAGTTCGATTTTATTGTTTTGTTTACTAAGACACCAGTAAACTTCCACCCTAGCTGATACGCAGAAGGGCATTTCATTAAATTCATTTTTATAAAGTTTCCTAAATGGTTTTATTAAAAAAAGAAAAAAAAATGTAAAAGTATTTAAAATCAACTCAAAGTAGAACTTTACTCAGAACAAAAGTCCTTCTAGGCTACTACAGGCTGGCCCATTTTGCAATTATAGCTATGTAAAGCATTAAAAAAATAATAAAATAAAAATAAAAATAAAATGAATAAGTGTCTATTGTGTAAAATCCAGTAATACACTTTCTTACCCTGTTCTGCACATGCTCAGGTGCAACCCATTTTTTAGGCACTGCCAAGTTTGTAGAGGCAATCTGCTGACAGCCTTGAAGAGGAATTAAACCCTCCTATCCTTTACAGCCAAGAAAGTTGCTTCTGTTTGATCTGCAACTGCCATGGTCATAGTTGCCAACTGTCCCGGGACATTCCCGGGATTTAGACCTTTGTCCCGGTCTTACCGTTTCCCGGGGAAATTACAGTTTTCCATTTTTTTTCCCCTCGGGCACTCGCCTGCCGGCTGCCATTTTACTGAAGGTCAGCTATCATGAGGAAAAACGAAGAGGCGGAACCCAGCGGCTTGGCCTGCACCCGGGTGAAAAGGGGCCACCTGATGTAAGGAGGGACTCCGCTGGCAGGGGCAACATGTTGTAAGGAGGGACTACGCTGGCCGGGGACACCTGATGTAAGGAGGGACTCCTCTGGGGGCATCTGGTGTAAGGAGGGACTCTGCTGGGGACACCTGATGTAAGGAGGGACTCCACTGGAGACATCTGATGTAAAGTGGAAAACCGCTGGGGACACCTGATGTAAGGAGGGACTCCGCTGGAGACACCTGATGTAAGGAGGGAATCTGCTGGAGACACCTGATGTAAGGAGGGACTCCGCTGGAGACACCTGAGGTAACAAGGGACTCTGCTGGTAATGCCTGGTGTAAGGAGGGACTCTACTGGGGACACCTCATGGCATCTGGTGGCAGAGGACGTGGCAAATGATGACACGCTCAGGGCTCCCACTGATTCTGCATTATGGTTAGTTGAACTATTTCATTTTATATTACAATGTAATAATAGAAATAATGCGCTTCAATCATCCTGACACCATAACAGCCATGGTGCTGTGATGATTGAAGCGCTAACACCAGGTGTTTGGAGTATCTTCATCTGCTGATTGTTAAACTTTCTGGAATACACATTTCTATTGTGGTGTAAGATCTGGGCCTGCTGTCCCTCCATCCCTCTTTCTTTCATTCCTTCTCTCTCTTTTCCTCCCTATTTATTTATTTTTTTTCCTTTCGCTTTCCCTTACTTTATCCCTTCATCCCTCATTCATCTTGGACTCTAAGCACACCCCCTTGAGCCACACCCCCTTTAAACAACATCCAATTTACATTTAAACCACGCCCATTTTTTACCACAGTGCGCAAAGCATTTTTCTTTCCGCGCTGCGTCTCGTCTTCAAACTAATGCCCCGCCCCCTAATTATAGCAATACTCCGCCTACAGACAAAAAAGTGTCCCTATACATTTTTTTGCAATGTTGTCAACTATGCATGGTGCTGCACATGTGATCAATTGTGACATCAGCCATTTGGTGGTTTGACAGTTTGGTTGAGGAGACGAGCAGGGCTGGACTGGGACAAAAATTTGGCCCTGGACTTCATCCAGACCAGCCCACTTTCATTTTGCAAACACACACAAAAACTGTTTATAAAACTATACGCAATTGTACAAAAAAACATAAGTAGTATAACATAAGGAGTCCTCACTAAACTCTTATTATTTCACTTATTCTCCTCTGTATTTTTCTCATCTTTCTCACGTCACTGCGTGAAGTTGAGGGCGAGCTGCGCAGCCATAACGTTGTCACTGAAACCGGTCCACTGAGCCATCGGCCCACCGGGAAACTCCCTGTAGTCCCAATGGCCAGTACATGCCTGGACACAAGCAAATGTGACAGTTATCAATCCCAGCATTCTAGAGACTTAACTTTTTTTTAAACCATTAAATCGATGGGTTTAGTTCTGCTTTATGATATAGTAGCATAATTATTAATGTGGAATGTATGGTCCCTACTAAAGAACATTATTTATCAAGTAGTTATGAGTAAAGTTCTGCTTGAGTCTAGGTTAGGGTTGCCACCTGTCCAGGATTCACCCGGACAGTTCGGGTTTGGAATCTTGTGTCCAGGTTTCAGTCTGCATGAAACCCGGACACATTATATAGACTGGGCTTTGGCTCCTCAAGTAACTGAGATACAGTGGAACCTTGGATTATGAGCATAACCCTCTCCAGGAGAATGCTTGTATTTCAAAGCACTCGCATATCAAAGAGAGTTTCCCCATAGAAGTCAATGGAAACAAAGATAATTCGTTCCGCATTGACTTCTATTGCATGCAATACTGCATATGGCCAGAGGTGGGAGGCGCCAGAAATAATCGGGGACAGCTCGGCTGAACTCGGAAAGCCTCGGAAACACTCAGGAACTGAGTATGTCCGAGTGTTTCTGTGTATTTCCAAATGGTTCTAAGTATTTCCAAATGGCTCCAAACAGTTCCGAGTGTCACCGGTGCCCCCTGCACCTCTGGCCAAATGTGGTACTGCACACCCCATTATCTTGAATTCTGCTTCTGCCGAGTCTTTCAAAACGCTTGTTAACCGCGTTACTCATTAACCAAGCTCCACTGTAGTCACACAAAAATCTGTTGCCATTCGGGAGCTGTGGGCCGCTGTCTGGGGGCAGGTTTGGCATCGCTGGGGGGGGGGGGGGCACGATATCAGAAAGAGCAGTTTGGCCACACCCACTGTTTGCTCCTTGGGGCACCCAAAGGTTTCCCAGGTCTTTTATAACCCTATTGTGTATACTATGAAAACAAATGTGCCCTGTGCCGCTAAAGTGCCGCTAAAGTGTTCGGGTTTGGCTTGGAGAAAAGGTGGCAACCCTAGTTTAGGTTTACACTAAGTGCAGGTTTGAAATTGAACTCGCACAATTTCAAACCTGCATGTCAGTGTGAGTTCGGGGGATGATTTGAAAGACATCTGTGTGGTTTCATGCACAGATGTCCATTGAAACCCCCCCTCGACATCGCCAAAAGTAGTGCAGGAACTACTTTTGGGAATCGGCGTGGCCCTGCAAAGCTGGCGTTGTACTGATTTGGATGGTGCCATTGCCGGCAATAGGCTCCAATTAAGTACGTGGCATTTGTCTAATTAAAAGAGTTACCGACTCAATTTTGGTCTGTATTATTTCTGGTCTGTATCATTGTCTTGGTTTATTTTATGTTTTTCTTTTTTTTTTATTCATTATTTATATTGATAGCCTAGTACAGTGGTTCTCAACCAGGGTTCAGTGTAACCCTAGGTTTCCTCCAGAGGTTGTAGGGGTTCCTTCAGCATTGGCCAATTTCTACCTCTCAGATAAGTTCCCACTGACACCATTGATCTTTTTAATTATCTGTAAGGAGGTAATTCTTCCCAATGATCACAAGTGTAAGGACCATTCCTCTCACTGACCACAAGTGTAAGGACCATTCCTCTCACTGACCACAAGTGTAAGGACCATTCTTCCCACTGACCACAAGTGTAAGGACCATTCTTCCCACTGACCATCACACTAATATATCATGAGTTGTAAATTAAAAATTTTTAGTTCCTCGAGACCGGAGAATTATTTCAAGGGTTCCTCGGTGTTGAAAAGGTTGAGAAAGGCTGGCCTAGCGCCATTCCTGGTGTTGGGGAAATAATTATTTTTTATTCCCTTGATACCCTACAAGTGTATATATTTTTTATACCATGATAAAATAGGGAATTACTTATTGGAAAAAACTCAACTGTGTATTCATCTTTTGTCTTCCCCCGTCCAATAGCCATTTGTGTTGTCGTCCTCCCCCACTTCGTTTATAAGCTACGTCCTTGTTACTGCATCCAAAGCCCCTGAGCAATTCTGCTCTACATAGTCCCGGTTACTTCTACAATACTTTGCATATTGCAGCATGCTGAAAGTGAAGTGCAAATAGATTAAAGCCTCTGTGTTTCCAGTGTAGTCCTGATGAGATATTGGAAAGTCGCGGAATTATGGATGCGTTAGGACACTCTTGTAGATGGTTTACAAAGTGCTTTAGCTTTTTATTAGTAGAGGATGAAATGCAGAGAGAAAGATTTGTGATACATTACAATATCAAAAGCTTTGACAACTCAAATACAGTTTGCATCTACAGCGACGGAACTGATTGATGTTGGGTAATTATCATAAATTAGAAGATAAAAGACAAAACCCTGGTGTTTGTGTTTTTTTTTTTTTTTTTTTTGTGCACTGAGCTGCTTTGCAAGGCAAAGGAAGTACAGTGCATCATACAGGATGAGGGTTCCTCAAATATTGGAAAACCTTAAATTAATAGAACTGTGCTTTTAAATTACTGACTTTGTTGCAAGTTTGATATTGACTTGTTTTTGAATCCTTCTGTTTAAGATCGAAGACTAACTTATATGATTATATGCGGGTAGGCCACACAGTTTTACTGCATATTGTGCCCGATATTTTTTTTGCCCGCTTATTCATAGAAATACCCGTGTGCCCACTCCTCTTCCGAGACTGCTAGTGAATGGAGGCACCACCAGCCCTTTTTTAAAATGCCGTTGTGCCTCTTCTTACTATTGGCTGTCTACACGGAAATAAATGAAGGCCTCAATGGAACTAAAACATTTTAAGTCCGTATGATCCTGAATCTAACGGATGTTGTCCTAGCAGATGACCCAGCCCAGTGCCTCCTGCACCTTACTCCAGTACCAAGAAGGAGATATAGGAACTCGCTAATGATTCACCTGCTGAACGCTGCGAGAATATGCGTGCCCTTAAAGTGGAAGAGTGAGGACCCCCCCTCAGTGGGACAATGGTTGGCTGTGGTGAGCGAAATAGGCCTGATGGAGCAATTGACTGCAGCTATCCACCGGAAGGGGGAGAAACACAACAAAACCTGGTTTTATTGGAACAAATTCCGCTTTTCGCGGGAATACAAGGATCTAGTGTCTCCTGTTGCGAGCCGAGTGGTTTAGATTGCCTCCTGGAGCGGGCTTCGGTGGCTGGCTATCGGGGTGGATGGACCCCCCCCCCCTCCAACCCCCCCCTTCTTTTTTCTCTTTTCTTCCTTTCTCTATCCACGTCTCTCATGCAACTTATCTTCCCTACCTCCGGTTCGGTTACCTTTCTGTTCAGGACCGAAGTCGGTCCAACCTTTCCTCTGTCTTTTCCTGCTTACCTATGCTTTCATATTTCTCTCTTTGCTGGTTTTCCTATCTATGATAATGAAAAATGTCTTGGACTGCAGCACTCTGTAGCGGCTTTCTTAATGGAGACTTAGCAATTGTGAACGGTCCCGGTTGGGATCGGCCAGTAGGACGGTGGTACGTTCATACTACTCCCTATGTTTATGTGAATGTCGGTGTTTCCATGAAGTTCTTTATCACTTACAAGTACAATATATGTCAAATGCTGTAAATGGTTCATTGTTGACGTATGCTGTTTGGTCTGCTGTGTTCAATAAAATCCTTTCAAATGAAAAAAAAAATTTTTTTTAAGTCTTTAGTCCCGGTTCACACAGGGACGATTTGTCAGGTCGACTTAGCCGTCTGACAAGTTGCGCTCTGTTCTGTACTATGGAACCGTTCTAATAGAAGCGACTCAAGACGCTCCGACTTAGAAAAAGGTTCCTGTACTATTTTTTGGGGCGACTTGCATTGACTTCTATACAGAAGTCGTTTTGCAAGTCACCACTGAAGTCGTGTGGAGATCGCCTCTGTGAGTCGCGCTGCAACTCGTGTCGCCCCTGTGTGAACGGGCACTTAGGCTGCATTTTGGCCATACCAGATTTTACCAGTGGGTGGTGCTAGGATGCTGTGACTCTATTTAACCACTTTCAGCCCCGGACCATTTTGCTGGCCTAAGACCAGACCACTTTTTGCGATTCGGCACTGTGTCGCTTTAACTGACAACTGCGCGGTCGTGCAACGTGGCAACCAAACTAAATTGACGTCCTTTTTTTCCCACAAATAGAGGTTTATTTTGGTGGTATTTGATCACCTCTGCGGTTTTTATTTTTTGAGCTATAAACAAAAAAAGAGCGAGTTTTTTGAATAAAAACACAATATTTTTAACTTTTTGCTATAATAAATACCCCACTTTAAAAAAAAAAAAAAAAAACAATTTTTCCCTCAGTTTAGGCCGATACGTATACTTCTACATATTGTTGGTAAAAAAAAAAATCACAATTAGCGATTATTGATTGGTTTCTGCAAAAGTTATAGCGTCTACAAAATAGGGGATAGATTTATGGCATTTTTTTTTTACAAGTAATGGCGGCGATCCGCGTTTTTTTTTTTCATGACTGCGACATTATGGCGGACACGTCGGACACTTTTGACACATTTTAGGGACCATTGTCATTTATACAGCAATCAGTGCTATAAAATTGCACTGATTACTGTGTAAATGTGACTGTCAGGGAAGTGGTTAACACCAGGGGGTGCTGCAGGGGTTAATATGTTCCCTATGGGAGTGATTCTAACTGTGGGGGGAGGGGACTCACAAGGGGAGGAGACTGATCAGTGTTCCTCTGTACTGGGAACACACCATTGGTCTCCTCTCTACTGGCAGGACGCGGATCTGTGTGTTTACATACATTTTATTACTAGTAATGGCGGCGATCCACGTTTTTTTTTTTCGTGACTGCGACATTATGGCGGACACGTCGGACACCTTTGACACATTTTTGGGAACATTGTCATTTATACAGCAATCGGTGCTATAAAATTGCACTGATTACTGTTTGAATGTGACTGTCAGGGAAGTGGTTAACACCAGGGGGCACTGCAGGGGTTAATATGTTCCCTATGGGAGTAATTCTAACTGTGGGGGGAGGGGATTTACAAGGGGAGGAGACCGATCGGTGTTCCTCTGTACTGGGAACACACCATCGGTCTCCTCTCCACTGACAGCACGTGGATCTGTGTGTTTAGATACACAGATCCACGGTCCTGCTGTGCAATCGCGGGTGCCCAGCGGACATTGCGGCCGCTGGGCACTTGCACCGGGTCCCGAGCGATGCCGCGGGAGCGCGTGCGCGCCCCCTAGACAGCCGGGAATCAGAGGACGTCATATGATGCCCACCCAGGGTGGGAGATCACATCTGTGGGCGTCTTATGTCTATAGGCCGGGGCTGATGTGGTTAAAAAAAATAATTGTCTTTACAACCCCTTTAACTGTTTCTTCCCTAAAAGTATAGTGGCACATGTATACTGCCGCCGTACCAGTCCTTTCACACCAGCTCCAATAGTACAGTCTAGGTCAGCCTTTCTCAACGTTTTCAACACAGAGGAACCCTTGAAATAGTTCTCCGGTCTCGGGGAACCCCTGCTAAAAATTTGAAATCTACAACTCGTGATACATTAGTGTGATGGTCAGTGGGAAGAACGGTCCTTACACTTGTGGTCATTGGAAGAATTACCTCCTTACAGATAGCTACAAAGATCAATGGTGGGAGTGGGAACTTATCTGAGAGGCAAAAATTGCCCAATGCTGAAGGAACCCTTACAACCTCTGGAGGAACGCTAGGGCTCCACGGAACCCTGGTTGAGAATCACTGGTCTAGGTGTTGTCTTTTTAAGATTTATTGCTTGAAGTAATTTTACCAGGAGAGGGGTTAGGGGATGGGATACTCCAAAACAATTAGCGCACAGCAATTAAAGGACAATCTTCACCTTAAGTATTTGTGAGGGCTGAACAGTCTAATGTCTCACATCTGGGCACCTCTGATTAGTCTAAGGCCTTACAGCTGAAGACCATGAGGCATGTCTCTTTGGCGTTTGGTTACCTCGTGCGAATGCACAACTGCTGGTACCCAGTGCGAACTCCAGAACACTGCACAACCACACGGATCAGTTTAGGGTCTTTACTCACAAGTCCCCTAGAACAGTTGCCACCAGTGGCGTAACTAGAACCTTCAGGGCCCCGATGCAAGAAACCATGAAGGGCCCCCCTGAACCCCAGCCAGGGCCCTTCCCTTCGAGTCTGGCGGTGGAACTCCAGGGCGTGGTCACAGGTATGACCTTTGTGAGCCCTGTAGTTCCACCACTGGTATCATTAGTTTTTTTTTTATAATTTTTTTTAAATTCTTAGGTGCCCCATTGGGGGACTGTCCCTAGGCAGGAATGGGCATCCCTGTCCCCAGAAGAGATGAGGTCCTTTTCTCCAGGGCAGATGAAGTTACTGCCCCCAGTTGAGAAGGGGTCCCGGTCCCCAGGGGAGGTGGGGGTCCCTGTCCCCACGTAAGAAGGGGTCCCTGTCCCCAGGGGGAGAGGGAGGGGGTATGTAATGGTGTGTGGGGGATGGGGTCCTCTCACTCACCATGACCAAGCTGTAGGCCGCGCACTCATCCATGTTGGCCTGGGCTCCATCCAGTGTGCTGGATGGGCGATCAGCATATCTCCCAGAAAGACCTTTCATCATCTGTGTATGACGGGGGAGGAGGGGGGGCTGGCAGACAAGCCTGCAGTGTCCTCCGGGGAGCCGGCTCTCATAGGGCTGCACTGCATCTGTGTGCTTAAAGTTTGTTTACCCGGGAGAAGTATGCAGTGCAGTGTGGGCCGGACTCAGGGGGGGGGCGGGACTCTGGCCGGGGAGAACAGACATCGGACTGAGCGGCAATGCATCGAGCAGTATAAGGGTACTCTGAGGAGCCGGCTGAGGGCACAGGTCATGCGGGGAATGCACAACTAAAGAGCAGCCAGTGCGATAGTCGAGCATGGAGCTCTGCTAGTCACTCTCCACCTCCAGCCACCCGTGTGCATGGTGCACTGGTACCCCTAGCTGCCTATGCTGCTGCTGGCCATATGTAGAGGGGGATGTATGGGCCCCCTGCATCACAGGGCCCGGTTGCGGTCGCGACTGCTGCACCCCCTATAGTTACGCCCCTGGTTGCCACCTTCCAGCTTCTTGGACACTGGACAAGGTCCAGTGAGTGAGATAGTCCTTCTCCAGACTACATTCCTTGTGGCGAGGTCCTACAATCAGGTTCTAGCACAGTCCTAAGAGGACCTCAGCCCTGATTCCACCTAGACCTCTAGAACAGCTACACAATCCAGGGGCTGATTAAAGGCAACTGCTCCTCAGGCTCTGGAACCCTCCTGAGAAGGAAGAAGTGTGTAGCACTGCCCCCTTGGGGGTTGCTTAGAATTGCACATTCATCTGCGCCACTTTGACCCTGTAAACTTTCCAGCCCTCCTGACACTCTAGGTTCAGACATGTTGTATGTACCTTTAAATAACACACAGACACAATGCAGATTGATTAGCTATCTCTGCTTTTACTAGTTCAAAGGAAAACAGGTATTAGTCAGCTAAGTCCTGGGTAAACAACAAAAAAACAGTTGAAAAGGTTGCCTGAAGCAATTAAATAACAACTTGGAATCACAGATGTAAAATAGCAATTCATAGGAAACAGACAATAAATCTATGGAAAGTTACTAATTACTGTATACTAGCACTGCTACATACCTCCTATATACCTTTAATCCTAATGAGAGACTGGGTATTCTAGATCTTAGGTGTATGTCTCTTTAAATAGCAATAGGATAACAGTGTCCAGGATGTAAGGCCTTGCAATGATCTTCAATGGCAAGTTGGAGCTCATAGAACAAGAATCCTGAGTGTAGCCCAGTGATGTGTAATCAAAGCAAACAGTTGTGCCTATCTAGTTGTAATCCTCTGAGTAATTCCAGGTGTAAGGTATCTGTATATAGTGTTCTGTATGATAAATTAAGGCAATTCCAGGTGTGAGATGTCTATATACATGTTCTGTGAACTAGGATAAAGCAGAGATTGTATTGGCGGGCGGATGCCCTTTCACCAAACTGAAGAACAGCATAGGAACCTCCTGAAGAGCGATCCAAGTAGATGCATCCTACTGCAGAATGGGCTGAGATGCCGGACTGGCTGCGGGGACGGTGAGTCGTCTGATCTGGCTGGTGACAGCGACACTGTGGTAATACCCCTGTGTGGCAAGCAGCGTTGAACCTGAGTCAGAGCTGGGATCGCAGTTTTGCCGCATGGTAGGTCGCAGTCCTCTCGCACAGCAGTGGAAGGGAGTTTACTCGATAGAACTGGGAAGCAAAAGACTTGGGCCTAGTCTGCTGACCCTTTTTAAAACCAAGGAGAAGATGCTGGGGGAAGCCGCCAAGAAGGAGATGCAGAGAAGGAGACGCAGGCCCACAACTTAGATGGGGTAAGTGCGGGTTTTTTGAGCAACGGGGGGGGGGGGGGGTTCACTGACTGGCTGAAAAGGGGGGGGGTGTGTGCAGCCACCCCCAAAAAAATGGAGCACCACCTGCCACTGAGGTCTGTTAAGCTCCAGTTTTAGGATAGAGGAAAGACCCGAACGGATACGAATGTCACAAAAGCCATTCTGCTCTGATTCAGCAGGGAATTTATTTATGGATCCCCTGCTCATCAGTATGGATGCCAACTGTTTTAAAGGACCCTGTAACAGCATTTCACTTTTCTGTTTTGTAAATGAGAAAACATTGAGAGCTATTCCTTAAAGAGGAAGTAAACCCTGATGAGTTTACTTCCTCTTTCATTCCCTGCAAAGGTAAAGCATAATGGACTACTATGCATCGCATCGCATCGCATCGTAGTCCATTATGTGTCACTTACCTGACACAGGAGCCAGCGAAGTCACCTCTGTCCCCTGTAGTCCGCCGCATCCATCTTCTCGGTGGGTCTCGCTGCTCCGCCGCTGTCATTCGGCGAAGCCATCACTCCCGCGCATGCGCACAGGAGCTGCCACTCGCGGCATATCGCCATTGACTGCGGCGTGCTCAGTGCGCCTGCGCGCCGCTGTCTACGGCGCAAGCGCTGTAGACAGCGGTGCCTGTCTTTTGGCAAATATCTCCTAAACGTGTAGGTTTAGTAGATATTTCTTGGACCTACAGGTAAGCCTTAATCTAGGAGAACCAGGACCAAACAGACAGAAAGCTCTTCTGGACCGGAACCCAGAAGCACGTGATCTCAGTACCTTAAGTATCCTCTCCCAGAATGCACAGCTGGATTATACGCCCACTGGGTTGGTTCCGAGAAAGAATGGTACTCAATGCTCCCAACTGAACTGCGTTATCACACCTGCTAGGGATGACAGCACCACCTATAGCCAAGCAGAACACAGCTCAATCCAGCTAGACTGGTACTGAAACCATAATTTGGTATAATTAAAGAGGAAGTAAACCCTGATGGGTTTACTTCCTCTTTGATTCCCTGCAAAGGTAAAGCATAATGGACTACTATGCATCGCATCACATCGCATAGTAGTCCATTATGTGTCACTTACCTGACACAGGAGCCAGCGAAGTCACCGTCCATCTTCTTGGTGGGTCTCCGTGGGTCTCGCTGCTCTGGCGCTGTGATTCGCCGGAGCAGCGATGACGTCACTCCCGCGCATGTGCACGGGAGCCGACACTCGCGGCATATCGCCCCGATCTGCGGCTTACCCAGTGCGCCTGCGCGCCGCTGTCTACGGCGCATGTGCCGTAGACAGCAGTGGCTGTCTTCAGGTAAATATCTCCTAAACCGTGTAGGTTTAGGAGATATTTCTTGGACCTACAGGTAAGCCTTAATCTAGGGTTACCTGTAGGTCAAAGTGGTTTGTAAGGGTTTACAACCACTTTAAACCCAAAACCAAACTGCGTTTCTAGGAACGTTAAATAGAGAAAACCACATAGCGCGTGCTCTTCAGGAGCCGGCGCTACATAGTGTCAGTAAATTTTGTCTGACGTTTTGCCAATAATTATTTTCTTGGGCCCCAGTATGGTAACAGTTTTATTTATTGGGATCCTTGGATTACAAACGTTCAGGACCCCCAGCTTTACCAAACTAAAATATCCATTAAAGAAATTAAAATCTGAAAACGAATAGTAAAGCAATATAGCAAGTATTATGCTTTTTTGAACCGAACTGTTAAAATGATTTATGGGAAAATGTATGAGCAGAAAATGATAACAATTTTAAATAAATGAATGCAAAGTGGCCAATGGTTTTAAGTTGCTATCCCAATAAAATGTTTCCTGATAAAGAAAGCACTTGTTGTTCATTATGGTATACAGTCTATTGAGCAATAAATCTGTTTTTAGCCATTGAGGTTAGTTATGTACTTTCAGCTTTTAAGGTTTACATTTAGCGGACTGTGCGTTCCCTCCGAACACTCCTCTGCTTTCCTAATATAGTTTTATGTGCTTAGTAATATGCATTTGCCCTTTTTTTTTTTGTTTTACGATGTTCTCCGGCACTCAGAGCTGGAATGATTTGTTCGGGGTCACAGTCACAAAAACAGGGCGAGTAGCAAGTGCTGTTGGTTGTCAGATTTTAATGAATTTAAATCCAAAGCCCAGACATAAGCCTTCTACATTATTCTGGTTCAGCGGCGCTCTCTGACCTCTGCAATAAAACCTTTATATGTGATTCATGAACAATGCGCAAAACCGGCCGAAACCTTTCAGACATAACTCCCCAAAAAGAAAAAGATTATGGATTTCATTTAAAGTTTAAAGATGTGTTACAGGGCCGCGGCTTTTAGATCTGGTCTAGAGAGCCAGGCCCCAGAGTGATAAATGACTTTATTATACATGATGCAAAAGAAATCATGCGCAGCTACAGGTGTAAGCATAGAGCCCCTCCGGGCAATACAGAAATAGAAAAAGTAGACTTTAATACAAGACCCCTTTCACACTGGGGCCGCGGCCAAGTTAGCGCTAGGCGCTGTTTAAGCGATGCTTTTCGGCCGCTATTGGGGCGCTTTTAACCCCAAAGAAGGGGTTAAAAATGCCCGTGTTGCGGCACTTACTAAGCACCTTTCAGGCGCTTTGGATCCATTTCATTTCAATGGGCAGGGCCAGTGGCGTAACTAGAACCTTCAGGGCCCCGATGCAAGAAACCATGAAGGCCCCCCCTGAACCCCAGCCAGGGCCCTTCCCTCCGAGTCCCGTGGAGGAACTCCAGGGCGTGATCACAGGTATGACCTTTGTGAGCCCTGTAGTTCCACCACTGGCATCAGTAGTTTTTTTTTATTAGTTTTTTGGCTGGGGAGAACAGACATCGGACTGAGCGGCAATGCATGGAGCAGGAGAGGGGTACTCTGAGGAGCCGGCCGAGGACACAGGTCATGCGGGGAATGCACAACTAAAGAGCAGCCAGTGCGATAGTCGAGCATGGAGCTCTGCTAGTCACCCTCCACCTCCAGCCACCCGTGTGCATGGTGCACTGGTACCCCTAGCTGCCTATGCTGCTGCCGGCCATATGAAGAGGGGGCTGCATGGGCCTCCTGCCACACAGGGCCCGGTTGCAGTCGCGACTGCTGCACCCCCTATAGTTACGCCCCTGGGCAGGGCGTTTTGGGAGCGCTGCACACATCGCTCCCAAACTGCGCCAAAGATGCTGCTTGCAGGACTTTTCCCAAGCACACCGCCCCAGTGTGAAAAAACGCATTGAAGTGAATGGGAGGCGGTTTCCAAGCACTATTTAGAGGCAATTTCTCGCTCTAAAACGCCTGAAAACCGCCTCAGTGTTAAAGGGGTCTAAGCGTAAAACAAACAGAAAAAGGCACCTCTAGGTCAGGATCAATCAGATTTATTAAGAACACAAATGTATTTGTCCACTTACATATAAAAACAAATTTGGCACAAGATATCCTCAATTAGTGGCGTCTACCCAGTCCCAGCGTGGTCACTTCTGTGCTATGCATCCGTCCATTAGCAAGGGATAGAGTCCCGTCCAGCAGGATATTCAAGTTCAGTCTATTGGAGCTGAAAACGAGGCTTGGCTCTAGTCAGCTGTGGAACACAGACGCCCAGCGCAGTGACATCACTACCAATCAGGGGCGTACTGACCATTCGGGCACTCGGGCACTGCCCGAAGGCCCCATGCCGATAAGGGGTCCCATCAGGATTGCCAGCCTCAATAAAACCAAGGACAGTATGTAAAAATCTGTGTTTATTTAAAAATCCCAAGATTATAGCTGCCCCGCCTCTCCAGTACCCTTTCATTGTGCGTATGTGTATTCTGTGTGTGTATACTGTGTGCGTATATTGTGTGTCTGTGTGTTTACTGTGTGGCCCCATAATCTATTGCCTGAGGGCCCCATAATCTCCTATTGCCCAGGGGCCCCACGAGTTGTCAGTCCGCCCCTGCTACCAATGCGATGCCATTTCGGTGAATGCGCACTGTGTACAACAGGCCTCAAGCATCTAAGGGTCTAACGGTGTCCTTAATATCACATTAAGCTCGGGTTAACACATGTAATGCATGCGTTATAGCAGCACATGAAAACACGTGACACACATTTTGGCACACTGTGGTGCAATTTGTTCCTAATAGAGTTATTTCATGTAGTAACGTGCATTGTGGGGGGATCCCCGCACAGCTGCAATGATTTCAAAAGTGGCAGCTGCTGCAGGGGAGAAGAACCTCTGAAAACAGTCAAGGGATGGGGGGGGGATAGGGTGTTCTGGGGATGGGTGGGGGGTCCACTTATCACTATATTACATATGGAACAATAGGGTTTTGTATGGGATTATAGCACTGCCAAAAATAGTAGAAACCACATAATATATAAAACATATACATTTTGTTCACAAAATGGATTTAATAAAAAGCGTGTATATACATATAGATATCATATCATTGATCATTGGTGTTCATGATACAGATGGTCATAATGTGATGTTTGATCTCAACGTGTTTCGCCAGGATTGGCTTCTTCGGAGAGTTTACAGACCACCACTAGTCAAAGGACTATGACAAAGACAAAATCATGGATACAATCAGAAAAAAAATAATTAGAATAATACATACAAAACCATTGATATACTTAATTAGTTATTCACTTTGTCCAATACACCTCAAGTTTACCCAGAGTGTTTCACTAATATCAACTAACCAACTACCTCAAATCCTGCTTCAGTCCCTGACAAAACCCTTGTCAGCGCCCATTCATTGATACAATGCTTAAAGTGGTTGTAAACCCTTACAACCAACTTTGACCTACAGGTAAGCCTAGATTAAGGCTTACCTGTAGGTCCAAGAAATATCTCCTAAACCTACACCGTTTAGGAGATATTTTCTAAAAGACAGCGACAGCTGTCTACGGCGCATGCGTCGTAGACAGCAGCGCGCAGGCGCACTGAGCGCGCCGCGGTCAACGGCGACATGCTGCGAGTGTCGGCTCCCGTGCGCATGTGCGGGAGTGACGTCATCGTCTTCGCCGAATGACAGTGGCGGAGCAGCGAGACCCGCAGAGAAGATGGATGCGCCGGACTACAGGGGACAGCGTTGACTTCGCTGGCTCCTGTGTCAGGTAAGTGACACATAATGGACTACTATGCGATGCGATGCGATGCATAGTAGTCCATTATGCTTTACCTTTGCAGGGAATGAAAGAGGAAGTAAATCCATCAGGGTTTACTTCCTCTTTAATTGTCAGACTCCGAGACCTCAAAAAAAAAAAAAAAAATCCCAAGAAATTCTTTAAGTATGTAAGCAGTATCATCCATCCTGCCGGTGGATGAAAAGGCCAAAGCCAGGATGGATCCACACTTGCTACTTCAATGGGTGGATTCCATTAAATATTTGGGTGTAACGGTCACTCCCCGGGTGCGCGACTATTTCTCCTTGAACCTGCTTCCCTTGCTGGGTCTCCTTAAGCATAAAACGCAGGCCTGGGTTAGACTGCCCCTGTCCCTTGTGGGCAGAATCAGTTTACTTAAAATGAAGCTGCTTCCGGTAATCCTATATTATCTGAGACATGCCCCGGTCTGGATACCAATGTCCTTTTTCAAACAATTAGAGGGGATTATAAATACATTTCTCTGGTCGCCAAAGTCACCTCGGATCGGGTTGAAGGTCCTACAGGAACCAACAGATGGGGGTGGCTTGGCAGTTCCGGATTGGTTCAAATATTACCTAGCGGGCCAGATGGTGTTTGCACGCTGGTGGCTGCTGTCCGACGACGGTGACGCGGCGACGGTACTGGAAGCCGCGCACTTAGGTTCGTACGAAAGCTTACGCCTGGCGCTTTTTCGGGGAACTAATTTGCCCATCACCGTAACCATGACGGCCACGATTAGGGCATGGGAAAAGGCACATACTTTGGCTGCCCCTAGTTATAAGGGAATATCTCCGTCCACACCTCTGTGGATGAATAGGAGGCTCCCCCATTTCTATGGGCTACCTGATCCAATGTTATGGGCGATTAGAGGCATAAAGAGGCTCGGAGACATTACTAACCTAGGGGAATTGCAGTCTTTTTCGCAGCTACAAACTAGGCATGATCTGCCTAACTCGTATTTTTTCCGTTTTTTCCAACTCAGGCACGCATATCATGCTCAATTTGAGGAGTTGAAGGTGGCATCTCTGCCTTCGACGCTCGAATTATTGCTATCCTGGGAGGACCTATCAAAAACGCTCTCCGTAACTTATAAGGAGTTCTTTAAATGTTCGCCTAAGGCAGTCACTAGGTGCAGGACTAAATGGGAAATGGAGGTCCCTGATCTACAGACGGAGGACTGGGACGATCTCTGGGCTCAACCTTTTCGGCATCTTGTGTCGGCCAGGGATCGCCTAATACAATTTAAGTTCTTACATAGAAGCTACTACACACCGGCCAGATTAGCCAGGATATATGGATTAACGACGGCGGAGTGTTGGAGATGTGCTTTTTCTCCAGCCGATGCCGACCATATATTCTGGAGCTGTGCTCACATTAGGAGGTTTTGGCAGGAGGTTACCTCCTGTATATTGGAGGTAGTGGCAGTACAGATCCCCCTGACGGTGCGGGTCTGCCTATTGGGCTTGGTAGAGGAGGTGGTGCCGTCTAGGGCACTGCGAACATTGATTACCATCCTGCTATTCTATGGTAAAAAGGCCATCCTACTTAAGTGGAAGAATAAACAGGCTCCGAGTATAAGTTTTTGGAAACATCTAATCAATGCTATGCTGCCGTATTATAAAACGACATACAGGGTGCGGGGAACTGTACACAAATTTGATAGGGTTTGGACAGCCTGGTACGAAGCGGAGGGCACTGCGGGCTAGGCCCCGGGGACTTGCTGTGCTGGGGTTGGCTAAGACAACAGGGTCCTGTTGATTACGGTTTAGAGGTTGTCCTGAACAAGGAAATGGGGAGTGCATTGTAATGATATACTGCTTATAACTGATATGTTGTAGATGGCTGTCAGTACACCGGCTCATAAGTAATAGTTTTTGATGAACTGCAGGAACCTGGATCCGAGGTACTAGTCCGAGTATTTTTGGGGGGCTGAGTCGTGACAAACAGGGGGAGGGGGGTTGGGGGGGGGGGTTGTTAGTAGTTAGTCAAATTGTTTATATGTTAGGCCCTGCGAGGCCAACGGTTGGGGTACTGCTATG
Source organism: Lithobates pipiens (assembly GCF_037356315.1). Lineage (NCBI taxonomy): Eukaryota > Metazoa > Chordata > Amphibia > Anura > Ranidae > Lithobates > Lithobates pipiens. The sequence continues at coordinate 21,508,466 of NW_027507825.1, forward strand.
TTGGCAGGACTCAACCTGTGTTGTAAATGTTCTTATAAATTGAAAACTCAATAAACAGAAGTTTTAAAAAAAATAAAAAAAGTATGTAAGCAGTAAAAAAGGTAGGACAGACTATATTGGTCCCATAATGAATGAGGAGGGGAATCTGGTTACAAATGATGGGGAGATGGCGAAGGTATTGAATTTATTCTTCTCCTCAGTCTTCGCAAGTGGATCGGGGGGCTTCAGTATCCAAAACTGCAGTGTTTATCCTCATGACACATCACAGGAAGCACCTCCATGGTTAACAGAGGATAGAATTAAAATTAGACTTGGGAGACTTAACATTAATAAATCACCGGGACCAGAAGGTTTGCATCCGAGGGTACTTAGGGAACTCTGTCAAGTAATTGCCAGACCATTGTTTCTAACAATGGTCTGGCAATGAAGCCAATGAAAGCCAATGAAGCACAAATATTTAAAACGGGCCCAAAATACACCCCTACAGACCAGTTAGCCTAACATCAATAGTATGCATGCTCTTGGAGGAGATGATAAAGGACTATATACAAGATTTTAGTAATGAGAACGGTATCATTAGCAGTAATCAGCATGGATTCATGAAGAATCGTTCTTGCCAAACCAATCTATTAACCTTCTATGAGGAGGTGAGTTGCCATCTAGATAAAGGAAGGCCCGTAGACGTGGTGTATCTGGATTTTACAAAAGCTTTTAAAACAGTTCCCCATAAACGTTTACTGTACAAAATAAGCTCCGTTGGCATGGACCATAGGGTGAGTACATGAATTGAAAACTGTCTACAAGGGCGAGTTAAGAGGGTGGTGATAAATGGGGAGTACTCGGAATGGTCAGGGGTGGGTAGTGGGGTACCCCAGGGTTCTGTGCTAGGACCAATCCTATTTAATTTGTTTATAAACGACCTGGAGGATGAGGTAAACAGTTCAATCTCTGTATTTGTGGACAATACTAAGCTAAGCAGGGCAATAACTTCTCCGCAGGATGTGGAAACCTTGCAAAAAATATCTGAACAAATGAATGGGATAGGCAACTACATGGCAAATTAAGTTTAATGTAGAAAAATGTAAAATAATGCATTTGGGTGGCAAAAATGTGAATACAATCTATACACTGGGGGGAGAACCTCTGGAGGAATCTAGGATGGAAAAGGACCTGGGGGTCCTAGTAGATGATAGGCTTAGCAATGGCATGCAATGCCAAGCTGCTGCTAACAAAGCAAACAGAATATTGGCATTAAAAGGGGATCAACTCCACAGATAAAACTATAATTCTCCCGCTCTACAAGACTCTGGTCCGGCTGCACCTGGAGTATACTGTCCAGTTCTGGGCACCAATCCTCGGGAAGGATGTACTGGAAATGGAGCGAGTACAAAGAAGGGCAACAAAGCTAATAAAGGGTCTGGAGGATATTAGTTATGAGGAAAGGTTGCAAGCTCTGAACTTATTCTCTTTGGAGAAGAGATATCCAGCAAGATGCCACATCTGCATATGCAGGAATGCTGTCTCCTATGGCAAGAGTCTTTAACAGTTCCTAAAACAAAGCTTAAGAGTTCCTTCACTTCCACTACAATCGCTCCTTGTAGCTCTTCAGCACACTGAGCTCCCGGTCACTCATGAGACCCACTGATTCACTGACCCTGAATCCCTTGAGCTCCTCCAATCTTTGCGTGGTTTCTCAACCATCACCCCCACATCTCTGCTGGGTCCCTAGCTTGGCACTCTAGATACCTCTGAAGCTTCACCCCCGCTGTCCCTGGCTTGACATACAAGGCTGCTCTGCCAGCGTCACCTCTGCTGGTTGGGTCCCTGGCTTGATAACCACTGGAGTTTCCTGATTCTTCACGGCCCCCGGTTGGTGAGAATGCTGCATCGGTACTTGCTTCAGTTACTCACTGTGGTCCCTGGTAATTAGGCAGATAGTCCCTTACTGGCGACAGCTCCCCCTCTACCTCCGACCACGACAGGTTCTCCAACGAGCAGAACCATCGCTTTTGTTTGGACTGCAAGCCGCAGTTCCAACCCTGCTCTACTCTCTTGCTTCTGGATAGGCCCTCAGACAGCCTAGCAGCCAGATGTGCCTGGGATAGGCCCAATCTCTGGTCTAGCAGCCTGGGAGACCGTGGGCAATACAACATACATACAGCCAGACAGCTGTCCAGGTGGCAGAGAACATAGATCACCTCACTCCACCCGAATAAATAGGCTCTCCCAGCAGGCCAAGGGATTTAAGAAAACCCCTTCCCATTGACTAAGATACCACATATACCCAAAATGTGACCTTGCATTGCCCTTCTCGTATCTAATACCACCCGGCTACTTAGTGGCTGAAGAGAAAATTTCAAAGGCCAAACTTAGGGAGAAATTAATAGACCCTACCAATCAACCAGGGTAACTAATCCTGGCAAGCAAATGTGTGAGGAGCAACCCTGCCTAAATGCCAGGGTGCTACATCCTCTAACCTTGTCACCCACCAGGCCTCCAAATACCACATCCTTCCTTTTAATCCCTGGGTATCCATCCTTGACATCCAAGATGCACCAGAAAAGATTCTTGCAAGATACCAAAAAATCCGCTCCCTGGTGGTCTGCGAAGCATGGCAACAGACTAAAAAATGTGCTCATCGTGCATATATCTAATTTCAACATAGAAAAGTAGATCCCTCCCACTCTATGTGCCCCTGGTGCGACACCTCTCGACCATATCTGTTTCATGGACTGTGGACTTGCCAAACTTTCTCCGCCTTTTGGAATCAGGTACTAAAATATATCAAGAAGATTCAACAGTTACTCCTCCCGAAAGACCCTTTTTTATGCCTTTTTAGCTGTGGTGCCTTGGCGTCCTCTTCCTCTTCATCCACCTGTGCCTCTCTCCCTCAGTGGATCCATTTTTGCCTTCTAATAGCTCGTAAAGTCCTCATGCAGGCCTGGATTTATCCCACCCCGCCTCAAATTGCTTCAGTGAAACCTGAGCTACAAACACTATTTCTCATGGAAAAACTGGACACTGTTACCCAACACTCTAAGTCCTTGAAACGTTTTATCGCCAGATGGCGACGCTATATGGAGCACTACTTTTCTCTAGAAGAGATCTCTGAACATATGACACTCTTTCGATATACGGACTGGTTCTTACGTGCGGATCTTATCAATATGCTGAGTAAACTCAGGATCCAAGATACCCCTGAATATCAGAACCCACTCATCCCTCCCTCGGCATTCCATATACTCCATTTGTTCTTTCACAGCTCCATTTGAGTTGAAATGTGAACTTGTCATTAACCCTAATAGTCTCTCTTCCCTTATTCGGTTACAATGTCTACCCGCTTGCACTCATCATACCTTGTTACGGCGTCATCCCGACCATGGAGTCTGGATCCGCCAGGTGCCTGGACTGACACCTGGCTCGGCCTCTCAGCAAGCCGATGTGAGCCTGAGACAAGATAAAAAGCCTTCTGTGCAGCAGCCCCCCCCCCCCAATACTTACCTGAGCCCTATCTCGATCCAACAAAGTTGCGCAAGAGCCTCGGCTCTCAGACTCTCCCTCCTCATTGGCTGAGACAGCTCCTGTCAATAACAGTCAGTAAGCCTATGAGGAGAGCGAGGGCAGTGATCTGTGTCTTAATGGCTACACAGACAGGGGCGTAACTATAGGGGGTGCAGCAGTTGCAACCGCAACTGGGCCCTCTGCTGCAGGGGGCCCATGCAGCCCCCTCTATATATGGCCGGCAGCAGCATAGGCAGCTAGGGGTACCAGTGCACCATGCACACGGGTGGCTGGAGGTGGAGGGTGACTATCAGAGCTCCATGCTCGACTATCGTACTGGCTGCTCTTTAGTTGTGCATTCCCCGCATGAACTGTGTCCTCGGCCGCCCTCCTCAGAGTACCCCTCTCCTGCTCCATGCATTGCCGCTCAGTCCGATGTCTGTTCTCCCCAGCCCCAGAGTCCCGCCCCCCCTCCCCGAGTCCGGCCCACACTGCACTGCATACTTCTCCCGGGTAAACAAACTTTAAGCACATAGATGCAGTGCAGCCCTATGAGAGCCGGCTCCCCGGAGGACACTGCAGGCTTGTCTGCCAGCCCCCCTCCTCCCCCGTCATACACAGATGATGAAAGGTCTTTCTGGGAGATATGCTGATCACCCGTCCAGCACACTGGATGGAGCCCAAGCCAACATGGATGAGTGTGAAGCCTGCAGCTTGTTCATGGTGAGTGAGAGGACCCCATCCCCCACACACCATTACTTCCCCCCTCCATCTCCCCCTGGGGACAGGGGCCCCTTCTCATGTGGGGACAGGGACCCCCATCTCCCCTGGGGACAAAGACCCCTTCTCATCTGGGGGCAGTAACTTCATCTGCCCTGGAGAAAAGGACCTCATCTCTTCTGGGGACAGGGACCCCATCCTGCCTAGGGACAGTCCCCCAATGGGGCACCTAAAAATTAAAAAAAACTACTGATGCCAATGGTGGAACTACAGGGCTCACAAAGGTCATACCTGTGACCTCGTCCTGGAGTTCCACCGCCGGACTCGGAGGGAAGTGCCCTGGCTGGGGTTCAGGGGGGCCCTTCATGGTTTCTCGCATTGGGGCCCTGAAGGTTCTAGTTACGCCACTGTACACAGAGATGTGGCTGCTTGCTATGAGGGCACTCGGCAGGAGGGAGGGGCCAGTAGCACTGGTGAGGGACCCGAGAAGAGGAGGACCGGGCCTGCTCTGTGCAAAACCACTGCACAGAGCAGGTAAGTATAACATGTTTGTCAGGTTTAAACAAAAAAACATACATGTAACATATAATTCATGTAAAATATAGAGTTAGCCTTTATTGTAATGCAAATTAACATGTGACATAGTGTGTGTGTAATAACAAGAGTGCATGCTAACAGTGTGAACTTAATCTAAAGAGGTACATATAGTTAATCCATTTTTTGGGTAGAGTAGGGAAGGCTTAAAATCTGTTTTTAGCAAAATGTCTTGTTTTTTACATTTATTTTGGTAAATCTCATTTCTAAATTTCTAAAATTCTGATTCCTAATTAGCATTAAAGAGAACCTATCATCAACATTACCAGGTATTTTAAATGCCTACTTACTGCAGTATTTATCCTTTCCATATTACAATGTGCCCCTGAACTTGCTAGTAATTGTGACTACTGTAGGAATAGTCAGGTCCCTAAGCACAGTCGCCTTCCTCTCCCTCCTTGCGCATCAAAGACCTCTTCTATTGTGAGTGTCTGTTCATTATCTGTGCTGGCCCAGCTCCTCTGCCCTGCCCCTAGCCTTCCTATATAATATTTTATGAAACCGTTGGGGAAGCAACAAAACCAAAATGCTCTACAAGTGCCACCTAACTCAACTGGGACTGCTGTAGGGCTGAAACAACGAATCGATTAATCGACAACTAATCGACTATAAAATGAATCGATTAATATTTTCATAATCGATTAATCGGCCAGTAACAAAATGGGGTTAAAGTTAATGAGTCGGATGATATTTACCAGATTGACCCTTTAATAGTATATCTCTCCTCTAATAATATATACAGTATATAGCCTCTAATAGTATATACAGTACATCCCTTCTAATAGTATATACAGTATATAGCCTCTAATAGTATATACAGTATATCCCTTCTAATAGTATATACAGTATATCCCTTCTAAAAGTATATACAGTACATCCCTTCAAATAGTATATACAGTACATCTCTTCTAATAGTATATACAGTATATAGCCTCTAATAGTATATACAGTATATCCCTTTAATAGTATATACAGTATATAGCCTCTAATAGTATATACAGTATATCCCTTTAATAGTATATACAGCATATAGCCTCTAATAGTATATACAGTATATAGCCTCGAATAGTACATCCCTTACAGTACATCCCTTCTAATAGTATATACAGTATATAGCCTCTAATAGTATATACAGTATATCCCTTCTAATAGTATATACAGTATATCCCTTCTAAAAGTATATACAGTATATCCCTTCTAATAGTATATACCAGGGGTGTCCAAACTTTTTTCAAAGAGGGCCAGATTCGATGAAGTGAACATGTGTGAGGGCCGACCATTTTGCCTGACATTCTTTGAACCATTAAAATTCGGTCATTCGAGCACTCATACCTGGCCCAACAAAAATTCTCGTGCCTTTGTCGCGCTCGTTTGCCTGACACACAGACGAATGCTCTGTTCTTTAGGGGTACCGTTAAGTCTTAATGGTACCCCACACATTGGAAACATGGGGTGCTTTTGGTGCAGCGCAATAAAAAATAAAAAAAAAAGCTCTGGGACTTCTTTCCCTGCATTTTTGTGGGTATGGAAGCCCATTGAAATGCATGGGCTGCCCTACACACAGCATGCAGCCATGCAGATGTGAACCAAGGGCTTATTGGAGGGGCAGTAAAACTACATGGTTAAGCTGTTTTTACCACCCCCAACTTCTCCCCCTTTAGCTGCAGAGGGAGCAGCTGGGGGTGTACACATGCTGTGGCTGCAGCTGGAGGTATGCTCAGGGTGAATGGGCCTGCACTGCAACTACCCCGCAAATGTGTGGACTGCACAGTTGCGGTATAGTGATGCTACATTTACGGGCTTAAAACAGGTGGTGAGGAGGCAACATAATGCCTCTTTACCACCTTTCAAATGCCTCTGAAAAGCGATCTGTATATGGATTGCTTTTCAGAGGAGCAGCAATCCTGGCTGCTATCACACACACAAGCACCACAAAAGCAGTTCTGATGGTACAAGAATGGGGGGGGGGGTCTGGATTAAAAGTAACACACATGCATACACATACACACAGACATACACACATACAGACACATGCATATACTTACATACATACAGACACATGCACACACACACATACAGACACATGCACACACGTACATACATACATACATACATACAGGCACATACATACATACATACATACATACAGGCACATACATACATACATACAGACATACACGCACATACATACAGACATACATACACACACACACACACACACAAACATGCACACAGATACATACAGACACACATACAGACACACATACATGCACACACATACAGACAGACATACACGCACATACATACAGACACACATGCACATACGCATACATACAGACACACATGCACATACGCATACATACAGACATACATGGACACACACACACATGCAATCATACATGCACAGACACACACACGCACATGCACATACAGACACACATACACACACACACATACATACAGACAGACATGCACACACACACACATATAGACACACATGCACACACATACATACAGACATGCACACACATGCACAGACACACATACATACAGACACACACACATACAGATACACATGCACACACACACACACATACATACATACATACAGACACACATGCACACACATGCATACAAACATGCACACACATACATACATACAGACATGCACACACACACATACAGACAGACATGCACACACACACATACAGACAGACATGCACACACACACATACAGACAGACATGCACACACACATACAGACACACATGCACACATACAGACACACATGCACATACATACAGACACACATGCACATACATACAGACACACATGCACATACATACAGACACACATGCACACATACAGACACACATGCACATACATACAGACACACATGCACACATACAGACACACATGCACATACATACAGACACACATGCACATACATACAGACACACATGCACATACATACAGACACACATGCACATACATACAGACACACATGCACATACATACAGACAGACATGCACACATATACATACAGACACACATGCACACATACAGACACACATGCACACACATACATACATACAGACACACATGCACACACACACACATACACATAAATAAAGCCTTTTTAAAACGAATCTAGCTTGTAGTACAGTACCTTTCCATTCCATTTCCTCATTCAGCCGGGTACTGCACTGTAGGGGGAAGCAGAGAGCACAGCACACTCCTCTGCACTTTACTTTCACTTTTGAAGCCGACGGAGCTTCACACAGTGACGGGGATCGGCTCATTTGACAGCCCTGATCCCGCAGCACACCAGGCGGGCCGTTCAAAACCGGACTGCGGGCCGCGATTGGCCCGCGGGCCGGACTTTGGACATGCCTGGTATATACAGTATATCCCTTCAAATAGTATATACAGTACATCTCTTCTAATAGTATATACAGTATATCCCTTCTAATAGTATATACAGTATATAGCCTCTAATAGTATATACAGTATATCCCTTCTAATAGTATATACAGTATATAGCAGGGGTGTCCAAACTTTTTTCAAAGAGGGCCAGATTCGATGAAGTGAACATGTGTGAGGGCCGACCATTTTGCCTGACATTCTTTGAACCATTAAAATTCGGTCATTCGAGCACTCATACCTGGCCCAACAAAAATTCTCGTGCCTTTGTCGTGCTCGTTTGCCTGACACACAGACGAATGCTCTGTTATTTGGGGGTACCGTTAAGTCTTAATGGTACCCCACACATTGGAAACATGGGGTGCTTTTGGTGCAGCGCAATTAAAAAAAAAAAAAAGCTCTGGGACTTCTTTCCCTGCATTTTTGTGGGTATGGAAGCCCATTGAAATGCATGGGCTGCCCTACACACAGCATGCAGCCATGCAGATGTGAACCAAGGGCTTATTGGAGGGGCAGTAAAACTACATGGTTAAGCTGTTTTTACCACCCCCAACTTCTCCCCCTTTAGCTGCAGAGGGAGCAGCTGGGGGTGTACACATGCTGTGGCTGCAGCTGGAGGTATGCTCAGGGTGAATGGGCCTGCACTGCAACTACCCCGCAACTGTGTAGACTGCACAGTTGCGGTATAGTGATGCTACATTTACGGGCTTAAAACAGGTGGTGAGGAGGCAACATAATGCCTCTTTACCACCTTTCAAATGCCTCTGAAAAGCGATCTGTATATGGATTGCTTTTCAGAGGAGCAGCAATCCTGGCTGCTATCACACACACAAGCACCACAAAAGCAGTTCTGATGGTACAAGAATGGGGGGGGGGGTCTGGATTAAAAGTAACACACATGCATACACATACACACAGACATACACACATACAGACACATGCATACACATACAGACACATGCATATACTTACATACGTACAGACACATGCACACACACACATACAGACACATGCACACACATACATACATACATACAGACATACACGCACATACATACACGCACATACAGACATACATACACACACACACACACACACACACATACATGCACACAGATACATACAGACACACATGCTGCACACACATACAAACACACATACAAACACACATACATGCACACACATACAGACAGACATACACGCACATACATACAGACACACATGCACATACGCATACATACAGACATACATGGACACACACACATGCAATCATACATGCACAGACACACACACACATGCACATACAGACACACATACACACACACACACACATACATACAGACAGACATGCACACACACACACATATAGACACACATGCACACACATACATACAGACATGCACACACATGCACAGACACACATACACACACATACACACACATACACACATCCACACATACATACATACATACAGACACACATGCACACACATGCACACACATGCATACAGACAGACATGCACACACATACATACAGACACACATGCACATACATACAGACACACATGCACATACATACAGACAGACATGCACACATATACATACAGACACACATGCACACATACAGACAGACATGCACACACATACATACAGACATGCACACACACACACATACAGACACACATGCACATACATACAGACACACATGCACATACATACAGACAGACATGCACATACATACAGACAGACATGCAGACACACATGCACACACATACATACATACAGACACACATGCACACACACACACATACACATAAATAAAGCCTTTTTAAAACGAATCTAGCTTGTAGTACAGTACCTTTCCATTCCATTTCCTCATTCAGCCGGGTACTGCACTGTAGGGGGAAGCAGAGAGCACAGCACACTCCTCTGCACTTTACTTTCACTTTTGAAGCCCACGGAGCTTCACACAGTGCCGGGGATCGGCTGATCTGACAGCCCTGATCCCGCAGCACACCAGGCGGGCCGTTCAAAACCGGACTGCGGGCCGCGATTGGCCCGCGGGCCGGACTTTGGACATGCCTGGTATATAGCCTCTAATAGTATATACAGTATATCCCTTTAATAGTTTCATAGTTAGTAAGGTTGAATAAAGACACCAGTCCATCTAGTTCAACCTGAGTGAGTGTCTACAATTGTCTCTATCCCTGTACATTACACACTCACATTGGTCCCTACCCTCAAGGAGCCCACAATCCAAGGTCCCCATTCATATACTAGGGACAATTTTGGACAGAAGCCAATTAACCTACCTGCATGTCTTTGGATTGTGGGAGGAAACCGGAGTACCCGGAGGAAACCCACGCAGACACAGGGAGTACATGCAAACTCCAGGCAGGTAGTGTCGTGGTTGGGATTTGAACCAGTGACCCGTCTTACTGCTAGGTGAGAGTGCTAACCACTACACCACTGTGCTGCCCAATAGTATAGTATAGTATAGTATAGTATAGTATAGTATAGTATAGTATAGTATAGTATAGTATAGTATAGTATAGTATAGTATAGTATAGTATAGTATAGTATAGTATAGTATAGTATATAGCCTCTAATAGTATATACAGTATATAGCCTCGAATAGTATATACAGTACATCCCTTCTAATAGTATATACAGTATATCTCTTCTAAGGCCGCGTACACACGGGCGGATTGTCTGCCCAACTTAGTCCGCTGAACCGTGTTTCAGCGGACAATCTGCTCGTGTGTGGGCTTCAGCTGACTTTTTCAGCGGACAGTCTGACGGACTAAGTCTTTCGGAATTTCCGTAATTTTGTCTCCGTCCAAACTTGGTTTCAGCGGACAGTCCGCTCGTGTGTAGGCAAGTTGGACGGACTAAGTATGGCGCATGCTCAGAAAGGATTTACACGGCCGAAGGTTGCATTGCAGTGTATTGGACGTCGTATTTCTAGTCCCGTCGTACGTGCTGTACACGTCATCGCGCACGCTTTCAGCGGACTGTCTGTTCATCGTGTGTGGTCAAGTCCGTTCATTCAAAAGTAGGACGGACTGTCTGTCGGATTGTCTGACGAACTTAGTTGGGCAGACAATCCGCCCGTGTGTACGCGGCCTAATAGTATATACAGTACATCTCTTCTAATAGTATATACAGTAATCCCTTCTAATAGTATATACAGTACATCCCTTCTAATAGTATATACAGTATATCTCTTCTAATAGTATATAAAGTACATCCCTTCTAATAGTATATACAGTATATAGCCTCTAATAGTATATACAGTATATAGCCTCTAATATATACAGTATGTCTCTTCTGTCTGCTATTCTCAGAGTGGATTAGATATTTTGCTCCCTAACCATATAGTTGGTTATTTATGTTTACCACTGCATAGAGATATTTAACCACTTGCTTACTGGGCACTTAAACCCCCCTCCCGCCCAGACCAATTTTCAGCTTTCAGCGCTGATGCACTTTGAATGACAATTGCGCGGGCATACAACACTGTACCCAAATGACATTTTTATCATTTTTTCCCACAAATAGAGCTTTCTTTTGGTGGTATTTAATTACAGCTCGGAGTTTTATTTTTTGCTAAACAAACAAAAAAAGATGCAAAAAAAAATCATGTTTAATAGTTTGTTATAAAATTTTGCAAACAGGTCATTTTTCTCCTTCATTGAAATGCGCTGATGAGGCGGCACTGATAGGCTGCACTGGTGGGCACTGATAGGCTGCATTGGTGGGCACTGACAGGCTGCACTGGTGGGCACTGATAGGCATAGTTAAGGCGGCACTAATAGTCACAGATAAGGTGGCACCGATAGGCACAGATAAGGCAGTACTGATGGGCACAGATAAGGCGGCACTGATGGGCACAGATAAGGCGGCACTGATGGGCAAAGATGGGCACAGATAAGATGGCACGGATGGGTGGCACGGATGGGTTGGCACTAAGGGGCACTGATAGGTACCACTGATAGATGGGACTGATGGGCACTAATAGGTGGCTCTGATAGGTGGCACTGCTGGGCACTGATGGGCAGCACTGATGGGCACTGGTAGATGACACTGATGGGCACGGATATGTGGCACTGGGGTGCAGCACTGTTGTTGAGGCAGATTGTGGGCACTGCTGGGTGGCACTGTGGGCACTGCTGGGTGGCACTAGGGGCACTGCTGGGTGGCACTGATGGGGGGCACTTATTTTTTAATGAGATGGCACTGGTAGGGGGCAGGTGGGCACTGGCAGGGCTGGCCCGGATCAGGACAGGTGTCCCGATCACGGCCGCCGGTGGTCGGCTCTTTTTTTTTTCTCCTCGCGCTGACAGCGCGAGGAGGAATAATAGCCGATTACCAGCTCTGTTGTATCACATGATCAGCTGTCATTGGCTGACAGCTGATCACGTGGTAAGGGGTCGGGATCGACCCCTTGCTCGGATCAGTGATCAGGCAAGTCTCATAGACTCGCCGATCACAGAGCGCGCCGTGTGCGCCCCTCAATAGACGTAGTCCCGGCAAAGGAGGTCCGCGCTGTAGCCGTCATTCGGCTATAGCGCGGGTCTCAAGTGGTTAAGAATAAATTGCCTTTTTTTAAACTTTACATATTAACTAATTTAGACACCACACTTTTTTTTAAGGTTATTAACCGATTAATCAATTAATCAAAACAATAATCGGCCAACTAATCGATTATGAAAATAATCGTTAGTTGCAGCCCTAGACTGCTGCTATCCCATCAGAGATGTCGGGGCTCAGCACCAGTCTCTTTTGGCCGTCTTCGCAAGGGAGGTTGATAAAAGTAAATACCATGCATATAATTCGTTAAAGGCAACTATCATTTTTTTTGGGGGGGGGGAGATTTCTGTTGAAGTGAATGGTCTACATTGGACTACACTGTGCTGAGATGCTACTTATGAACTCATGCAGCTCCGTTCATTAACAAGGAAATTGTATTAGATTCCAGCTGAAAAGAAAATCGCATCATCAAATACAAAGCAAAGTCATTCTGCAATGCTGATTTCGGTGGCGGTGCTACAAGAGAATCAGGTCATTTAGCTGTATGTAGACAATTTCAGGAAATAAGCATATAATAAATTGTCTGGCTGATTTCCTGACATGAGAGAAGCAACGTAGATGCCAAGCTTTTACACCCTCTGACTACTGTCTACAGGAGAGGTAATGTCTGGAGCCAAAATATGATTGGCAAAACAATTCTGACATATTGTAGAACAGATAGATTCATAACTGGTTTTACAGTAGAGCAGCTGCTTCTCAATTAGCAGATTACAATGGTATGCGGCGGCGGCTGTAGAGGGTCACACATGGCTGCCGGGTCTCCTGCACTACCACTGGGTGAGCCTTTTGTTTGGAGGACGGAAGGTCTATTAGCCTGGTTTGCTGCCGCAAATTGGCTGAGATGCATTCGGAAAGACATCTGTCTGTGAATTATCTATCTGCACGTCGGGAAGCCTGATGGATAGTAAGCAAAGATCATTTATTTTTCATCCTAATTTACAAATGGGACATTTGGTAATGTTTAATAAGTACAAATTATTATGGAGACATCTTGCACACTTTCGTGTAATGATGCTGTGATGACTAATGGGAAACTGTGTTTCTCCGGAGAATAGAAACTATATGATAGTTACAGATTCATAGTTCTACAAAAAGTACTGAAAGAGGAACTTCACTCGCCCCTCTGTCATTTTTATTTTTTTTGGTTTTATCTCCACTTACCTGTTATCCAGACTTGTGCTTAATTCAGATACTCACCCAGGGGTCAAGTCCTGGGGAAAAAAGTGTGGGAACTCCCATCCAAGATCCACTCCCGCACAAAAAAAAGAAAAAAATGGGACATCGGGGCACATCAGGGCACGGGGCACATTATGGCACATCAGGGCATATTATGGGGCACATCAGGGCATGGGGCACATCAGGGCATGGGGCACATAGCACATCAGGGCATGGGGCACATCGGGGCACATTATGGGGCACATCAGGGCACATTATGTGGCACATTGGGGCACATAGCACATCAGGGCACATTATGGGGCACATAGCACATCAGGGCACATAGCATATAAGGGCATGGGGCACATCAGGGCATGGGGCACATCAGGCCACATGGCACATCAGGGTATGGGGGAAACGTTGGCACATTATGGCACATCATGGCACATTATGGGGCACATAGTACATCAGGGCACATAGCACATAAGGGTGCGGGGCACATCAGGCCACAAGGCACATCAGGGCACAGGGCACATCAGGGCATGGGGCATATCAGGGAACATTATGGCACATTGTGGGGCACATAGCACATCAGGGAATATTATGGGGCACATAGCACTTCAGGGCACATAGCACATAAGGGCACGGGGCACATCGGGGCATGGGGCACATCAGGCCACATGACACATCAGGGCATGGGGAAACGTTGGCACATGGGGGCACATTATGGCACTTCAGGGCACATTATGGGTCACATAGCACATCAGGGCACATTATGGCACATCAGGGCACATTATGGGGCACATAGCACATCAGGGCACATTATTGCACAGCGGGGCACATAGCACATCAGGGCACATTATGGCACATTATGGGGCACATAGCACATCAGGGCACATAACACATAAGGGCACGGGGTACATCAGGCCACATGGCACATCAGGGCACATGGCACATTAGGGCATGGGGCACATCAGCGCACATTATGGGGCACAGTGGCTAGACGAGAAGAGAGGAGGGACCGCCGGGGAGCGAACAGTGCTGTGTGAAGTGAGGGAGAACTTACTACAGCCAAACGCTTCCTGCACTACTCTGCATACATCTCATTCGGGCGGCTCAAGTCCTGCAAAGGGAACTGCGTTCCTGCTGTGAAAATAGTGCAGGGACGCCGTTCCCATGTGTTCCCGCAGGACTCGAGCCCTGTACTCACCTGCTCAGCAGATCCAGTGTTGCCTTGCTGTAGTCTGCTTATCAGGTGTGGCAGCTCGGGTTCCAAGCCATCTTGGTACTCCTCAGTCAGAGGCGTCGTTAGGGGGTGGCTATTGGGGCTACAGCCCAGAGTCTAGGGCCAATAGCCCCGCGTCTCCTGTCCCAGTCCAGAATGCAGGGGACAGGGGCGGACTGAGCCGTGGTCGTGCTGGCTCCAGCTCCGCTCCCGTCCTCAGATATTGGAAGATGGCTGCCTCTTCTGGGTTCAGCCAGATGGCTTCCGATGCCAAGTGCGGCTCCCCCCCCAGCGGCTGCTGTTATATCCTGCTTCTGCAGCCCCCTGGGCAGGGGCGGACTGACCATTTGGGTTTACTCGGGCACTGCCCGAGGGCCCTATGCCAATAAGGGGCCACATCAGGGTTGCCAGCTTCAATAAAGCCAGGGACAATATGTAAAAATCTGTGTTTTTAAAATAAATCCCAAGATTATAGCTGCCCCGCCTCGCCAGTACCTTTTCAGTGTGTGTGTGTGTATTCTGTGTGTGTGTATACTGTATGTGTGTATACTGTGTGGCCCCATAATTTATTGCCTGGGGGCCCCATAATCTCCTATTGCCCGGGGGTCGCATAATCTCCTATTGCCCGGTACCCCATAATCTTCTATTGCCCGGGGACCCCATGGGTTGTCAGTCCACCCCTGCCCCTGAGATATGTGACTTGGAATCCTAGGAAGCCACCCTTCATGTCAGAGAGCCCAATCCTGTTAAAGGTTCACTTCCTCACACCAGAGTCCCCCATATACATCATAGACTCCCTTATTACCAGAGTCAGGGGCACCCCCTCACTTCAGAGCACCCCCATACATGAGAGCTCCCCTTACATCAGAGACCCCCTTATTACCAGAGTCAGAGGCACCCCCATCACATCAGAGCCCCGTATACACGAGAGCTTACATCTCGTGTACCTCCATGACAGAGTCCCACATCACATCAGAACCTCTTCTATATCACATCAAAGTTCTCTCATCCATCTCAGTTATTGTGCTCAGGTATTGTGCTCGCGGCACTCTGGGGGAACTCAACTGGCAGCCCAAGGTGCCACAGCACTCTGGTTGAGAAACATTGGGCTAGATGATGCTAGAGGTCCTCCATCCAGGAAATCAGGAGAACTCTATCTGACTTCTAATTCACACTGGATGAAGTTGTGTAAAAAATGGAGTGCCATAATCAATGGGACATTAGCGAGCAGGGATGTGAACAACGCATGAGGGTCTCTTCCTATAGGAGATAAGTAAGCACTTCCAGAGCTATGGTCAGATTGAGCTAGTTAAGGGGGCTAGGAAAAGGGAACGATGAAGGAGGAGTTCATAGGAATAGGAACTTGTCCATAAAAAAATGGAGTTGCAGTTAAGCCATGGTACACACGAGATTATCAGATTAAGGATTGTATGTTTTTTTTTTTTTTTGCATGCTAGTCTCCATATCGAAAATGAATAGTTTAGGGGCGGACTGACTATTCGGGCACTCGGGCACTGCCCGAGGGCCCCATCCCACTAAGGGGCCCCGTCAGGGTTGCCAGCCTCAATAAAACCAGGGACAGTATGTAAAAATCTGTGTTTTTTTTTTTTTTTAAATCCCAAGATTATAGCTGCCCTGCCTCTCCAGTACCTTTTCAGTGTGTGTATGTGTATTCTGTGTGTGTATACGGTGTGTGTATATTGTGTGTCTGTGTGTGTATACTGTATGTGTGTGTTTATACTGTGTGGCCCCATAATCTATTGCCTGGGGGCCCCATGATCTCCTATTGCCCAGGGGCCCCATAATCTTCTCCTATTGCCCTGGGGGTCCCATAATCTCCTATTGCCTGGGGGCCCCATAATATCCTATTGCCTGGGGGTCCCATAATCTCCTACTGCCCGGGAGCCCCATAATATCCTATTGCCTGGGGGCCTCATGGTCTCCTATTGCCCGGCGGGTCCCATGAGTTGTCAGTCCACCTCTGGAAGAGGTTACTAATGTATGAAAATTCTCATTAGGACAGAGTAAAAATTTGGAAGTGGTGTAATGTATTGTATATTCGGATGTAAACTGTATGGATTCAATGAAAATAGTACGATCTGGTATCGTACAAGAACATCTTCCGTCTTTGTTCCTTTGGATAATTTCGGACGAAAGCTGCGTACTAACAATCAGATTATTGTCTGATCGCTTTGAAAGCAGTATTTTATGTACGATTTTTTGATCGTGTGTGCGGGCCTTTAGACTTTAAAAAATATGATAGTCCCTCTTCGCTATCAAACTTATCGACCCAACAAAGAAACAGTTAAAATCTTCAAAAGAAAGACAAACTCGCCATTCAGCCTTTCCTGGTTTCTCCGTCGCCTTTCACCTCCGTCTTTGAGAAGTTATTTTATGATGAAGGGCGCACCAATTACTACAGGTTGTTATGGATACAAGCAGAATAGGAAATAATTTCCTCCCATTCATCCGGGGACCATTTGTGTTGGTTACAAATACAGATTGAACTGACTATCACAGTAATTCTCTTCTGCGTTTTGTTAAGATCTATAATACATTCATTTAAACTTCATAAATAAGGGTTACGCCGTGTCATGCTCGGTAAAGGCGGATAAAATAAATCTAATAAAGTGCCATTGAAATATCACTTTGCTGTTTTTATTACTGCCATAAAAGTACCCTTACCAGCTGATTTTTATGGAAATAACAGATTATTATGGAAATCAGGACAGATCGAGTAAGGCTTCATTGACCCGAGGTTTCGAGTTTTTTTCAAGGCCCAATGTAAAATAATTGTTAACATGATTAGGGAGTTTACACAGACCATGGAGACAGTGTTATTAAAATACATATTGGAAAAAAAATACATAATAACATAAAAGGCATTTAAAATAAATAATTGTGAAGGAACACTTTAATGACTTGTTGCATAGAAGTCAATAAGAAAAAGAGGAAAATGTACAATGCAAGATAACTTACTAAAAATATATATTCCAGAAAGTTCTATAAAAACAATTACTAGCAAAAAGACAAGGGCTGAGCATTCATATCCACTAAAAAATGTATATATAGACTTGATCATTAGTAAATACAATGAGAAAATACATTTATTCAGTCTTATTAATGTACGGGCATGTGAGCAAAATATAAAATGATGGCTATGATGCACTCTGTCACTAGTGTTAAAGAGAAAGTAAACCCTGATGAGTTTACTTCCTCTTTGATTCCCTGCAAAGGTAAAGCATAATGGACTACTATGCATCGCATCGCATCACATAGTAGTCCATTATGTGCCACTTACCTGACACAGGAGCCTGCGAAGTCACCGCTGTCCCCTGTAGTCCGGCGCATCAGTCTTCACGGTGAGTCTCGCCGCTCCACCGCTGTCATTGGATGAAGCCGCGATGACGTCACTCCCGCGTATGCGCACGGGAGCCGCCACTCGCGGCATATCGCCGTTGAGCGCGGCGTGCTCAGTGCACCTGCGCGCCGCTATCTACGGCTCATGCGCCGTAGACAGCGGTGCCTGTCTTTCGGCAAATATCTCCTGAATTGTGTAGGTTTAGGAGATATTTCTTGGACCTACAGGTAAGCTTTAATCTAGGCAAGTTGGTCAAAGTTGGTTGTAAGGGTTTACAACCACTTTAACACGTAGCAGTTGTATGATCCGCCAGTAGATATGTTATTTTTCCACTTGCTGTAATGGAGTGACAATACAGTTTTTCCCTACGATGAAAAATGAAATCACACTATGGTTGGTCACTCTGTGGTCAGGTTGATTTTGTTGGACAACCACTTGGCGCCCATACTACGTCATATGACGTCGTGGGTTTTGTGGTGTAATATCTGAATGATGCCTGAGGCCATCATTCAGATATCGGCATTTTCAGCTGGCGATTCCCTGCACCATAAGAACAATCATAGCGGCTGTTCCCTCCCGCCCCCTTCCGGTGCTTGTACCAACTCACCGCTTCCATTCCGGTGGACCAGATCGTCCCAGGAGTCTATGATCGTTCGGAGGCCGGGCGTGATGTTATGACGTCACGCCCGGCCTCTGTATTCAAATTAATGGCACCGTTTTGGCTAGGAAGCCAGGATCGTTTTTTTTTATTTTTTTTATTTTAGGCTTCCCAGCCTAGAGGTGAGATATGGGGTCTTAGTGACCCCATATCTTACTGTAAATAGGTCCGATTGTGCCATATTCCTATTACAAGGGAAGTTTACATTCCTTGTAATAGGAAAAAAAAGTAATCACATTTTTTTTTAAAGTGTCAAACAAAAAAAATAAAATGAACAATAAAAAAAAAAAAGCTTGTACGCAGAAGCGAACGCATACGTAAGTCCCGCCCACATATGAAAACGGTGTTCAAACCACACAGTTGAGGTATCGCCGCAAACGTTAGAGCGAGAGCAATAATTCTAGCTCTAGACCTCCTCTGTAACCCAAAACATGTAACCAGTAAAAAAATCTAAAGCGTTGCCTATGGGGATTTTTAAATACCAACGTTTGACGCCATTCCAGGAGCGCGTGCAATTTTGAAGCGTGACATGATGGGTATCTATTTACTCAGCTTATCTTCCTCTTTCACATTATGCAAAAAAATTGGGCTAATTTTACTGGTTTTTTTTTTTAAAGCATGAAACAGTTTTTTTTCTGAAAAAAACGTGTTAGAAAAATTGCTGCGCAAATACCATGCGAGATAAAAAGTTGCAACAACCGCCATTGTATTCTCTAGGGTCTTTTCTAAAAAAAACATATATAATGTTTGGGAGTTCTATGTAATTTTCTAGCAAAAAAATTATGAATTTTACATGTAGGAGAGAAATGTCAGAATTGGCCTGGATGCAAAGTGGTTAAATGGATCAACAAACAAAATTAAAGCTCAACCTTTAAACCAAGCAAGTTAAAGTAGCTTTATACCATATGAATAAACATGATCGTCGAAAGCACCCCCAACATTTTTATGTGGTTTGTCCTAATCCTCCTGAAGAAGTCACGTAGTATGATGCAACCTGTAGGGCTTGTCAGGGACGGCTGTGGAAAGGAAGTGATATGAGAAGTTGTATTTTTGTGTTCCCTGACATATATGTGGCAATTTTTGTACCGTGTAAGCACATTTTTAACTTTAGTAAATGATGGTGTTCTATCGGGTTGAGGTCCGGAACCCGGCCAGTCAAGTTCCTCCATTGGCACTGATGTGGACGAGAAGGCCTGGCTCGCAGTCTCCACTCTAATTCATCCCACAGGTGTTCTATCCGGTTGAGGCCAATCAAGTTATTACTAGGGTGGGGGAGTCGGCCCTTTGAGATGTTCTCCTGCTGGCTATTGTTGGAGCCCTTTAAGAGCCTTGGTGCACCTAACAACAGTGGAAGTTGATTCAGTACAATAAAGTCTCAGCACAGGTGGAAAGGAGATGTGGTTTAGATGTGGAAAAGGTTCAGTATAATGCGGTATAAGTGCAGTCTAAGTTTGGAATAAGTGCGGTATAGAGTGCAGTATGGGTGCAGTATGGATTGGGTACACTTGGTGTTCTGTTCTCAGTTCCTGCTAGCAGTATCAGCAATGAGCAAATAGCCCTCTTACCAGTCCATGGGATGCTGCCATGACCCTTTGCTGTAAAAGGGGGGCCTCGGTTTCTCCCCAAAAACCTCCAGTGATTAGCATTGGAAAGCAAAGCGTGAGTGGACGCTCCAATTTCTCTGTGGTAGGGGTGCAGGTGATGTCATGTGGGCGGTGCTGTGCTGCCCCTGGGTGTCCTCACTCTTATGCCTTGTACACATGGTCAGATTAGAGGAACTAAGGGAGCTCCATGTCTCAGGGCTGTCCTGGGAAGAGCACCTGGCGTTGGCCTCCTCCTGCCTAGGTATCCCTCTGGCCTACTGGAGAAGAGCAGGATGCCTGTCCACCTGCTGCCGTTATCTCAGGAGAGCTGGACCCCTGGTGATTCTCCCCCTTTTTTTGTCCCCCCACAGTGCGGCCGGCGGGTGAGAGACGCTCAACCGGCCGTTCTCGGCAGATGCGAAGGGGCGGGGCTTGTGCGTTCCAGCCGGTTGAAGTGATGAGACTTCCAGCAGAACCGCATCATCAGGGGGTGCCAGTGAGACGCAATTCCGGTCTCTAGAGGCGCAGTAGTCTTTTTGCACTAGGGATTGTACAACCTGAACCTATACAGGGCCGTCTTTAATACTGATTGGATCCTGGGCAAAACTTTTCTTGGGGCCCCCCCATGCAGTTTTTATCTCCACCTGCTCTGAGACATACAATAAATAGCAGCTAGACTCAAAATCTGTTTTCTGAATCAAATCAGGTAGCTATTGCGATTGTATGCTTAGGTTACAGTGTATCATTACCGCTCACTGACTGGTTACTAGAGGTTACAGCACACATTACGGCTCACTGATTAGTTACTAGAGGTTACAGCACATGATTTCTGCTTGTTGATTGGTTGCTAGAGATTACTGTGGATATGACCTCAGGGGGCATGATATACATATCAAGTCCTCCAGCCACCGCTATTTACATATGAATGCCGCCACTACATACATATGAATGCCGGTAATTTACATGTAAACACAGAGTCTGCAGGTGAGTTATCTGTACACAACAATAGGGCAGAGCATTAGTAGCAGCACTTCACACTGAGAAATTGGGACACAGCACAGGACCAAAACCTCAAGGGACGAGAGAATTTAAACCAGGATAGTTGGCAAGTATGAGGCAGCTGCTTTGGGCCCCACAACAATCACAGGGCCCAGGGCAGCTGTCCCTTTTGCCTTTCCTTAAAGACGGCCCTGAACCTATATAATATAACAAGAGCCCTAGGATTACAAAAGTCATAAAGAAAAAAAAATTAAAGCCGGAATTTTGAGCCACTTAAAAACCTGTCAAAAGACAGAAATGGGCTGGAGTATTTCTTCAACTTAACATGTAGCCCCGAGCCTGCCAAAAAGTGGATAAACATGAATTAGCCAACAAAAGAAAAATGACAGCTCTTTTCACCACCACCACCATAAATAATGTACCGTATGGTCTGCTTTTTGTATCAGATTTGCTCTCTTTGTCTAGACATTGGGATACATTTACCTTGCGTTTTTCCTCTTCTTTAGACCATTGCAGAAAAATTAAATGCAGCACCCCGAGCAAGTGACATGTTTACACTGGATGGAATGAAAAGGAAGGGCCTTAATATAAAAGAACGCTGATGGTTGAAACATTTCATCTATATATATATATATATATATATATAATATATATATATATATGTTTTTTTAAAACGATGACGGGTTGAATCTTGTTATTACAAAAACACTTATTAAATGTTTGAAAAACATGACAAGAGATAAGGCTCAAGCTTTTCATTGCCCAGAGCAGAGGAATGGATATGTTTATTACCCCAATTCTATGACCTCCTCAAAAATAGAAAGAAAAAAGAAAAGCTTATTTAAAAAAAAAACTCATTTTGAAGGCCGTTATTATCAGTATATTACTTTAGAATTGCTATTAAGAAAATTTGTTGCGGAAGATGAGATGAAGTCTTGGTGGATGGACATATATGGCTGACCTTTTGCCGTTGATCAAAGCCGCATTGGTGGTATTGAGCCAGAGGATGCGTCCAGATAGACAGCGCGCTGTTACAAGTGTGTGATTGAGGAGAACATTATAGTAACTGATAGTGAAATAGCCCAGGACTTGTAGGTATGGCTGAAACCTAAATAGCTATTTCAGTTTGCTTAATGTAATTGGGACTTAGAAGAAGCCATTGCCGTCTTGTTGATCTATATCAGTAGGCTGTCATGGGGGGGCTCATTCAGTTCTATTTCCTAAAACATAAAAATAAATGTCTTTATGGTGCAAGTATTGTATGGGTAACCTACTTATAGCAGAGAAAAAATACTGGGATGCATAACCAGGAGGTTCGAGTATGTCGGGGTAGACTCCGGTAAGCTTCCTTTAACAAGATGCAGCTCCTCCAGAGGGATGGAAGATGATAAAAATGAATTGGCAAGTCACATGAAGTAAGTTTGTGGAGGCATGTAGAGTATAAGAAATCAGGACATCCAGGGAACCCTGTAGGCCGATGCATCCAGTCCAGGGACTGTGCAGCATTGCCACCAGCCTAGTAGGAGTAGGAAGCTCAGAGGACTTCCTGGTCAAGAGGAGACTCCAGAGGAACTTAGTGTCAGATCCCAGTGGAGGTCCTGGGGGTGTAGCTACATGTTTCAAGGTGTTCCTCACTCTTTGTCAAGCCTGTAGGGTCAGGCGTGTACTGGCCATTGAGACTACAGGGAGTTTCCCGGTGGGCCGATAGCTCAGTGGGCCGGTTTCAATGACAAAGTAATGGCTGCACCGCTCCCCCCTCAACTTCACGCAGTGATGTGAGAAAGATGAGAAAAATACAGAGTAGAATAAGTGAAATAATAAAAGAGGTTAGTGAGGACTCCTTATGTTATGCTACTTATGTTTTTTTGCACAATTATGTATAGTTTTATATACTGTTTTTGTGCTTGTTTTCAAAATTAAAGTGGGCTGGTCTGGATGAAGTCCAGGGCCACATTTTTGTCCCAGTCCAGCCCTGCGTAGGGTTCAATATTGAGTTGGCCCACCATTTGTAGCTATAACAGCTTCAACTCCTTCAACTCCTCTGGGAAGGCTGACCAAATGGTTTAGGAGTGTGCCTATGGGAATGTTTGTCCGTTCTCCCAGAAGAGCATTTGTGCGGTCAGGCACTTGTGGATGAGAAGGCCTGGCTCACAGTCTCCACTCTAATTCATGCCAACTCAGGACTCAGGTGCAGGCTAGTCAAGTTCTTCCATCCCAAATTGCTGTTCACAGACGCTCTCCATCCAAACTATCAGAGCTTGAGCTTTTTTCAAAGAAGAATGGGCAAAAATGTCACTCTTTAGATGTGCAAAGCTGATAGAGACATCCTCAAAAAGACTTGTAGCTGTAATTGCAGTGAAAGGCGGTTCTACAAAGTGTTGACTCGGGGGGGGGGGCTGAATACAAATATACCCCACACTTTTTACATATTTATTTGTAAAAAAAATTGAAAACCATTTATCATTTTCCATCCACTTCACAATTATGTTACACTTTGTGTTGGTCAATCACATAAAATACCAATAAAATAAATTTACATTTTTGGTTGTAACATGACAAAATGTGGAACATTTCAAGAGATATGAATACTTTTTCAAGGCACTGTATCTCCCCTCTATGTTATGGAGGTGAGAGGGTGGGAAGGTTTTCTTTAGTCCTAAGGTGCCAACACCACATCTTCAAGAGGAAGTAAAGCCTCGGGGAAAAAATAAATAAAAAATACACCCTGCAAGGCAAAGGCATAACGAGCTAGTATGCATAGCATACTAGCTCATTATGAATAACTTACCTGAGATCGAAGCCCCCGAAGTGACCCTCGTTCGCCTCCTCCAACGCCGCCATCTATCCCGGAGTGACTTTCGGGTACAGGCTGCAGATGCCTGTATTAGAGAACACCCGCAATAAAGGGTAGATACAGGTGTATACTGTGCTGGAGGCACACAACACCCACTAACTCCTGCAGATGCCTGTATTAGAGAACACCAGCAATAAAGGGTAGATACAGGTATATACTGTGCTGGAGGAACACAACACCCACTAACTACTGCAGATGCCTGTATTAGAGAACACCAGCAATAAAGGGTAGATACAGGTGTATATTGTGCTGGAGGCACACAACACCCACTAACTCCTGCAGATGCCTGTATTAGAGAACAAAAGCAAAAAATGGTAGATACAGGTGTATACTGTGCTGGAGGCACACAAAACCCACTAACTCCTGCAGATGCCTGTATTAGAGAACACCAGCAATAAAGGGTAGATACAGGTGTATACTGTGCTGTGCTGGAGGCACACAACACCCACTAACTCCTACAGATGCCTGTATTAGAGGACACCAGCATAAAAGGGTAGATACAGGTATATACTGTGCTGGAGGCACACAACACCCACTTACTCCTGCAGATGCATGTATTAGAGAACAAAAGCAAAAAAGGGTAGATACAGGTGTATACTGTGCTGGAGGCACACAACACCCACTAACTCCTGCAGATGCCTGTATTAGAGAACAAAAGCAAAAAAGGGTAGCTACAGGTGTATACTGTGCTGGAGGCACACAACACCCACTTTAACTCCTGCAGATGCCTGAGAAAAGAACACACTGTCCCTGCCTATCTTGCTCTTTCCCTGCACGCCGGAACACACTACACAAGGCCGCCGAGCTGGCGGCCTTATATAGTGTGGGGCGTGTATTAAACCCCCTGCCTGTGGCCAATTATGGCTCTCCTCTCTGCCGGTGCTGTTATTGGCCAAGCACGCGGGGTCACAGTGCATGCTTGGCCAATCATGAGCCAGCAATGCACAACGATGGCGTAGTGCATTGTGGGTCGTTCATACCACATGAATTTGGTGCGAACGGTCCACAAAGTTCTGAATTCGCCGAACAGACGAACGGCCGATGTTCGTGTCGAACACCGAGCTCATCCCCAATCTAAGCTTACCTGTAGGTTAAAGTGGTTGTAAAGGGTTTACAACCACTTTAATAGATACGGTATGGTGAGTACTACACTACAACAGCAAGTATGTTACCGGCAGGGCCACCAGATGAAAATAAAAGATTTTTTTGGGGTGCGGGTTAGTATAAGAAAGCTTACACCTGATTGTCATGGACTGGAATCTCTTTCCCCATTGCCAACGCTGCCATCAATGTCATCAACAATATCCTGCAGGATAAGGTTTGATCAGCACATCAGAAGCATTGCTCCATATTGGATTTTTCAGCTGGTGTTTAATATTACCGTACTCCATCTTTTTTGTGGTTTCCTGGAAGACAAAGCAGGATAAACAAATCCATTGATTATTTGAGATGCAGCAGATCAGTGGTCAGAGCAATGACTAGCCACTCGCAGTAATCTGGAGGTTGTAATTAACTGCACGTGCCCCAATTTTCAAGTCAAATGTACAATGTCTGTACACCCAGATGTCAGAGCTGGACACCGCATACACTCAACGCAATGAATTTTAATGAGGCCGTTCTGCCTTTGGCAGGCTCTGTTCTTCTTTACTGTCTCCAAACACAATAAGCACAGAAATATGTTATAAAGAAGAAATGAGCCTAAAATAGAAGCTAATTGTGTAAAAGAGCCAATAATATCTCTTCCAGATATACTTATTTGAGTTGAGTCGCATTTTTAGCCAATTCCCCCGAAATGCCCTCCATTAAGCTGCAAAGGTTGCCAGACAGGCTGGTATACCTGATGCAGCTGCAAATCTTTACTTCACGGCAAGGAAAGAATTATACCCCTCGTCAGTACTGCCCACCGAACGCCACCCATTTAACCACTTCAATACCAGGGGGCACTTATACACCTTCCTGCCCAGGGCAATTTTCAGCTTTCAGCACTGTCGCACTTTGAATGAAAATTGCGCGGTTATGCTACACTGTACCCAAATTACATTTGTATCATTTTGTTCCCACACATAGAGCTTTCTTTTGGTGGTATTTGATCACCTCTGGGATTTTTATTTTCTGCTAAACAAATAAAAAAAAAGACCAACTTTAAAAACAAATAAAAAAAATTTTTTGTTTCTGTTACAAACATTTGTAAATAAGTACGTTTTCTCCTTCACTGATGGGCACTGATGGGGCTGCACTGACGGGCACTGATGAGATGGCACCAAAGAGGTGGCACTGATGGGCAATGATGATGGGCATTAATATGCGGCACTGATGGGCACTGATAGGTGGCACTGATATGCAGCCCTGATGGGTACACATAGGTGGCATAGATGGGTACTGAAAGGTGGCATGGATGGGCACTGATAGGCTGCACGGATGGGCACTGGTAGGCGGCACAGATGGGCACTGATAGGTGGCACGGATGGGCACTGATAGGTGGCATGGATGGGCACTAATAGGCTGCACGGATGGGCAATGATAGGCTGCACGGATGGGCACTGGTAGGCAGCACAGATGGGCACTGATAGGTGGCAGTGATGGGCACTGATAGGTGGCAGTGATGGGCACTGATAGGTGGCACTGATGTACACTAATAAATGGTACTGATGGATGCTAATCAGTGCCAAACAATGCCTGCCAATCAGTGGTGCCCACTGTGGGCACTGATTGGAATCCCTGGTGGTCTAGGGTGGCATACCTGGTGGTGATATCCCTGGTGGCCCTGATAGCATCCCTGGTGGTCCACTGTGGGCATCCTCGGGGAGGCTGTGCTGATAATCAATCAGCACAGACCCCCCCTTTTAGAGGTGCAGCCCATCGGCTCTCCTCTACTCGCATCTGACAGACGCGAGTGAGGAAAAGCCGATCACCGGCTCTTCCTTTTTACACTGTGATTGGACACGGCTGATCATGTGGTTGTGCGGTGTTGCAGTATGTCAGACTGAAACACTGCAAGTATGATCACCGCGATACGAGCAAGGCTATCGAGAATTATCCACATATGCCTGGTGGGACAGTCACTATTGGGTCCATTTACATATGCTGCTGTCAACTGTTAACCTAGCCTTATGCCCCGTACACACGGTCGGACTTTCCGACGGAAAATGTGCGATCAGATCGCGCTGTTGGAAAATCCGATCGTGTGTGGGCTCCATCTGACTTTTTCAGTTGGAATTTCCGACACACAAAGTTTGAGAGCTGGATTTAAAATTTTCCAACAACAAAATCCGATCATTTAAATTCCGATCGTGTGTAGACGATTCCGACGGACAGAGTGCCACGCATGCTCAGAATAAATTACGAGATGAATGCTATTGGCTACTGGCCCGTTTATAGTCCCGTCGTACGTGTTCTACGCCACCACGTTCAGAACATTCGGATTTTCCTACAACTTTGTGCGACCGTGTGTATGCTAGACAAGTTTGTGCCAACATCCATTGGAAAAAATCCGACGGATTTTGTCGTCGGAAAGTCAGACCGTGTGTACAAGGGCATTATTCAGTTTGGGTTTTCATCTCTTTCTATCTAGCAGATGTTATTGGTTTTAAATACACTTTAAGTAAAATTGTGTAAATAATGATTAAAAAAATTGTTTTAACTTCTCCAGACTAAAATGTTATTATTGTGTATTTCTGTACACAGGTTACACCAGGATTTACATGATTGTACTATAAAGGGGAAATATTTTATTCCAAGAAATAGATGTGACCCTGAATGATGCGGAAACAAAGATAGCTCTGTCCTTCTGAGAAAAGGGAGATGAAGGCCTTGTCAATGGTAATACTATGTTCTCTGCGATAGGTAATAAATACTTTGAAATGTTACACCTACACATTGTTCAAAGTGTTACAAAACCCAGGACCCTACATTCACTATATCTGGTCTCCCACAGTGCACAGAACATGGAAATGCAATTCTTTTAGTAAATATAAATGGCTAAATAGCTTTTTAGCAGTATATAGCAGACTTGTGACTTCTATTAGTGTCTGGTTAAAGCTTGTAGGAGGAGTTTCCATTCTTCCCTGACTCTCCTATGAGACTGCAGGACCCCTGACCCTTTGTCTGGACAGCGCGGATCACATGTACCGGAATGGATAGTCAGACAAGCCAGGGAGTCAGGAAGCCAGGGATCAGCTTACTTCAGAACAGGCCAGGATATCAGGAAACCTGCCCCCAAAACAAGAAAAAAAATCTCTAGCAATACACACTAAACTGATCATGTGCGGAGTGCCCCCGAGGCTCTGTACTATCGGGAGATGGATTGGGGACAGTGGAAGAAGCGGAGGATCAGGGAAGACAGGATCAAACAGCCCTTTTTTTACATAATGAGGAGGATTAACCTCTTGGATTCCACAGTGAATATAACAAGCATGAAGAGGAAAGTACTATTGCGCACAGCCTATTACTACTAGCCTAACACCAATTACCCTGGTGAATAATACTAAACTAATCAAACTAAAGGAAGCTGCCAGCATATATAGTGATCTCTACACTGGTGAGTGAAAAATATTAAATGAATTATGTGGCGCTACCTATCTGATAAATAAATAATGAGAATAAGCCTACATTAATACCAATAAAAAATGTGCTATATAAGCAAACTGCAATATTAAATAAAGTGCAATATTCAAAAAAAGTGCAATAATACAGTGCAAATGAATATGCCATGCAAAAAACTCTAAATAGATAGTGCTACCAATGTGTCCAAAAAATTCCTAAATAAATAAATAGAAGTCCTTGATCACAATCAAACAAACGTGCTGCTCAAAGTGAATGAATTATAATAGTCCAAATTCATCAGGTCTTCATGCAGTGAAACTCTAAATGACAACATCCACCGAAATAGAGACCATCCACCATTAGCAGTAACCTTCAGTGCTCAGTGCACCCCTTATTTCCCCCCAGCCTCTCACCTCACATCTGAACCCCTTAGGGTCATATAGCGCTGTGAATGCCCTGATATTCTTTCCAACCCTCGTTCACTCAGGTAATCACCACAGCGAAAACAATCTCATAGAAATGTAAGCAAAAGAGAGAGGGGGGGGGGCTCCGATAGTGTAGTATTAAAATATAGATTTTATTTAAATAATATCCACACTTACATATCAAACTCGGAACTTGCGTGTAAACAAATGAACTTCCGGTCATTTGACGATCGTGACACCTGGCTCCTCCCTGACGCGTTGCGTCACAACCCCGTGGCTTTTTCAAAGGAAATATAACAAGCATGCTTTACTGCATATACAGACTAGTTTTATGCCCTGTACACACGGTCGGACATTCCGACCACAAAATCCGTCAGTTTTTTTCCGACGGATTTTGTCCTAAACTGGTGTTGCATACACGCGGTCGGACAAAGTTGTCGGAAAATCCGATCGTTCGTTCCTTACGTCGGGACTACGTTGAGGCTAGTAGCCAATAGCTTTAGTCTCGTAATTTGATCTGAGCATGCGTGGCACTTTGTCAGATCGGAAATTCTCTACAAACGAGCGGAAAACGTCCGATCTGATTTTTTGGACCGAAAATTTGAGATCCTGCTCTCAAATTTTTTTCCGTCGAAATTTCCGACGGAAAAAGTCCAATAGAGCCCACACACGATCAGATTTTCCCACAATATAATCCGATCGGACCCTTTTCCGTCATATAATCCGACCGCGTTTACAGGGCATTACTGTTGTGGGTTTAGTATAACTTTAACATGCATGAAAGCCTAAAAAAATATGATTTCAGGTCTCCTTTAATGTAAAGCAATGTATGTTGTAGGTTTAGTAGCCCTATCACAGCAGTATATTGCAGCGTGTGTGTGTGACCTGTTCAAACAAAACAGGATCCTCAGGACTGTGAAACGAGTTCTTTTGAGTTCCTATGGATCAATACTATTGATCAGATGCTCATTCTGCTTTAATAAAAAGGAAAAAATCAATGGTTTGCATATCTCCTGATTAAATCTATATCTCCAGACTCCTTCTATTAGACACAAGGGCAGCAGGCAGAACAGACGTCAAAATTTCTTTTCAGCGCTGAGATTACTGATGGATTTCCAAGAGAGGGTAATGGGCGGCTGATTGGAGAGATTAGGGAAGTGCTGAAGCATTAGGAAAGACACTCTTCCCCCCCCCCCCCCCCCGGCTTTAAATCACAATACGGGTAAATGTTGAAAAGGAGGAATCAGTTCATCTTTATTCTATGCGGAAAAATGTCTTGCACAAAAATATTGGCCGCTCATCTCTCATTAAAGGGCAAAAAAAAACAAAAAACTGACAAGTTCACTCTTATACGAAAAAAAATATATATATACGGTATATATTTTGGGGCTTATTAAAAAAAAGAACCTGTAAAACCCATAACAAACTGGAACTTTTATGTTCCAGGCAGAGGACAGACAGCAGGGGCCTAATTGGTTGCCATTGGATAACAGAATCATTTTCAATTTCCTAAGGTTTTCAAAAATTATTCTTAATGCTGGATGAGGACATTACCTGCATTGTGCTGAACATCCCCTAAGTATATAAATAGGAGAGCGTAGCTAGCGGGACTTTTCCATAAAGCACACGGGAGCAATGAAATAAATTGGATCAAAAGTAGTTTTAATTCATTCGAATTGTTATAAAATATTCGTATCAATTGATTCCATGCATTTTGCTATATATTAATATTTTTACACGTATACAATTCATAAAAAATATTGCACATTGATTAAGCATTCCAACAAGGAGTTGGTACATATATTATGAGATACAAGCAATAATTGAAACATGATTTTGTATAATGGAATTAATGACTATACAGATATCGCAAAAAAGAGCCACAAAAATAAAATTAAAATAGAAATAAAAAGAAAAAAGAAACAAATAAAGAAGGAACGATGATCAGAAGGATTCATACGTATGTACACGCGGTTGTTGTTAGCTCTACGCATTTCAAGGCCTTATAGCCTATCATCAGGAGCAAAACCGTGGTAAGGGCATTTTATTTTTGTGGCTCTTTTGCGATATCTGTATAGTCATTAATTCCATTAATGTATAATGTATAATTCCATTATACAAAATCATGTTTCAATTATTGCTTGTATCTGATAATATATGTACCAACTCCTTGTTGGAATGTTTAATCAATGTGCAATATTTTTTTATGAATTGTATACCTGTAAAAATATAAAAATATTAATATATAGCAAAATGGAATCAATTGATACGAATATTTTATAACAATTCGAATGAATTAAAACTACTTTTGATCCAATTTATTTCATTGCTCCCGTGGGCTTCATGGAAAAGTCCCACTAGCTATGCTCTTCTATTTATATATTGAACCGGGATGGAGGAGGGGACTCGAACGGCAACTGTATTCCTCATTTAAAGTCCCAACTAATTTTCTTTTCGTTCTTTTAAAAAAAATCCCCTAAGTATACCTCATCGTCACAGCTCAAAGCTAGCAAGCTTTTTTCAGCAATTTAGGGCTCCTGCTCAAGGATATAAATACAGGCATATAAACGCACGGCATAAAGACTCCTGTATTTGCTGTGCCTGGGAACCTCAGCTGGTGTGTAAGTCTGCTCAAAAGACTGTATTGACAGAATACGCCATATGTGAGTATGCGCCTGTAAACACCAGTACTTGTATTTACTAGTGTTGGGCGAAGGGTTCGGCCCGAGCATGAGTTCCGGCCGAACATTGGCTGTTCGCCCCGTTCGGGGGAGCACCTGAATTTGCAGGACGTTTGGCGGGTATTCGCCCCACCAAATGCCCTGCAATGCACTGCACGCTACACAGTAGACACGTGCATTCGTTTTCGCCTGAATGCATTTTCGTCCAAATTCCGGGTATTTTCATTTTAACAAACGATAACGAACGTACAGAATCCGAAAACCCGAAAGATCCGACATAAACAAATGCTTTATTTTCGTTTTTGTTGTGACAACAGTTCTATATAGATAGGAGATTCAACATGACGCTGACAATAGCGTTCTGTGTCCATCAAACCTGTGGTCAAATGTGCCTAACCTTAGCTCTATTAGTCCAATAATATTCTACATAGAGAGAAAAGATTCGACATAGAGAGAAAAGATTTGACATTGAGAGGAAAGATTCGACAGAGAGGAAAGATTCCATAGAGAGGAAAGATTTGACATTGAGAGAAAAGATTTGACATTGAGAGGAAAGATTCGACAGAGAGGAAAGATTCGACAGAGAGGAAAGATTCCATAGAAAGGGAAGATTTGACATAGAGAGAAAAGATTTGACATAGAGAGAAAAGATTCGACAGAGAGAGAAAAGATTTGGTATAGAGAGAAAAGATTTAGTATAGAGAGAAAAGATTCGACATTATAGAGACAATAGCAAAAAAAGGTCGAATGGGCCTAACCTAACTCTATTAGTCCAAGATTATTCGACATAGGGAGAAAAGATTCGACATGAAGATTTGACGCAGCAGTCGCTGCGAGCGGACATTTATGGTCAAATGCTCCGCCCATAATAGTAATAATAATTAATAAATATAATTATTACTAGTGTCATACAACATTAGAATTCTACTATAGTTTGTAGGCGGAACATTCGACTGGAAATGTACGATTGCGGCGTCGTACAGTTTAGCTGCTCCGTCGAATCTTCTTAGAACATTCGACAGACACCCTACCCCTGGTTTAGATGCAGTATTCATTAGTTTTATAATTTGTAAGATTTCGAATTTCAAAAATCCGAAAATTAGAAAATACTAAAATATGAACGGAAATCTGAAAATTTGAAAGAACGAAAATCCAAAAATTCGTAAATCAGAAAATTATTTAAAATCAGAAAATAGGAACAAAAATCAAAAAATTTGAAAAAGAACGAAAACCGAAAAATTCACAAATCCAAAATAATAACGAACTAACTAATAATAACTGACCTTTTATAATTAGTTTCCTTTCAAATTTTTCAATTAGTGAATGTAACGAATACAAATTTATCCAACGTTACAAATTATCCAAAATAACGAATGCCACATTTAAACAAATGGAACGAATTAATAATAATAAATAATAATAAAACATTTTATTATTATTTATTATTATTAATTTGTTATGTTCCATTTGTTTAGAAGAGCATTCGTTATTTTTCAGGCACTGTAATTCGTAACTTCGGATAAATTTTAATAGCGGTGTGCTAGCAAGACGCCAAAAAAAGTCCTGCAAGCAGCATCTTTGAGGAGCTTTAGGAGCGGTGTATACACTGCTCCTATAGCGCCCCTGCCCATTACAATCAATGGGCAGCGCCGCTAAAGTTCTGGGAAAGCGCCACTGCAACAACGCTTTTAATTCTTTTCCGCCCGCTAGCGCGGGTTAAAAGCGCCCCGCTAGCCGCCGAAAACCGCTGTCACCCACAACGCCCGAATGTGAAAGTGCCCTTAAAGATAAAGACAAGATAAAAATACTTTCCTTTCTCCTCCAAGGCTAAAATACTTCTCTCCGTAGCTGCATCACATAGAAGAGTGCTGCCATTTGGTTGCTATTCTCTCGGTGGAGTGGCTCAATGACAAAAGGAAACGGTGTAACAGATGAAGGTATTTATTATCACTAGGTCACATGGTGTGGTAATGGGTATAGTTACAGACCATTCTGCATTGTTGAAACTCTATTTGCAACCTATAACAATCATTTCTTTTTCTATGGAGATATGAAGCTTTCACTGCATGTTCTCCTACTAAAGCTGAGACAATTTAGTTTAAGGAGATACATTTATGAAATAAGTTATCTTAAAGCTTAAAAAGTTGGCCGCGAAAATCAATTGTAATTGTCTAGAACAGACTCTTGTGGATTAAATGATGCAAAAGACTGGCAAGCTACCCTAATCTTATGATTAAAAGATTTTGGCTGAGAGATATTTTAGGCTGCAAATGATACTCCAGATAATTAGCATGTGCTTCTCGTTTTCTTTCTCTTTTTCTCTTTTTTTTTTTAAATCTTTATGTATAATAATGACTACAATTGTGTTTGAAAGAAAAAAAACAAAATCACATAAGTAATGGTTATTGTTGAATTCAGGATAACCTGATCTTGTAGGGTGGTGCTACTATTCAAGTTCTAATGCCGCGTACACACGATCGGAATTCTCATAGAAAAAAGCTCTGATGGTTTTTCTGACGGAATTCGGCTCAAGCTGTCTTGCCTACACATGGTCACATCAAATTCCGATCGTTTATAACGCGG
Organism: Lithobates pipiens; assembly: GCF_037356315.1. Lineage (NCBI taxonomy): Eukaryota > Metazoa > Chordata > Amphibia > Anura > Ranidae > Lithobates > Lithobates pipiens. The sequence goes on from NW_027507825.1 coordinate 21,543,362, forward strand.
TGACGTACAACACGTACAACGGGACTAGAAAAAGGAAGTTCAATTGCCAGTAGCCAATAGCTTCCGTCTCGTAGTTGAATCTGAGCATGCGTGATTTTTGGTGTGTCGGAATTGCATACACACGATCGGAATTACCGATAGAAAGTTTTTCCGTCGGGAAAATTGAGAACATACTATCAATTTTTGGCTGGCGGAAACAGCTAAATTCCGATGGAGCCTACCTACGATGAAAAGCTCTTATCGGTCTTTTTCTGGCCGGAATTCCGATCATGTGTACCCGGCATTAGAAAGTAAGAGCAAAAAAAGGGGTTTGTCGGTGTACGCAGCATTTTCCATCCGAACATAGCAATAGTCAAACTCATACAAACAAACACTAAATCCAGCAGGGTAGCTTAGTTTGACCTACCTTTTCTGCAATATGAATGGATCTTAGGAGGACCTGCTGTGCCAAAACAACTACAAGATAAAGGTAGGAAGGTCAAATGCTTCTTTTAACTGGTAATCCACATTGCCTCAGTAAAGTAAATAGAAGAGTACAGACTTGAGTTTAAAGTGTGCTCTACATGAGTCCTTAGAATGAGCAGTACCATTGTCAAGGTCAGGGTGAGACTCTAATGCCACGTACGCATGGTCGGATTCTCCGACGGGAAATGTTGGATGTGAGCTTGTTGTCGAAAAGTCAGACTGTGTGTATGCTCCTTTGTCAGACTTTCCGCCAACAAATGTTGGCTAGCAGGTTCTCAAATTTCCCGGCATCAACACTCTGTTGTCTTGTCGGAGAGTCCGATCGTGTATGCACAAGCCCGTCGCATAAAAGTCCACGCACGCTCTGAATCAAGCAGAAGGAGCCACACTGGCTATTGAACTTCCCTTTTTCTCGGGTCGTCGTACGTCTTGCACGTCACCACGTTCTCACGTTCGTAATTGTTGGCCAACATTTGTGTGACCGTGTGTTTGCAAGACAAGTTGGAGCCAACAACCTTCCGACAAAAATCCACGGTTTTGTTGGCGGAAAGTCTGATCGTGCGTACGTGGCATTAGAAGCCTTGGTATGCAAAATGAGCCAGCCTGGGTTTTTACTAGGAGTTTCAGGAAATTTGGATGTCCGGGGTTTGCCAGGAAGTGAAGTTTATTTCATTGACAAAACTGACTCTCTCAAGAAAATTGATAATTTATTATAAAAGACCACTTACCAACGTATTCCTGGCTTGCAGAATGTATAATGGTTCCCCCCCAAGCAATGGCGTTTCTGGCATGTTCTCCAGCCATCTGGTGGAAGTTTTTTTTTTTTTTTAAACTGTTGGGGCAACAGATTGGTCATCAACAGCCTAGTAGGGAAGTACCGTATATACTCGAGTATAGGCCGACCCGAGTATAAGCCGAGGCCCCCAATTTACCCCCAAAAAACTGGGAAACCTATTGACTCGTGTATAAGCCGAGGGTGAGATATGCCTGTCCATCCCTGTGTGTGTCCGTCCATCCCTGTGTGTCCGTCCATCCCTGTGTGTCCGTCCATCCCTGTGTGTGTGTCCATCCATCCATCCCTGTGTGTGTGTGTGTGCGTCCATCCATCCATCCATCCCTGTGTGTGTGTGTGTGTGTGTGTGTGTGTGTGTCCATCCATCCATCCATCCCTGTGTGTGTGTGTGTGTCCATCCATCCATCCATCCCTGTGTGTGTGTGTGTGTGTGTCCATCCATCCATCCCTCCCTGTGTGTGTGTGTGTGTGTCCGTGTGTGTGTGTGTGTGTGTGTGTGTGTGTGTGTGTGTGTGTGTGTGTGTGTCCGTGCAGCCTTGTGTGTCCAGCCTACCTGTGTCCCAAGCCTCCGTCCGGTCCCGTCCCGAGCCTCCGTGTCGTCCCGTCCCGAGCCTCCGTGTCGTCCCATCCCGAGCCTCCGTGTCGTCCCGTCCCGAGCCTCCGTGTCGTCCCATGCCAGGATCGCCGCTCTTCGTCGGCGCCCTGGCGGCCATTCCCCTGTTCAAAAGCCGCGCCTCCCGCCTCCGCCTGTGATAGGCGGAACACTCAATTTCCCAGCAGTCTGTGTTCCGCCTATCACAGACATCGTCTCATCCTCGTCCGTAGTACGAGGATGAGCCGATGTCCGTGATAGGCGGAACACTGACTGCTGGGAAATTGAGTGTTCCGCCTATCACAGGCGGAGGCGGAGGCGGAGGCGCGGCTTTTGAAAGGTAGAATGGCCGCTGTCTGTCTGCTCGACACGCTGTTCGGGCAGTCAGACAGCGGTGACTCGAGTATAAGCCGAGGGGGGCACTTTCAGCCTCAAAAAAGAGGCTGAAAGTCTCGGCTTATACTCGAGTATATACGGTAATATACGTACATATCTGAGGCTATTCTAAAAAGGGAAATAAAGTGGTTTGATTTTAAGGCAAAGACGTCACACAGAGAGTCAAAGAGGCAAGTGGTGAGGGTAGTCTAAAGATAAGTGTTGCTGTGGACAATTTTTTCCCAGCTGTTACGTCAGGCTAAGTAACTAAATCACCTGTATTTTTGTTCGAAGGCATTATTGAAGAAAAGAACAAGGCAAGGTTACATCTATGTCTATTTCTTGACATAAGCCGATAAACAGTGTATAATGGTTCCCCCAAGAAAGTAGAGCAAAATAGGTAAAAACAAATATAGAAATGTGGTATTATATGCATAAGAAGTACAACATCCATCAAGTCTAAAGGAAACTGTATTCTTAAGGGTAGATGGACCATCCACCAGAAATGAACGGAATGGAACAGGGGGGGGGGGGAATCAACACAATGTGGAGGTTGGGTGGGAAGGACAGTGTTGAGGGGGAGGGGTACATTAGCAAAACAGGTTTTCCATTATTTGCTTGTCTCTACGTGTTGCCATCCATTGCTTAGCATAGTTATGTCGGCCACAATTCTAATCCAATTCTGGATATGTATTAGCCCTTGTACACACGGTCGGACATCTTGACAACAAAATCCGTCAGATTTTGTCCGACGGATTTTGTCCGAAACTTGTGTTGCATACACACAGTCGGACAAAGTTGTTGGAAAATCTGAACGTTCGTAACGTGATGACGTTATTTTGTTACGACGGGACTACGTTCAGACTAGTAACCAATAGCTTTGGTCTAGGAATTTGATCTGAGCATGCGTGGCACTTTGTCCGATCAGAATGCTCTACAAACGATCGGACAAAGTCCGATCGGATCATGTTGTCAGAAAATTTTATAGCCCAGCTCTAAAACTTTGTCGGTCGGATACGAAAAGTCCGATGGAACCCACTCACGGCCGGATTATCCAACAACATGGTTCGATCGGACATTTTCCGTCGGAATGTCCGACCGTGTGTACAAGGGCTTAGTGTTTCTTCAGTCTTTTATTGGAACATTTTCACAGAAAGTAGTACAAAGGCCACATAATCAAATAACACGTTCGCACATAAACATTAGATATTGATTAGATAGTGATTTAAGTTGGTGGTGGCATATGATGGAACCATAGTTATAGAAACAACAGAGATATAATGAGGAAGAGAAGGGATGGAGGGTGTTTATGTTTGTAAGATTCGGGGGGGGGGGGGGGGGCAGGAGAGAAGATTTGGCTAGAGGAAGTTTCAACCAATATGTGTTTCCATTGGTGTTCAACCAATTTTCAACACCAAGGAGCAGCTCCAGACATTTGTACCGACTCTCGAAACCACACAGATGCCTTTCTGAAAATATAGATTAATATGGAGCCCCCAAGCATTATAATAAGTCAGTATGTGTACAGCATTTGTTTTCTGCTGTTTAATGTATTGGGATCCTAGAATATCATAAAACAGAAGGACGAGTTTCAATACCAGCTCACACTGGCAGGTGGCATTGCTAGCAAAATAGCTAAAAATATAGTACTTAGTTTAACCTTTTGTACAGCCATTTAAAAAATGTTAAGTTTCCTGTAAAATACCTTCAAGGATTTCTTACCCATGACTTTACTGAATTTAATAATGTGATAATGCATTAGAGATTATGAGGGTCTGGATAGCAATGTGCAAATGAATATTTTCTTTCTTTGTTATATATAATGTATATACTGTGCATTTAGAGTATATATATACTCTACTATATATATTACTGTGCATAAGTTTTAAGCAGGTGTGAAGAAATGCTGTAAAGTAAGAATGCTTTCAAAAAACATACATTTTAACATGTAAATCAAATCAATACTTGGTGTAACAAATGCTGGTAAAATTCTGCCACCACCCCCCAAAAAAAATTACACCCACCAAAAGGCCCCAACATCCATTATTGTATATCATAATTAAAATTAAAATTAAATTATTATTTTTTAAATAACAAACATGTTATAGTTACCTCCACAGTGCAGCTCGTTTTGCACAGAGTGGCCCCGAACCTGCTCTTCTGGGGTCCCTCGGCGGCTGTCTCGGCTTCCTCCCGCAAGTATTTCTCATGTTCATGCGAGTTCCCTCACATGGTGAGAAGCACTTGCGGGCGCCCTCCCGTGATACAGCCGGCGGCTATAGCCGCTCACTGTATCACTCTGCCCCGCCCCGGCGCCGCTTCATTGGATGTGATTGACAGCAGCGCGAGCTAATGGCTGCGCTGCTTTCAATCCAAACACTCCAGCCAATCAGCGGCTAGGCTGAGCGGCGAAGAGGACGTAGCACGGGACTTTCGAGGGGTGAGGTAAGTAAAATGGGGGGACTGGGGGCGCTGGCACTGTGAGATGTTTTTTTACCTTAATGCATAGAATGCATTAAGGTGAAAAAGTATTTACCATTACAACCCCTTTAAATGCAAAAACACCTTGTCTATATGTAAAATTATATGACATACCATCAGTGGCGTAGCGTGGGGGGTGCGGAGGGGGCCGTAGCCCCTGGGTGCAACATTTAGGGGGGTGAAATCCCACAAGAGGCAATGTGTGTCACTGTCAGCTCTGTCCCCCTAATGTTTACTTCCTGTGTCCCTGCGGCTGGCGCCCTGTGATTCGACGAATGGGGTCATGGGCGGTGGCCATGGCGGGGCTGGCCTATCCACAATCATGTTGGGGCTGGCCTATCCGTGATCGCAGTTGCTCCTTGAGTCCCGCCTCTGCCTAGCCTCCGGGCCAATGTGTGGTCTCCACCTCTTCCAGACTGATGGAAGAAACAAGCTGCAGGTGAGACTTTGTCGTGAGAGTTGGGTCGTGTTGCTGGCCCCGGGGGTCATGGATACAGTCTGGGGAGAGGGAGCAGCCAACCAGAGAGAGAGATTAGAGGGATCAGACAAGCAGTTAGAGTCAGTATTGGTCAGCAGGAATACTGTAGTGTAGCGGTCAGTGTAATGGACAGTGTAGTGTAGTGGTCAATGTAGTGGTCAGTGTAGTGGTCAGTGTAGTGTAGTGGTCAGTGCAGTGATCAGAGTAGAGAGTAGTAGACAGTGTTGTGTAGGGATCAGTGTAGTTGTCAGTGTAATGAACAGTGTAGTGTAGTGTAGTCGTCAATATAGTGGTCATTGTAGTCTAGTGGACAGTGCAGTGGTCAGTGTAATGGACAGTGTAGTGTAGTGGACAGTGTAGTGGTCAGTGTAATGGACAGCGTAATGTAGTGGTCAGAGTAATGGACAGTTCAGTATAGTGTAGTGGTCAGTGTAGTGCAGTGGACAGTGCATTGGACAGTGTAGTGTAATGTAGTGGACAGTGTCGTGTAGTGGACAGTGTAGTGTAGTGGATAATGTAGTGTAGTGGTCATTGTAGTGCAGTGGACAGTGTAGAGTAGTGCACAGTATAGTGTTCAGTGTAATGGACAGTGTTGTGGTCAGTGTAGTGTAGTGGACAATGCAGTGGACAGAGCAGTGTTCAGTGTAGTGTAGTGATCAGTGTAGTGTTTAGTGTAATGGACAGTGCAGTGGACAATGTAGTGTAGTGGTCAGGTAGGTCATTGTAGTGTAATGGTCAGTGTAGTGGACCGTGTAAGAATTAGTAGTCAGTGTAGTGTAGTGGCCAGTATAGGAAGCAGGTAGGTTAGTGTAGTGGTCAGGTAGGTCAGTGTAGGAATCAGGTAGGTTTGTGTAGTGGTCAGTGTAGGAATCAGGTAGGTTAAGGCAGTGGTCAGGTAGGTCAGTGTAGGAATCAGCTAGGTTAGTGTAGTGGTCAGTGTAGGGATCAGGCTGGTCAGTACTATTGTAGGAAGGGAGGAGATTCGGGGAGTGCTAAAAGACTACAGATTAGGGGGTGCAAATTACTTCCCTTGCCCCGGGCGCTGACAACCCACGCTACGTCACTGCATACCATTATGTTCAATTCCAAGGGGCAGAGTAGGGCAGTATAGAGGTGGGCCAGGGCAGTATATAGACAGGCTAGTGTAGTATATCCACTTCAAAACCGCCGTACGTCTATTGACGGCCTGGGGTTTCGGTGGTTATATCTAAATGATGCCTGAGTCCACAGACATCATTTAGATATTGCCGTTTTCAGCCGGCGATTCCCTACACCATAAGAACGATCATAGCGGCTGTTCCGCCGCTTGATCGTTCTTACGGGCGGCGGGAGGGGACGCCCCCCCCCTCCCGCCGCCCACCGGTGCTTCTACCGACTCACCGTTTCCATCGGTGAGTCGGTCACAGGATCCGCCGGCCCCAGGATGTGATCATAGAGATTTCCGGTGGACTAGATTGTCCCCGGAGTCTCTATGATCGTTCGGAGGCCGGGCGCGATGTTATGACGTCACGCCCGGCCTCGTTATTCAAATTAACGGCGCCAATCTGGCTAGGAAGCCAGGATCGTTTTTTTTTTTTTTTGTTTTTATTCTGCCCAGCCTAGAGGTGAGATATGGGGTCTTATTGACCCCATATTTCACTGTAAATAGGTCCGATCGTGCCATATTCCTATTACAAGGGATGTTTACATTCCTTGTAATAGGAATAAAAGTCATCAATTTTTTTTTTTTTTTTTTTTAAGTGTAAAACTAAAAAAATAAAAATAAAATTAACAATAAAAAAGAAAAAAAAAATTTTTTAAGCGCCCCTGTCCCCGTGAGCTCGCACACAGAAGCGAACGCATACGTAAGTCCCGCCCACATATGAAAACGGTGTTCAAACCACACATGTGAGGTATCGCCGCGAACGTTGGAGCGAGAGCAATAATTATAGCCCTAGACCTCCTCTGTAACCCAAAACATGTAACCAGTAAAAAAATTTAAAGCGTCGCCTATGGGGATTTCTAAATACCAAAGTTTGGCGCCATTCCACGAGCGCGTGCAATTTTGAAGCGTGACATGTTGGGTATCTATTTACTCTGCGTATCCTCCTCTTTCACATTATGCAAAAAAATTGGGCTAACTTTACTGATTTGTTTTTTTTTTAGCATGAAACTGTTTTTTTTTCTGAAAAAAACGCGTTCGAAAAATTGCTGCGCAAATACCGTGCGAGATAAAAAGTTGCAATGACCGCCATTGTATTCTCTAGGGTCTTTGCTAAAAAAACATATATAATTTTTGGGGGTTCTATGTAATTTTCTAGCAAAAAAATTAGGAATTTTACATGTAGGAGAGAAATGTCAGAATTGGCCTGGGCAGGAAGTGGATATAGATAGGCTAGGGTAGTATATAGACAGGCTAGGGTAATATATGGACAGGCTAGGGCAGGATATGAAAAGGCTAGGGCAGTATAGGAGCAGGCTGGGGTAGTATATAGACAAGTTAGGGTAGTATATAGACAGGCTAGGGCAGTATAGGGGCTGGCTAGAGTAGTATAGGGGCAGGCGGAGCAGCCGGGGGGAAAAATGCTGGAAAAAAAAAAAACTTTGGTAGTCAATTTGCTGGGAAAATTGAAGAGAAGGTGATGCAGCCGTGGTTTAATTTGCTGGGACCACTGGGACCCATGGTAGAGCCAGCCCTGGATATGCTGCCCTGTACTTTGGGTGTGCCACCTAAAGTTCCAGAGATTATTTACAGTATGTACATCACTTCCTGTCTCTGTAAGTCCTAGTTAAAAACCCCAGATGGAGGAAGAAGAAAATAGAGTCTTATACCACATGAGCTGAGACCACGTGTCCCCATGGAAGAACTGCTGCTAAACCAGGGCAAAAGCAAGGGATATTAAGTCATTGTTCCTATAATAATACATCAGAAAAGTAGTGTAAGCATCAAAAAAAAATATTTTAGGTGACCGAATATACAATAAAAAAATTTGTGACAGGCTAAATAAAAAAATTAAAAGGCAAGTGCAACAGCATATATGATATAAACCATTCGGTGATAGAAAGGATATATTATTATAGATGAGAGTTCTATAACCAACTAAAGTGATTGAAGAAAGTTTAAATAAAAAGAGTGCAATGTGATAATGTGCAACTGCACACTGAAGGTGAAGTACGGTAGTCCAATGAAGAGCTCCGAATCCTTCCACCGCACCCCTGTGAAATGGACACTCACCGGAAAGGATGGCTGCCGTTACAGCAGCAAGTACGCATTCAGTGAAAATCCGACATTTAGTTGTCCAGCCACACTTCCCATTAAGATGCAGCTAGGGTAAATGAAGCTCACCAAGAACCACATAAATTCTTCATAGTGTAGTAGTTTAATAAAATCGTTCTGGCGTTAAAAAACCATAGAACAATGTAAAAAAACAGCATTTATTGCCACTGCATGGGATCGAACAGCAGCATGTCGTCAGCATTAGAATCTCCTCACTGACGCATTTCGTCCTGTTATCAAGGGGTCCTCTAGTGTTTGACGCCAGACATGTTTAAGTAGCTTTTCAAACCTGCTCCTCTCCCAGTGTTCAATCAAGGAAAAATTAAAACCGGAAGTGTCCCGTCTGCCATTTTGCCTAAGATACAGAATCGGAAGTGATTCAACCGCCATGATACCTTAGCCTAATGGTACAGGATCAAACAGACGCCGTCCCCAAAGGCTAAAGTGGTGTTGTCCCCCCCATTACAATAATAAACAAAGTTCCTGCTTCAAAAAAGGTACTAATCGTGCTAAAAAAATGTATGATATACAGAATGGATAGACAATATATCTCGCAGGTATAGAGCAGTAATGATCCGCCACTAGTGGACAGCAAACACAATATAAAAATCTACACATATGAAAAATAAAAAATATGAACCATACATTAAAAAATATCAATATACTTCAAATTACATAAAGATCATATAAAAAAAAAAGACTAATTATTAATATTAATGACCTGTATTTTGAAGTATATTGATATTTGTAATGTATGGTTCATATTTTTTATTTTTCATATGTGTAGATTTTTATATTGTGTTTGCTGTCCACTAGTGGCGGATCGTTACTGCTCTATACCTGCACGATATATTGTCTATCCATTCTGTATATCATACATTTTTTAGTACATTTAGTACTTTTTTTAAGTAGGAACTTTTTGTTGTAATAGGGGACACCGCCACTTTAGCCTTTGGGGGTGGCGTCTGTCTGATCTTTATGTATATTTGGTTGGGTCATCATTAAAATGGTGCCCGGACCGTTTCCTGTACCATAGGCCAAGGTATCATAGCGGTTCCGTGTCTTAGGAAAAATGGCAGACGGGACACTTGTGGTTTTAAATTTTTCCTTGTTTGAACACTGGGAGTGGAGCAGATTTGAGAAGCTAATTAAACATGTCCGACGTCAAACACTAGAGGACCCCTTGATAACGGCTTATTGGATGAAACTCGTCAGTGAGGAGATTCTAGTGCTAATGTTTGATCCTGGGTCGGCAGCGGCACCGAATGCTGTTTTTTTATATTGTACTATGTTTTTTTTTAACGCCATAACGCTTTTATTAACCGGTTCCCGACTGGCGCACGCCGATGTACGTCGGCAGAATGGCACGGGCAGGCATATTGGCGTACAGGTACGTCCAATCTTTAATGCCGCCCTGCCAGTCAGTGCCCGCCAGTGCCGGTCAGGACCCCCGTGAGTTTGGTCGCGGGTCCCGCGGACTCGATCGCCATCGGGGGGCGGTTGAATGGAGAAATGCCGTTGTAAACAGCATCTCCCCATTCTGCCTAGCTAGTAGTGACTCTGATCTCTGCTCCATGTGATTGGAGCAGAGATCAGTGTTCACTAAATGAAAGCCGAGCCCCCCCACAGTTAGTAGCACACCCCTAGGAACACTTAACCCCTACACTGCCACCCACTGGTTAACCCCTTCACTGCCAGTGTCATTTACACAGGAATCACTGCATTTATATAGCACTGATTGCTGTATAAATGACAATGGTCCCAAAAATGTGTCAAAAATGTCCGATGTGTCCGCCATAATGTTGCAGTCACAATAAAAATCGCTGATCGCCGCCATTACTAGTAAAAAAAATAAATAATAATAATAATGCCATAAAACTATCCCCTATTTTGTAAACACTATCACTTTTGCGCAAACCAATCAATAATCGCTTATTGCTAAAAAATTTTACCAAAAATATGTAGAAGAATACGTATCGGCCTAAACTCAGGGAAAAAAATGTTTTTTTATATATTTTTGGGGGATATTTATTATAACAAAAAGTAAAAAATAATGCGTTTTTTTTTTTAAATTGTCGCTCTATTTTTGTTTATAGCGCAAAAAATAAAAAAAAGCAGGGGTGATCAAATACCACCAAAAGAAATCTCTATTTGTGGGGAAAAAAGTCGCCAATTTTGTTTGGGAGCCACGTCGCACGACTGCACAATTGTCAGTTAAAGCGACGCAGTGCCGAATCGCAAAAAGTGGTCTGGTCTTTGACCAGCAAAATGGTCCGGGGCTGAAAGTGATTAAACTACTACACCATGAAAAATTTATGTGGTTCTTGGTGAACTTCATTTACTCTAGCTGCCTCTTAATGAGGAGTGTCGTTGGGCAACTGGATGTCGGATTTTCACTGAATGCGTACTTGCTGCTGTAACGGCAGCCATCCTTTACGGTGAGTGTCCATTTCACAGGGGTGCGGTGGAAGGTTTTGGGGAACTTCATTGGACTACCGTACTTCACCTTCAGTGTGCGGTTGCACATTATCACACTGCACTCTTTATATTTCAAGTTCGTTAGGGGACTCTCATCTATGACTATATCTCCTTTCTATCACTGAGTGGTTTATAACATATATGGTTTTGCACTTGTCTTTACATTTTTATTTTTTTTAGCCTGTCACTATTTTTTTCTTGTATATTCTGTCACTTAAAATATTTTTTGGGGCGCTGTACTACTTTTTCTGATGTACGATTATAAGTTAGGTATAAGCCCTTGTACACGCGGTCGGAGATTCCGACAACCAAATCCATCGGAGTAATTCCGACAGATTAATTCCGGAAGAGGTCCGGAAGTGATGTTGCATACACGCGGTCGGACTAAGTTGTCGGAAAATCTGATTGTACATAACGTGATGATGTTATTTCGTTACGACTGGACTACGTTCGGGCTAGTAGCCAATAGCTTTGGTCTAGGAATTTGATCTGAGCATGCGTGGCACTTTGTCCGTCGGAGTAGGCTACACATGATCGGAGTATGTCCGATCGGAGCATTTTGTCTGAAAATTTTACCGGCAAGTTGGAAAAGTTGGTCCGTCGGATATTCCGACGGAAACAGTCCGATGGAGACCACACACAGTCGGAATATCCGACAAAACGGTCCGATAGGAAACATACCGTCGGAATCTCCGACCGTGTGTACAAGGGCTTATACTTTACAGTACAGATATACTACTTTGATTCCTATAATAACAGTTTACTGCTGTTGCCCATAGCTTCTGGATATATGCACTACTGTGTAGGCTGCCTCAAATCCTTCTGTATCTTCATGTAATCCAGACAGACTCTGATCTCAGATGATGCTGAGATCAGGACTCTGTGGAGGCCAAACCATCACTTTCAGGTCTCTTTGTTCTTCTTAATGTTGAAGATCGTTGACATTGGCTGTACGTTTGTGGTTATTGTTCTGCTGTAAAGTAATTTTGGGTTCCAATCACGCGTTTCCCTGATGGTATGGCATAATGGGAAAGTACCTAAATCTCTTATATAATGTCAATGGCTACATAATAAACAGTGTAACAATGTGCTAACAAACAATCCTGCAGCCTCTTATTTATTACATCTAACTACATTGAGAAATCTTAAAATGATATATAGATATGGGAGCATTTTTAGATTTGAAGAATATATGAAGATGAAGGGTTGGTAATACTCAGACCTAGCAGCAGCCAGGTGACATGTTTTGCTATTAAGGAATATATTTATATAAAGCATTTTGGGCCATGAGTTCAGCTTTAATTTGTTCTCTTCATTTCTACTTGCCTGTATCCGAAATACTTTATCAGTCTATTTTATATATTTAACTATGTGCCTCCTCTATTGACAGTTCCTCCTTAGTCCAGTCAACTGCTTTGGTGCTTGATTTGTGAAGGTCCATCACGGGACTGTCCCGAAGAGTAATAATATCTATCCACACAAGTGTGGTGGATAGAGGAATCCCCCCTCCCAGAACACTGTATTCTAACAGTGGGAATCTCTGCTGTCAGAATACACCGATCAGCAGCTGCAGCTCATTGGTTGCAGTTGCTGATCAACAAACATTTCCAACATCCTAACAATCGGCTTCTGTCGAACAGAATTGGCTACACATGGATCAAAATTTGGCTGGTCCCTGCTAATCCATCTATGACCAGCTTTAGGCTAAAGCCTCGTAGACACGATTCGATTGTTGGCAGGGGATTGTGTGATGACAGACTGTTGGCCTAAAATCCGACTGTTTGTATGCCCCTTCAGACAATTGTTGTCCAACTTTCGGCCAACAAAATGTTTGATGGCAGGCTAGTAAATTTTTGGGTGGTCTGCTGTCAGATTTTTGTATCGTCTGTACACAAGTCCGTCACACAAAAGTCCAAAGTACAAACATACATGCTCGGAACACGACACAGAAGGTTCCCAAAGGGTGGTACTCAAGAGCTAAAATTCCACGTAGTACGCCACTATGTTCGTGTTTGTTGGTCGACAATTGTGTGCCATTATTATACAAGACAAGATACAGGCACACGCTCTTTTGACAAAAGTCTGGCGCACTGTTGGCCAACAATCCGATCGTCTGTATGAGGCTTAAGAGTTGGACAGGCCAGGAGACTCAAAATCTAGCACAGAGGCCATGGCTGAGGGGATGTTAGCCAGGATAGAGGCCTGTCTTGCTGTATAGTGTGAATATACAGAGCCTTGAAAAAGTATTCCTACCTCTTGAAATTTTCCACATCATGTTACAACCAAAAACGTAAATGGATTTTATTGGAATTTTATGTAAAAAGCCAAAACACAAAGTGGCACATAATTGTGAAGCGGAAGGAAAATGATAAATAGTTTTCAAAACTTTTTACAAAAAGAAAATGTGAAAACCGAGCAGGCCAGTGGGGTGAAGCTTGAGAAGTATCTGGAGTGCCAAGCTAGGGACCCAGGAGAGAAGCAGGGGTGATGCTTGAGGAAGATACTTAAAGTGGAAGTAAACTCCCCTATCGTTTTCATCCATGGAAGCTGCCATCTTTGCCTCTGTTTAATCTTCAGCTGCCACGGTGCTGCACATGTGATCCGTTATGACACCAGCCATTGGGTGGTTTGACAGTTTGGTTGAGAGCACAGCCAATGTGCAGTTAGCATTCCCGGCATGCCGTTTTTTTGAAACTGTTTAAATCGATGGGTTTACTTCAACTTTAAGATTTGCAGAGCTCAAGGGATTTGGTGGCAGTGAGCATGCAAGTCTAGTGAGAGAGACTGGGAGATCAGTGCTTTGAGAACCTGCACTAATGCCGCGCACACGCGACCGGACTTTGGGGCAGACTAGGTCTGACGGTCTTCCCAAATGACTGTTCAGCGGAGTTCCGACTTTCTTTCTGAACTAACGGACTTGGTCACACACAATCACACCAAAGTCCGATGGATTTGAACGTGATGTACGACTGGACTAGAATATTGAAGTTCAATAGCCAATAGCTGCCCTAGCGTCGAACTAGCATACAGATGAACGGATTTTTCGACCGGACTCGAGTCCGTCGGAAAGATTTGAAACATGTTCTAAATTTAAATTCCGTCTGATTTTTCGACAGCAAAGGTCCGATGAAGCCCACACATGGTCGACTTGTCCGATGGATTCGTTCCGTCGGCCCTTTGCTGTCGAAAAGTCCAGGGCATAAGTGATTGTAGAGAGAGTGAAGGAGTTTGTTACAACTTGTGTTAGGAACTGTTCTAAGATTGTTGCTATAGAAGACAGCGTTCCTACACAGGCAGATGTGGTGTCTTGCTGGATGCCTTTCCCTGCATGACTGTCTACCTGTAGAAGTCTCGGAGTCTGCCAATTAACATTGCAACTACTAAAGGGTGTCCTGGTCTTAAATACTCTCCTGTTCAAGAGAAATAAAATCTCTTTGCATTCAAGAAGTATCTGACGCCCATGAATCTACCTTACTCTACACTCACTATGCATTACAACCTACTCTATATGGAAGGATGTCAGAAGCTCTTGGCTTTGGAGGTTCTCATTAGACTAAAGGAGGCCTGGGACCTTGCTACATATAAGTTATGGCTCTCTTTTAACAATGCAAAAGAATAAAAATGTTTGTATTATGTCCTGCAAGCTCAGTAAGTCCCTGAGCATTGAATATGATGTATATGGGTATAGTAATAACCCGATCATTCTTCACAAGAGGTCAAGACTCTCAGGAGAACCATCACTGCCCTTCAGTAAAAAATATCCTGTTAGTCTAACCTCTCTGAACCTTGCTCTTCAGTCATCGATGGAGATTTTTCTAACACAATATCATTATCTTCTCATGTCGGAGGCATAGAAGTAAAATGAATCTGGCTTCCTCTCCTTAATGCGTTTTTTTCTAATTTTCCAAATGATTCTCTGTTTCTGGTTAAAGACCAGCACACTGTGATGAGTTCATTAGGACGTTGGTGCTTATTGGGTGACTCACATTAAGCACTAGACAATCTCTCAGTTAACAATAATTAGATGAGGTCATTAAGGCTACAATGAGATCACGATTGCCAGAAATTGCCTCACCTTCTGTAATGTAGGGTCAAAGGAACTATTAACTATTATATAATGCCTTTTCTTTATGCATCGTATAAGTATTAAAGGTCCACTTTTGCTTGTACAAGATTGAATTATCGGCAAATTGTATATTGAAGAGGCAGGTGAAGGATGGAAATCACCACGTCACCAGAGTGGTGGTGGTGGGTGATCAGACTGTGGAAGCAGAATACAGACAGGTATTTTCAAATATAAATTGTATTTCTTTAAAACAATGCCCAACATGGGCGTGGACAAAACATAAAACATACAAGTGGGATACATGAGGGGGGGGGGGGGGGAGAAGGGGAGTGCATAGTGAATTTGTTGCAGAGATCGAAGGAGAGGCAGATACACATCGCACACTTCACATTGCGTACTTAACATAAATCTATGAAAGATCTAGCTCGATCCACCGCAGGGGCGGATTGACCATTGGGCCACTCGGGCACTGCCCGAGGGCCCCATGCCACTAGGGGGCCCCATCAGGGTTACCAGCCTCAGTAAAACCAGGGACAGTATGTAAGTAAGTTGTGTTTTTTTTACATCTGTCTCTGAAATATCCCTTACCGACATCCCTTTGGTCTAAAAATCCAGAGATTATAGCTGCCCCACCTTTCCAGTACCTTCTCAGCCAATTGAAACATGTCTGTGTATACTGTGTGTACATGTATGTGTATACTGTGTGATTGTATACTGTGTGTGTTTATGCATACTGTGTGGCCCCATAATCTCTGATTGCCTGGGGGCCCCATAATCTCCTATTGCCCGGGTGCCCCATGAGTTGTCAGTCCGCCCCTGATCCACCGTCTGGTTACTACTGCCTATTTGAGCAGAAAATCTTCATCAAGAAGCCAGAAGCATACTAAGAGCCTAATTCTGTTCATCTCCCTCATCTCTTCCTCTCGGCAGAACTTCATTACCCCGGCAAAAACCCAGTGCGAGAGGGCAGAGGCCATCAGGAGTGGGGAAAGGAGCACTGAAGGGGGAAGGTTGGGGGGAGAGAAAAAAAAAAGTTAATAAAATGGGAGAGAATTCTGGTTGATTCAGGGCTTCCTTATCTTATGTGCAGTCTAGAATGACGACTATATTACAAGGTCCTCAGAGATACACCTTTAGCTTGGCTTTTCCATACAGACAGGTATTTTACAGAAAACAATAAATCCATATGAGATGGTGAAAAGGGGGACTACACGATTGAAAAATAAGTTATAAAAATGATAAATTAGACAAAAACTGCATGAAAGCCCAACTCCAGACGTTTTTTTTTTTTATTATTGAATGGTAACCAATATGGTAAAAAAAAAATACGCTCAGGCTACAATTCTTATTTCCTCCAGCAATTAACAAAATAAGCATGCACAATACAAATGTTTCTTTTTCATGAACGCTCAGCCCTCACCTTGCAGCGACTTGGTAACACCACTCACTTAGCACTGAATGGGCTCCTGAGCTGTTCATGTATTCTTGCTCCAATAAGGAAAATTTGGCAGGTCAGAAGCAATTATGGAGCCAGACAAGGTGTGTGTTGGTGGAAGGGAACGAGTGACCAATGTCCACTTTACTTTTTGCATCACTGCTTATTTCTTTTTGGAATGTGATTCGTGGCTGGTTCTCTTTAACCCCTTCCCGCCGAGCGTACACAGATGTGCGTACTCGGCTTCCGGGGGGTATACCGGGATGAAGCCGGCACCTGCAGGCATCCTCCCGGTACCGTTTATTACAACGGACGATTGGCTATCCAGCCATAACAACCAAAGCGGCTAAAAGCCGCGCGGCTGTTATGCCGGAGGAGCGGGAGGGGAAGTCTCCCCCTCCCGCCGCTGTTACCGGTGCTCCCGCTCGATCAGGAGCACCGATTCAACATCCGATGCCTCCGGCTGCTGGGGAGGAACTGGAATGAAGACGTAATCGGCTTCGCTCCAGTATACTAATAGTAAACACGGAAGCGACGTCATGACGTCACTTCTCGTTTACTCGGCTGCCAATGGCGCCGGTTTTAAAAAAATATACAGTATTCAGAATTACCGTTTTCGGCGATCTGAATACATTGAAGTGTAAAGGAGGGGTGGGGGGTCTTTTAGACCCCCGATCCCTCCATAAAGTGTACCTGTTACCACCTATTACTGTCACAAGGGATGTTTACATTCCTTGTGAAAGCAATAAAAGTGATCAAATTAAAAAAAAACAAGAAACAATTTAGTCATTTTAAAATAAATAAAATAAATAATAATTTTTTTTTAAAGCGCCCACCGTCCCCGCGAGCTCGCGAAGCAAAGAAAACGCATACGGAAGTCGCGCTCGCATATGTAATCGGTGTTCAAATCACACATGTGAGTTATCGCCGCGATTGTCAGAGCGAGAGCAATAATTCTAGAATTAGACCTCCTCTGTAACGCTAACCTGGTAACCGTACAAAAAAAGAAGCTTAGGGAAAAAAAAAACCGCTATTGTTAGCCGTCATATGACAAAAGTGCAAAGGTAATTCACTATTACTGAAAGAAAGACTCCAAGTTGTAATTTTTTTCAACTCTGTTGAAAAAGATTTTAGCCTGGTCGTAGTATTTAACCTGTCATGTCAAGGAAAACAGTTCACCGTCAAACAAGCTCAGTCCCAGTTCCTGAAGACATGCAGAACACAAAACAAATGTGCTGCAACTGATAAGGAATACAGAACTTCTTCCCTGTTCTAAATTGCAAGAAATTTTGGACGATTTTGAAAGCTTAAAAAACTTTGTAAAACAGACTTTTAGCAGCCAGAGTGCATCTGTCGCTGTCTTGTGACCTGTATGAACATCATGTTATTACAGGAAAAGGCTCCTTTTTCCCTCTTTTCTTCTGTCTGGTGCATGTAGAAAAAGGTTGTTGATCGGTAGACCATGTAGGAGTAGGTTTCTGGTGGGCAGCCTATGTAGGAGTGGTTTGTTGATGGGTTGGCCATTTAGGAGTGAATTGTTGGTAGACGGACCATGTAGAAGAGGATTGTTTGCGGGTAGACCACATAGAAGAGGCTTGTTGGTAGGCAGGCCTTGTAGAAATGGGTTATTGGTGGGCGAGCTAGGAAGGAGTGGGTTGTTGGTGGAGAGATTATGTAGGATTGGGTTGTTGGTGGACAGGCCATGTTGGAGTGGATTGTATAATACAGTCATGCAGGGAAAGGACCCCCAAGAGGGGAATTACCCAGTTCCCCTATGCTTTGGAAAGATTTAATCTCATTTTTATTGTTCTTTTGGACAAAAAAGAAAAGAAAACTGAAGGCATTTTAACCATTCCCCACTCTATGCAAAAAAAAACAAAAGATATACTTTAACCTGTTAAGATCCGTGCTATAGCCAAACAACGGCTACAGCGTGGACTTGCTTTGCCGGGAGACGTCTATTGACGTCCTCCCATGCCCAAGAGGCCTGCGCACCTCCTGCAGGGTATGCGCATCGCTCTCTGTGATCAGCGAGTCTATGAGACTCTCTGGATCACAGATCAGAGTAAGGGGTCGATCCCGACCTCTTACAACGTGATCAGCTGTCAGCCAACGACAGCTGATCATATGATGTAAACAGAGCCGGTAATCGGCTATTTTTTCTCCTCACGCTGACAAGAAAAAAAAAAGTCGATCACCAGCAGCCGTGAGAGGGACATTGGTCCTGATCACGGAGAGCTGCCGCCAGCTCCTCAGTGCCCACCTGTGAGACCTAACAGTGCCGCCTACAGTACACAACCAGCGCCACCCATCAGTGCCCACAGTGCCACCCATCAGTGCCCACAGTGCCACCTATCAGTGCCCACAATCAGTGCCTCATTAACAGTGTTGCACATCAGTGCCACCTACCAGTGCCCATCAGTGTCACCTACCAGTGCCCATCAGTGCCGCCTTATCTGTGTCCATCAGTACCGTCTTTTCTGTCCCCATCAGTGCCCCCTTATCTGTGCCTATCAGTGCCCATCAGTGCCTACCAGTGCAGCATATCAGTGCCCACCAGTACCGTCTCATCAGTGCATATCAATGAAGGAGAAAAAATTACCTGTTTGCAAAATTTTATAACAAACTATGAAACATGTTTTTTTTTTTAACTTTCCATCTTTTTGTTTGTTTAGCAAAACATAAAAATCCCAGCTGCGATTAAATACCACCAAAAGAAAGCTCTGTTTGTGTGGAAAAAAATGACAAATACATAATTTGGGTACAGTGTTGTATGGCCGCGCAATTGTCATTCAAAGTGTGACAGCGCTGAAAGCTGAAAATTGGTCTAGGCAGGAGGGGGGTTTAAGTGCCCAGTAAGCAAGTGGTTAACTTACAAATGCCATATTTTAGGTGCTATCCTGTTTATCTGTACTAGTGTAGGTACCAAGACAAGGCAGCTTTTACTTTCTTCATTATATCCTTCGAATAACGGTATAGAATTCTGGAACAGTCGCGTGAAACTGACATATTTCACGGCCCCCGCCCAGCATGTGCTTAGCTGTATAGGAAAACTCTTACAGAGTGACTCTATCAGCTAACTGGTGAGACCTTGACCCCCTATATTGATTATGCTCTATCTCTGGCAGCTTCTTGCAATTACATACCGAGTTTATTTTGCTGGCTGTCTGACCTAAGACCAGCTCATTTGGGGCCCACACTTGTGCTGGCTGTCATTGAAAGTCCATTCTGTTTTTTCCAGCTGTATTCCCTACAACCAATACCATGCGTATGGTATAGCACAACTGCTGGCATAGTTGCTCTATAGCAGTGGTGGCGACCCTTGGCACCCCAGATGTTCTGAAACGACATTTCCCATGATGCTCATGATCTACACTGCAGAGTGCAGGAGCATCATGGGAAATGTAGTTCCAAAACATCTGGGGTGCCAAGGTTCACCATCACTGGTCTATACTGATTAACTACAACCACAAACAACCAAGTCAAAACAACCTGATTCTCAATAGCAATGTAATCAGTATATCGTTATCAGTAATTAGGGAATGAATGTCAAGCAAAAATGAGCATGTGGTAAAACTCAATTACATCAGTCTTAAAGAGGAAGTAAACCCTCTCTTTAACCACTTACAGACCGGACCATTTTGCTGGTCAAAGACCAGACCACTTTTTGCGATTCGGCACTGCGTCGCTTTGACTGACAATTGCGCGGCCGTGTGACGTGGTTCCCAAACAAAATTGACGTCCTTTTTTTCCCACAAATAGAACTTTCTTTTGGTGGTATTTGATCACCCCTGCGGTTTTTATTTCTTGCGCTATAAACAAAAATAGAGCGACAATTTTGAAAAAACTAATTATTTTTTACTTTTTGTTATAATAAATATCCCCCAAAAATATATAAAAAAACATTTTTTTCCCTCAGTTTAGGCCGATACGTATTCTTCTACGTATTTTTGGTAAAAAAAATCGCAATAAGCGATTGATTGCTTTGCGCAAAAGTTATAGCGTTTACAAAATAGGGGATCGTTTTATGACATTTTTATTAATAGTTTTTTTTTTTTTTTTTTTTACTAGTAATGGCGGCGATCGACGATTTTTATTGTGACTGCGACATTGTTGTGGACACATCGGACATTTTTGACACATTTTTGAGACCATTGTCATTTATACAGCAATCACTGCTATATAAATGCAGTGATTCCTGTGTAAATGACACTGGCAGTGAAAGGGTTAACCAGTGAGTGGCAGTGTAGGGGTTAAGTGTTCCTAGGGGCGTGTTACTAACTGTGGGGGGTTGGGCTTTAATTTAGTGAACACTGATCTCTGCTCCAATCACATGGAGCAGAGATCAGCGTCACTAGTTGCTAGGCATAATGGAGAAATGCTGTTTACAACGGCATTTCTTCATTCGGTCGATCCGTGAGATGATCGCGGGTATGCCCGCGGCGATCGAGTCCGCGGGTCCCGCGACCGTACTCACAGGGGTCCCGACCACCGCGGGAGCGTGCCGCTGGCGGCGCGCTCCCGATGGCAGGGCGGCAAATTGAAAGGGACGTACAGGTACGCCCATTTGCCTGCCCATGCCATTCTGCCGATGTACATCAGCGTGCGCTAGTCGGCAAGTGGTTAAAAAAAAATATATATATATCACCCTGCAGGTCAATGGCATAATGAGCTAGTATGCATAGCATACTAGCACATTTTGAATTACTTACGTGAGATCGAAGCCCTCGAAGTGACCCTCGCTTACCTCCTCCGTCGCTGACATGTTGACTCGGCGCGTCTTCCGGGTATCGCGGCACCGGCGCTGTGACTGGCCTGAGCAGCGATGACGTCACTCCCGCGCAGGCGCGCTGGTTCCCGCCAATAATGGCATGAAACGTTAGAAATGGCACGCTCAGTGCGCCTGCGCCCGATGACATTGGTGCTGCTATTTCTGCAAATATGCTCTCAGGGGCGGACTGACCATTCGACCCCTAGGGCAGTGCCCGAGGGCGCTGGGCCACTAGGGGGCCTCATCAGGGTTGCCAGCCTCAGTAAAACCAGGGACAGTATGTAAAAATCTGTGTTTTTTTTTTTTACATCTGTCTCTGAAATGTCCCTTACTGACATCCTTTTGGTCTAAAAATCCTGAGATTATAGCTGCCCCACCTCTCCAGTACCTTCTGAGCCAATAGAAACATGTCTGTGTATATTGTGTATACATGTATGTGTATACTGTGTGATTGTATACCGTGTGTGTGTATACTGTGTGGTCCCATAATCTCTGATTGCCCCATGAATGAATGAATGACTTGTATAGCGCTACCTATACGAACTGAATCGCCTAAGGGCGCTTTCTTGCCACCGGTGTCCATCTGCAGCTTTTACACGGTCCTTTAACCTGTAGGGTCCCGACGCACTTACAACATTGACATACACATACACATATATTATGGCCAATTTTTTTGGACAGGGTCTAATTAACCTACCAGCATGTCTTTGGAGTGTGGGAGGAAACCGGAGTACCCCGGAGGAAACCCACGCAGGCACAGGAAGAACATGCAAACTCCAGGAATTGCCAGTCCGCCCCTGTATACTCCTAAACCTTTTATGTTTGGGAGATATTTCATGCACCTACAGGTAAGCCTTAATCTAGGCTCACCTGTAGGTTAAAGTGGATGTAATGGGTTTACAACCACTTTAAACGTTTTCAACAACAGAAAAGAAATGCAAAAAAAAATCAAAAAAAAAATCACATTCACCAAGGAAAAGTGTTAAGTTTTTTTTAGGTATTTAACTACAGAAATAAGGAGAATGCAGATCCTGTACTCACTTCCACAATTGAAGAGTTTAAATTGCATCCAATAGAGTTGCCACCTCATCCTTTTAAACCCGAACACATATGAATTACACGGGTTCTGTGGCTGATTAAGGTGGTAATTAAACTCACTTGGTGCCTTATCTGCTTTTAATTAGCCTCAGAACCCGTGTAATTCATATGTGTTCAGGTTTAAAGGGATGAGGCAGCAACCCTAGTATCCAAGTCACTAATGATCCTTCTCAATGAGCATGCAGGGCAAGGCAAACGTTCACTTTATTGCCTACCTCCAGCAGCAAATACTCATTTTTCCTTCACTTCTCTGCTGATCTTTTTACCTACAGGTAACAAAGTGCCGGGGCTGGGCTCAGCCCTTCCTTCTCTGAGCTGGTCGCTCAGCTGTCGGCTAATTTCCAGCTCCCGTCTCTCCACAGTGACTCACCTGTTGATGATATCCTGCTCGTCAATCCTGCCTACTTAAGCCATCCAGTACAGAGGATCCCTGCGTCCGCCTTTGCCACATCTCCAGAGACGCTCTCCTGTGTTCCTGTTTAAGACTTGCTTGGCTGACATTTCTTCTGGCTCCAGATCCTGCTTGCTGTTCTACTACATTGTTCTCTGGCTCCCTGACGTTTTGGCTTGTTTGACTATCCGTTCTGGTTCCTGAACTCTGGCTATGTTTTGATTACTTTTACTCTGTTTACCTTTTTTTATCATTATTAAACAAGTGTGATTTAACTGTACTTCTGTCTCAGTCTGATTCATGGTTTCTGACACAAATGGAACTATAGACTTCTGAATATGAGGAGCATGTGACTCATTCCTCTTCCTGGTCCTACGCTGTCACATGCGGGGCAAGGAGTCAGTCCTCAGCGCTTAATAAATCACGGCTTACAAATGACTTCCATTCTGTTAGGATCAAGTTCGCCTGCTGGTGGCACTGTGGTGCTCTGGGCCGATTGCTGCAGTTCCAGTGTCCACCAGCAGGCGTCTCCCAGTCAGCAGGTTCCACCTGCTCACACCTGCTGGGAGGGTAATTCAATTCTAGTTCTGCTATGGCCCCTTGCCTCAGTGTTGCATTAGGAATCAGCAGCTGGTAGACCAGATATATGTAGCTACACACAGAAACTGGGATCAGACCATGTATGTATATCTTTAAAAGTGAAATTTATTTACAGTGAGCAATAACCACACACCAACAGCAATAAACATTAAACATGAGAATGCATGGAAATCTAAACTGAACACGCAGAAACCTAACAACTAAATATACCAATCCAGTGCCTTGAAAAAGTATTCATATAAAGGAAAGTACTTGAAACCCAAACCTTTCTAAAATACTTAGCATAATTGAAAAAAAAAACACATAATAAAAAATAAGAGGAATAGACCATAAGGTCATCACAGAGGACAAGGGGACACTCTTTATCTCTAGAGGAAAAAAGATTTCATCTCCAAATATGGAAAGGTTTCTTAGCAGTTAGCCCTTGTACACACGGTCTGAGATTCCGACGGAATGTGTCCTATCGGACCGTTTTGTCGTATAATCCGTGTGTGGTCTCCATCGGACTGTTTCCGTGGGAGTATCTGACGGACTAAGTTTTCCAACTTGTCCGTAAAATTTTCCAACAAAATGCTCCGATCGGACATACTCCGATCATGTGTAGCCTATTCCTACGGACAAAGTGCCACGCATGCCCAGATCAAATTCCTAGACCAAAGCTATTGGCTACTAGCCTGAACGTAGTCTCGTCGTAACGAAATAACGTCATCACGTTATGTACAATCGGATTTTCCGACAACTTTGTCCGACCGTGTGTATGCAACAGTTTCGGACAAAATCCAACGGATTTGGTTGTCGGAATGTCCGACCGTGTGTACAAGGGCTAAGAGCTGTGAAAATGTAGAATAGACTCCCTCTAGAGGTGGTTCTGGTCAGCTCAGTAGATTACATTAGAAAAGGCCCGGATTCTTTCCCAAATGTACATAATATAACTGGGTAATGACATTTATAGGTAAGGTTGATCCAGAGAAAATCTGATTGCCTCTCGGGGGATCAGGAAGGAATTATTTCCCCTGCTATAGCAAATTGGATCATGCTCTGCTGGGGTTTTTTCGCCTTCCTCTGGATCAACTGTGTATATGGGATTGTATTTTTATTTTTATTTTTTGGTTGAACTGGATGGACTTGTGTTTTTTTTCAACCTGGCTAACTATGCAACCATTCAAATATTCCAAGATATAACTATAAAAAAGTTAAATTATATACAAAAAATTGCAAAAGCAAAAGTGAGTTTAAAAAAAAAAAAAAGTTAAGTTGTAGACCCTTCTTAGCCCACGTACACACGGTCGGAAATTTTGCCAACCAAATCCGACGGATTGTGTCCAAAACTGTTGCATACACACGGTCGGGCCAAGTTGGCGAAAAATCCGATCTTTCAGAACGTGATGACGTAATTTTGTTACGATGGGACTACATTCAGGCTAGTAGCCAATAGCTTTGATGTAGGAATTTGATCTGAGCATGCGTGGCACTTGGTCCGATGAAAATGCTCTACACATGATAGGATTAGGTCCGTCCGGCCTAGTTGGTCCGGAAATATTTCCAACATGTTGGAAAATTGGGTCGGACGGAGATTCGGACGGAATCAGTCCGATGCATACCACACACAGTCGGATTATCTGACGACACGGTCCGATAAGACTCATTCCGACAGATTCTCCGACCGTGTGTACAAGGGCTAACATTTTTGAATATGAGTGTACTGTAAACAAAAAAAACAAAACTGTACAAAAAAACAAAAAAACACAACATCAAATGAGGAAAAAAAAGTTAACAAGGGTAAGAGGGTCAGACTTTTTTTTATTTAATGCTCCTATAGCGTTAATATTGGCCTTAGACTCACGTTAAAGCAGAGTTCCACCCTGAAATTTTTTATTTTTTTTTCCATTAACAGACTCCTTTTAAGCTACAAAGAAACATTTGGAGGATTTTTTTTTTTTTTTATATATATTTACCAGAAATGCCCTGTTGCTATGTAGCCCTCCTAAGCGGGCACTTCCTGCTCCATGGAGCTCCTCGTCACTTCCTCCCTCGCCTGTGCTCCTGGGAAATGATGACACAACTGTGGGCAGTACTGTGATCAAAAATCGCGATATGTCCTCACAGCGCCATTTTTAAAAAGGGAAGAAAGCCCTTTGTTGCCAGAACACATGTGGATGTCCTAGGCAGAGCAGCCGAGCTGAAGGAGCTGCGATCTTAGTATTTAAGCAAATAATTCTCCTTGAACATTCACACAGAACAGGTAAGCTTTTTTAAAGAGGAAGTAAACCCATCAGGGTTTACTTCCTCTTTGATTCCCTGCAAAGGTAAAGCATAATGGACTACTATGCATCGCATCGCATCGCATAGTAGTCCATTATGTGTCACTTACCTGACACAGGAGCCAGCGAAGTCACCGCTGTCCCCTGGGAGCATCCATCTTCTGGGTGGGTCTCGCTGCTCCGCCGCTGTTATTTGACGAAGCCGCGATGACATCACTCCCTTGCATGGGCACGGGTGCCGCCACTCGCGGCATATCGCCGATGACAGCGGCGCGCTCAGTGCGCTTGCGCGCCGCTGTCTATGGCGCATGCGCCGTAGACAGCGGTGCCTGTCTTTCGGCAAATATCTCCTAAACCGTGTAGGTTTAAGCCCTTGAACACACGGTCGGAGATTCAGACGGAATGTGTCCTATCGGACTGTTTTGTTGTATATTTCGGCTGTGTGTGGTCTCCATCGGACTGTTTCCATCGGAATATCCGACGGACCAACTTTTCCAACTTGCCGGTAAAATTTTCCTACAAAATGCTCCGATCATGTGTAGCCTACTCCGACTGAACAAAGTGCCACGCATGCTCAGATCAAATTCCTAGACCAAAGCTATTGGCTACTAGCCTGAACGTAGTCCCGTTGTAACAAAATAACGCCATCACGTTATATACAATCGGATTTTCCGACAACTTTGTCCGACCGTGTGTATGCAACAGTTTCGGCCAAAATCCATCCGACAAAATCCAACGGATTTGGTTGTCAGAATGTCCGACCGTGTGTACAAGTGCTAAGAGATATTTCTTGGACCTACAGGTAAGCCTTAATCTAGGCTTACCTGTAGGTCAAAGTGGTTTGTAAAGGTTTACAACCACTTTAATGCCAGTGTGAAAAAAATAACTACAAAAAAAAAAAAAAACACAATATCAAAAGACAATAAAAAAAGTTAACAGGGATTAAAAAAGTCAGATGTTCTAAAATTATAAATTACAGTATAATAAAAAAAAAAAAAAAATCTATAAAATAAAAAAATCTATAAAATAAAATAAAAAATCACAATAACAATAGAGAATTTAAAACGTTAACAGGGTCAGATGAAAAATCCCAAAGAGTACGAGGCTTTAGTTTATGTCCATAGAACAAGCATTAATGATCAGGTTGTCTAAGGACGAGTCAATGTCACCTAGAGCACAAGATGCATTTGGATAGAACACAGCAGTTATCAACAACAGCATGTACAATGCTAAACCACTTCTTATTCCCCATATAAATGCATTTATTCTGTCACTGTTGGCGAGCGAGGATTATTCAGCTGTAGGGTGCTATGGTCTGGACAGGTTATCCTGGTAGGCTAATATGGAGTTTGCTGTTAAAGCAATGTGTGTTCTCTATGATGGAGATATAATGTACGGCATAAACACCGAAAGATGTTCAACGACATCACACTACGAAAGGCCATAACATGAGCTTCCTGTAGATTTGCTCATTTTAAAGTACAATATCCACCCATAAAATATCCAACCAATTTTTTCAGTTGTTACTCAGTAGAATACAAAGACCTAGACCCCGAACAATTGATGTTTTATATTGTATATATTTCATCCTCAATTTTTACCAAAATACACATTTAGTAAACAGATGTCTTCCTAGAAATTGAACAGCTTGGCTTATTTTATGTCTTCTCGGGATATCGTGTGTGTTTTTTGGGTTTTCAATTTATTTTTAAATCTATCTTGCTTTTCATAGACAGTTCTTAGGCATAAACTTTGACGGTTTCAGCTGGTATTATGATTTATTGTACTTTTTCTGATGTTCGATAAGCATTTGGAGAGTTCAAACACATACACGGTACAAAGATACAAAGAAATAGAAACGGAGAAAAGGGATTCTGTGGTAAGATTAAAGATTTGTATTTTTATATTATAGTAGAGCTGCACGATTCTGGCTAAAATAAGAATCATCATTTTTTTGCTTAGAATAAAGATCACGATTCTCGTGGCGTAACATCATCTTTCACATTAAACAAAACAAAAAAAAAAATTGGGCTAACTTTACTGTTTAGCTTTTTAAATTCATTAAAGTGGATTTTTTCTGAAAAAATAGAGTTTGAAAGAACGTTGCGCAAATACAGTGTGACAAAAAATATTACAACAACCACCATTTTATTCTCTAGGGTCTCTGCTAAAAAAAATATATATATATATGTATATATATATATATATATATATATATATATATATATATATATATTTGTAGAGACTAAACCTTTTTCCGGCACTTGTTGCTTACACATTAAAATCAGTATTTTTTCCTAAAAACTTGGAACCCCCAAATATTATTTTTATATATATATATATATATATATATATATATATATATATATGTGTGTAAAAAATAGCATTTGAAAGACCGCTGCACAAATACAGTGTGACATAAAATATTACACCACCATTTTATTCTCTAGGGTCTCTGCTAAAATATATATATATATATATATATATATATATATATATATATATATATACATATATATATATATATATATATATATATATATATATATATATATATATATATATATATATATATATATATATATATATATATATTTATATATATATATATATATATATATAGACTAAACCTTTTTCTGGCACTTGTTGCTTACACGTTAAAATCAGTATTTTTTCCTAAAAAATTACTTGGAACCCCCAAATATTATTTATATATATATATATATATATATAGAAAGGCCAGTATGGTGGCCTGAAATTATGGGTGGAGCCCGGTGGTATATAAGCAGCCGTTCGCCCATCCTTCCTCGTCGGTTCCGGTGCGCGATACCTGATACGTCAGATATCAAGGGCCGACTATCCAGACCAGACGCAGTGAGCCTGTTCGTCAGCTCCCGCGTTATTCGTCTCCAATTTTTTGACAAACCGTCTCTCATCCATCAGCATCCGTAGGTTTCGCCGTCGGAGTGTCGTTGTACCCGTCGAATTTGTCGCTACGCCTCGGGCCGGCTGTCGCAGGTAGGGCTTCGGCACCCTCTTTTCATTATGTTTTCGATGTACCGTCATCATGCTTATACTCACGAGCCGCTCGGTCCTTTCATATCGAATGTTTTCGGTGGCCTCGTACGCATGTCACTATGTTCTACTTTCGATGTAGTCGTTATCATCGTTCGACACGTTCGATTTCGCCACGTCAGGCGATTCATTCGCAGGTACGGCAGTCGAAACCGTTCGACTGCCCGAGCATTTCTATTTGTAGCGGTCGAATCGTTCGACTCACAGCCGACTGCTTGTTACGACAAGGCAAACAGTCCGCATGTTTCGCTTGGTCTACTCCAGTTCGAATATGTCTCTTCATTCATGCAATTGTGTTATGTGTCTCATTTTCATCTCGTTTCATTCATTTCAGTCCCAGTCATTTCTACTGTTTCAAAATCATTTCTGTCACTAGTCGCGCTCCGGCGCGAATCCTGTTGCACCTCCGGTGCACCGATTCGCTTTGAAGTGCCCCAGGGTTCGGCCTCATTTCTGTACATGCTCCAGAGACTGAATCACTCGCAGGATCACGCACGGTCCCCGATTCTTGTCTTTGTCATGGCATACCATTTCTGTCACTTATTACGCTCCAAATCGAGTCTTGTCGCATTCCTCTATGCACCGATTCGTCCTGGTGCGCCCAGCTGCTACGCCTCATTTCGGTACATGCTCCAGAGACGGATTCTGTGGTAAACCTACAGATCAGTCCTTGAATCCTGTCTCTGTCATGGGACATCATTTCTGTCACTTATTACACTCCAATTCGAATCCTGTCGCATATTGTTTATGCACCGATTCATTCTGGTGTGCCCAGCTGCTACGCCTCATTTCAGTACATGCGCCAGAGACGGATTCTTTGTTGCTACCATCAGTCCAGTCGTTGATTCCTGTCTCTGTCATGGGATATCATTTCTGTCACTTATTACGCTCCGATTCGAATCTTGTTGCATTTATTGGATGCACCGATTCGTCCCGGTGTGCCCAGCTGCTACGCCTCATTTCAGTACATGCTCCAAAGACAGGATTCATCTGTTAGGTGCATGGGCTCGTCTTCTGATTCCAGTCTTTGTCATGGGTTTCATTTCATTTCACCTATCACGTTCCGGTACGAATAAATCACATTCACGGTCCAATTCGTCCCGGCGTGCCCCAGGAATGGCCTCATTTCAGTACATGCTCCAGTTTCCGTTTCGTGCTCGGTCGCAAGTTTGTGGCATGGCAATTCGGATCTCTGTCATGGCAGATTTACTCATTTCACGGTCACGTATCGCTTCCCGCTTCTAGTCCAGTTGATTCTTCAATGTTGGATTCTTATCGGGGGGCCCTTGCTCGTCAGCCTCATTTCACGATAAAAGAAAGAAAAAAAAAAGGGGGAAAATATATATATAATAAAAGGGGGTAGGGGGGAAGAGAAGAGAAATTTCATCTGTTTCTTTCATTTGTGTCATTTTCATCTCATGTCTGAAGTCTCACCTCCACTGTTAGCTAGCCTTCATCAGGTGCGAGTCTCAAACAAAAAACGTCACCTTCATCTCCTCAGGTCAGTCGAGTTCAGTAGGTCCAGCCTGCACCTGTTCGGACGGTGCCTCCTTCGGTAAGCATAAATCATCTAGGGGGAAAACGCCCTTCAGCAAAGCATCCTTCCTTAAAACAGGTATTTCTGTAGGAGTCTCCAACCAGTTATAATCCATGTCACCCCTTGTAGGTCCGTATTAGGAGAAAACCCGGATCAGAGGGCGTAGCCTCATCAGACCCACGTTCTGTTACCATGTCCCAGGCTGACAGCGAGGACCTCACGGCTCCATTGTCTCCATCCGTTTCAGAAAATGGCAGTCAAAGGGCCTTCAGAGCATGGACCATTCCCAGGCTGACAGCCGAGCTGAGACGCAGGGGCGTCCCCTTTCCAGCAACAGCCAGAAAGGCAGAGCTTTTCCGGCTCCTGTTTCCTCCCCCCGCGGTGGTGGAGGCTTCGGCTCAGCAGGCCTCATTGGGCTCCATCGCCTCCTCTATCTCGCAGCTCCACACCCTGGTGTCGTCCCTCACAACCTCGATGTCTGATCTACAGGGCCGAGTGGCCCTCCTCGAGACCCACCCCTCTGTTTCTCCGCCAGTGCCAGCATCCCAGCCAGTTGTTAGTTATCCCGCAGGTATCTCCGGAGGTGCACCAATAGTGTACCCATCTCATTTGGTGTCAGCAAACATCAGAAAAGACATATTAGAGGGCAAAGACGTCAATTTGGCTTCTCTTCTGATCTCGATTCACGAGCTGGCAGAGAATAAGGCGTATACTTGGGGGGGCGTATCAGTGGTCCTCAAAGCCAAGGATCCCAGACTAGACAGGAAACTCTCTATCACCGAGTTTTCCCTGGCCTTCGGCATTAAAGGGACATTATTTGCTCAGCCTCCCCTGGCAGAAGGGAGGAGCTAGATCGGTACCTCCATGTGGTAGTTGACCTGGGGTACAAGTACGGCGGGTTTTCATTCTATGACTACCACCGCTCCTTCTCCGCTAGAGCAGCTGCCAGGCTCTCCCAGTTCCAGACCCCTACGGACTGGAGCACCATGGACACCGAACTGTTTTGCCGCCACTTCGCGGGGCTACGGTCCCCTCTGTGTGCAATATGCCAGTCAGCAACACATACTGCGGCCTGGTGCGCTACCTCAGTGGTAGCCCCTCCCTTCGACGGTCCATCTACCTCGGGTACCGCTCAGGGCCTGCAAGCACCAGCTCGCCCGCCACAGACCGATAAGCTAGGGCGCCCAGTTAAGACCATGGGCGGTGCTCCGATCTGCAACAACTACAACAGCGGGTCGTGTAACTTTAGTCAGTGTAGGCTGCTCCATGTGTGCACCCAGTGCCATAGAGCTCACCCCCAGCTCATGTGTGAGGTCAAGCAGCTCAAAAGGTCCTGACTGAGCCGGCTCAATGTCGCATGGCTTAGTGTCTACCTTTCCAGTCACCCTACCCCCTCACTGTCCACCTTCCTCGTCCAGGGCTTCACAGAAGGTTTTCACACTGGACTTATCTCTCTCCCTCACTTCACGCACGAATGCCAGAACCTACGGTCAGCAGCCACGGATGAACAAGCCATCGACCAACTGCTGCAATCTGAGCTAGATCAGGACTTTGTCATCGGCCCTTTTGAACAGCCCCCTTTCAGCACCTGGCGAGTCAGCCCTATTGGGCTTGTCAAGGGCAAGTTCTCTAATAAACTCAGATTGGTTTATGATTTGTCAGCGCCTCATTCCTCCACGGTTCCCAGCCTCAATTCTCTTATTCCCTCTGAGGAGTTCTCCCTTAAATATGCATCGGTAGACATGGCCATCCAGGCCATTCTTAAAACAGGCACAGGTACCTGGCTTTCCAAGGCCGACATCTCAAACGCTTTTAAACTTCTTCCCATCCATCCGTCCCTCTGGTGCTGGCATGGAATCAAGTGGAGGCAGCGCTACTACTTTGCCACTAAACTCACGTTCGGGTCCAAGAGTAGTCCTTGGCTCTTCGACACCTTCGCGCAGGCTCTTGCTTGGATCTTGTTACACGTAGCCCAGTGTCAGGAAGTCATTCATTATCTGGATGACTTCCTGCTGATAGAGCCACCCGGCTCTCCTCCACGAGATCTGGGTAAGTTGAGGGTAGTCTTCAATAATCTTAATGTCCCCATCGCCGAGCACAAGGTGGAGGGTCCGTTGCAGGCTATCACCTTCCTCGGGGTCAGCCTAGACACTAACACTATGCAGGCCAGCCTTCCCCCGGATAAACTGACCCGCATCAGGACGGTCCTGAGGGACTTCACTCATGCCAGAACTTGTACCAAGAGACAACTTCAGTCCCTTCTTGGTATGCTTAATTTTGCTATGTGCATCATCCCCCAGGGGCGCTCGTTCGTGTCACGCCTGTTAGCCTTGTTATCCCACTCTCAGGACCCGGAGCAAGTACTCAGCCTGGATTCCGCGGCTATGGCAGACCTAGCCATGTGGGAGGAATTCCTATCTTCTTGGAACGGAGTGTCCCTGTTCGTCCCCTCCGTGTCCGCCCTTTCACCTCGGGTGGTGACCGATGCGGCGGCCTCCACGGGCTTTGCGGCGATCTTTGGCAACCTCTGGCTCGCAGCCCCCTGGCCTCCAC
Source organism: Lithobates pipiens (assembly GCF_037356315.1). Classification (NCBI taxonomy): domain Eukaryota; kingdom Metazoa; phylum Chordata; class Amphibia; order Anura; family Ranidae; genus Lithobates; species Lithobates pipiens. Next base: position 21,576,067 of record NW_027507825.1, read on the forward strand.
AGATACTGGCTATTCCTGGCTTCACTGAGACGTCCTCCCTGTTTGAGCTATATCCCATTGTAGCCGCTGCACACACCTGGGGCCGCAGCTGGTCGGGCCAGACGGTGGTCTTTTCTACAGATAACCTGGCCACTGCGGAGATTGTTAATAAAGGCAGGTCCAGGTCTCTACAGATTATGTCCTTCCTGCGGCGACTGACCCAGCTCTCATTATTGTTTCAGTTCAACCTTCATTGTTCCTTTATTCCCGGCAAATTTAATCAGGCGGCGGATGCTCTCTCCCGCTTTAACTTTGTTTCATTTTTTGATCAGGTACCCGGAGCCGAACCAACATCAGCAGCTATCCCGGACTGGTCTCAACTGATCTTGGATTAGCCCCACACTTGTCAGCAGCAACTCAACTCATCGATCACTCCCTCTCAGACAATACCCGCAAGGCCTATCAGTCGGCCTGGAGGGCCTTTAGTCGCTTCGCATCATCTCACAATACAGAGTCCTCCCGGGTCAAACAAGTCCTTGCCTTCCTTTCCTACTGCCATTCGGACTTGGCATTATCCTTCAACACAATCCGGTTGTACTTGGCCGGGGTACAACACTTCACGTCCCTCCAGGACCCTACCAAGCCCTCCTTATTTACCTTTCACGCCGTCCAGGCTCTCATGCGCGGCATTCAGAAACGTCGGCCAGTTTCCAGCATCAAACGGCTGCCTATCACAGGCGAAGTGTTCAGGGACATGTCAGACATTTTGGCCTCTTCACCTTTCGGTCTCCATGTCAGTGTCGTCCTGCAAGCAGCCATACATCTGGCCTTCTACGGCTTCCTGCGGCCAGGCGAGTTTACCTGCAGTAGCCCCTCGGCACGTATGCTGTGCAAGCACCATCTAGTCAGGTTCGAGGACCATTTCATCTTGCACTTAGCGGTTTCCAAGACACAGCAGCTTGGCCCAGGTACGGACATACATTTCTATAAGACCTACAACCGCTGGTGTCCGGTTACTGTCCTCTCCCGCTTGTTGACCCTTTTGGCCGATCAACCAGGGACTGGCCCACTTCTACCCTTTCACTCAAAACCTCTCAACGCAGCCCAGTTCATGGAGCATGTCAGGATACTCCTGGGCATCCTTCACCTCAATCCTGCGCACTACTCAGGACATTCATTTCGCATCGGGGCAGCTTCAACGGCCTCCCGCCAAGGGGTCCCGGTCCATGTTATCAAAAAGTTGGGTAGATGGAAGTCCTCCTGTTTTGCACGTTACGTACCCAATCCGCAGATTGAGATGGCCCAGGCCTTTGTCAAGCTTACCCAGTAACAGTCTGTGTTCAATAAAATGCTTCCCCTACCTGAGTGTTTTGCCCCCTTATTTTGGTATACCGTACGTTAGACCAGGGCACACTTTCAGGTCCATTTCAAGTAAGCAAGTTTATGTTATCCTTGTCTTTCATCCTTATCCGTATCGGTCAGAGGGCTCTACACCATAAATAGAAAGGCCAGTATGGTGGCCTGAAATTATGGGTGGAGCCCGGTGGTATATAAGCAGCCGTTCGCCCATCCTTCCTCGTCGGTTCCGGTGCGCGATACCCGCCCACCCGCCCCTTTATCAGGCCTTTACTCTAGCACACTCCTCATATGAGTACTCATTTCACCCATTTCATATTTATTTCATTTTAAGGTATGCCCCCTTATTTTGGTATACCGTACGTTAGACCAGGGCACACTTTCAGGTCCATTTCAAGTAAGCAAGTTTATGTTATCCTTGTCTTTCATCCTTATCCGTATCGGTCAGAGGGCTCCACACCATAAATATATATATATATATATATAATATATATTTGGGGGTTCCAAGTAATTTTTTAGGAAAAAAATACTGATTTTAATGTGTAAGCAACAAGTGCCAGAAAAAGGTTTAGTCTTTAATGAGTTAACTCATTTACAGACTGAAGTTCATTCTCATTCCTTTGATCTAAAAGAATAATGGCACGTACACACGAGCAGACTTTCCGGCAGAATAGAAAAATGTATTCCTGCAGGTATATGGAGAGCCACCATCAGAAAGGATGGCCCATAAACATATACATACAAACATATAAAAAGTCTCGAGGGGCTCGGGCCCCAAGTAGGTCTAGTGGCGGCGGCCTGCAGGAACAAGGCAGCGAACAGCGGTATCCTCAGGGTACAGACAGCCAAGATAATAGCGCCTTGACCCAGCAAGCAGGCGGCCATGGGGAAGGTGAGCAGCAAGGGCAGCTAGGACTAAAGCCCCATACACACGATCAGCAATTCTGCCAGCAAAAGTCGGATGTGAGCTTTTGTTCAGAAATTCCGACCATGTGTGTACGCTCCACATGCAGAATTCCAGCCAGCAAATGATTGCGGACAGGTTCTCTATTTTTCGGTCGGAAAAAGTTGGGATCGGAAATTCCGATCGTCTGTAGCAATTCAGAAGCGCAAAATTCCTACGCATGCTCCGAAACAAGTCGACGCATGCTCGGAAGCATTGAAATTCATTTTCTCGGCTCGTTGTGTTGTTGTACGTCACTGCGTTCTTGACGGTTGAAAGTTCAGAGAACTTTTGTGTGACTCGTGTGTATGCAAGCCAAGCTTGAGCAGAATTCTGTCGGAAAAAACATCCAAGTTTTTTCTCGTGTGTATGGGGCAATAAGGGAGAGAAAACCTCCACTGCCCCCCTGACCCCCGAAGATCCAAGCAGCAGGTGCAGCATCCCCCGGCGCCTGCCAGAGCCCGGACTCCTTCAACCTCCTCTCCGCTACCGGCTCCATCAACAGTGATGGCGTCCTGGAGGATGAGGACTGGTGGGAGGTAGCCAGGGTATCCACTGAGAGGAGCAGAGAACCCCCATTTTAACCCAGAAGGAGAATGCGCCCTGCCCGCTGCTAGCCAGCATGAGTGTCATTGAAGGTACCAGGTATCACACACAGTCACCTACCTGCAGACAAGGACTGGGACAAGGGGGCACAGGAGGGACTGCAGACAGGGCTAGGGGTCTCTCTCTCATCCTCCCTCCCCCCACCTATCTCACCCAACCTTCTCTCTCTCACCCTCCCTCTTTCCTTCACCCCCTCTCACTCACCCCCTCTGAACTCCCTCTCTCTCACTCCTGTCTCTCTCTTTCACCCACCCCCTTTCTCACCTCCCCCCTCTCTCACCCCCTCTCTCTCACACACACCCTTTTTATCTCTCTCACCCTCCTCACTCTTGCCCCCCCCCTCTCTCTCTTGTCTCCTCTCTCTCTCTCTCTCTTTCTCATTCCCACTTCCATACCCTTCTCTCTTATCCCTCCTCTCTCTCACTCCCCCGTCTCTCTTGAATTCTTTCTATCATCCCCCCCTCTCTCATGCCCCCTCTTTCTCACCCCCTATTTTGGCCCCCTTCTTTCTCTCGCACCCCCCTTTCTCCCTCACCCCCCCTCTCTTTCACCCCCTTTTCCCCCCCCTATTTCTCTCTCCCAACCCTCTTTTTCTCCCCCTCCCTCTCTCATTCTCTCCTCCACCCTCGCTCTCTCTCACCCCCTACATCTCTCTCAATCCCCTCTCTCTCAATCTCCCCTCTCTCTCTCACCCCCCTCACGCTCACCCTTCAATCTCTCCCCCTCTCTCTCTCACCCCCCGTTTTCTCTGTCTCTCACCACCCTCCATGTAGGACATGGAATGGGGGGATGGGACTGAAGGAGGAGGAGGACATGGGATGGAGGAGGACATGGTATGGAGGAGATGGGTCTGGAGGAGAGGGAGGACATGGGACGGGGAAGTTGGGACTGAAGGAGGAGGACATGGGAGGGAGAAGGAGGGGGACATGTGGTTGAGGAGATGGGACATGGATGAGGAAGAGGATGTAGGATGGAGATTGGACTGGAGGATGAGGAGATGAAACTGGGGCAGGTGGAGATGGGAATAGAGGAGGACATGGGATGGACGATATATTAAGTTGAAAGAGTGTTCAAATAAACGTGGGTGCACTAAAGGACATGGTGGGATGGCCAGTGGGCAGATTCGGTGGGATGGCCAGTGGACAGGCCCTGGGGAATGTTGGTGGTCAGGGGACCCAGGCCTAAAGCTGTACACGCTCCCGCAGCGCGCGCGAGCCGCCGTCAGGTACAGCGGTTCGTTCAGTAGAGCCGGCCTGCCGCAGTATATCTGCACGACCTGTTCAGCTAGAGGTTAAATATGGTTGGAACATGTAACATATTCCAAAAGGTGAACTTAGCTTTTAACACAGAGGGATTGATTTAGTGAACGTGCAATTTTGCTTTACAAAGAACACCCAATCATGTGCAAGGAATTGAAAAAAAAAAAAAAACATTTTTCTTGCACATGATTGGATCAGTGAAGAGTCTATTTTTGCCTTTACTAAATCAATCCCAGGATCTCTGTAAGAGCTGTGAAAATATCAAGAAGTCTTTTCTATAGCTTGTTAAAGCGGAGTTCCGCCGAAAAAATAAATACATAAAAGTCAGCAGCTACAAATACTGCAGCTGCTGATTTTTAATATTAGGACACTTACCTGTCCCAGTGTGCCGCGATGTCCTCACCTGAAGCCGATCTGTCCCTCGGCTCCTGGGTGGAGGCACCGGCATCTTCGGTAAGGGAATCAGGAAGTGGAGCCTTGCGGCTTCACAGCCTGGTTCCCTACTGCGCATGCACGATTTGCAATGCGCATCCTCACTTGTCCCTGCTGTCTTCTGAGACGTGTGTGTCTCCCAAAAGACTGCGGAGGGGGGGGGGGACATAGGAGGGGCCAGACATGGCATAGATCGCCGCGGAATGTGCAGCGATCTATCGCCAGAAGTGGGAGCAAATACCTGTATTATATCTGCTCCCCCCTGAAAGGTGCCAAATGTGACACCGAAGGAGGGGAGGAACCCGGTAAAGCGGAAGTTCCCTTTTTGGGTGGAACTCCGCTTTAAATAGCACTATAGACAGTATATAATTTATAGATAGCTACTATTTTTTATAAAAAATAACACCATAGAATATTTACACATGGATCAGTCTGAGTGGAAATCAGGGAGAATGCCGTTCCCATTGGAGAAAATTGAATGATGCTTTTATTCGTTTTTTTTTTTGCCTCCTTCTGGATCAACTGTGAATTTTGGTTTCAAAGGGTGCAAAGAGAGCTGAGTGGTTTATTTCTTTTAGCCTGAATAACTGTATAACTATTTAGCAGAACAGCCACCATTTATTAAAAGAAGAATCTTCGTACAAAATGCAGAGCCTACCATAACCCCTCTAAGCCCCCGTGCACACTGTCGGACATTCCGACGGAAAATGTCCGATCGGACCGCGTTGTCGGATAATCCGACCGTGTGTGGGCTCCATCGGACTGTTTCTGTCGGAATATCCGACGGACAAAGTTTTAGACCTGGGCTAGAAAACTTTCCGACAACATGATCCGATCAGACTTTGTCCGATTGTGTGTAGAGAATTTTCCGATCGGACAAAGTGCCACGCATGCTCAGATCAAATTCCTAGACCAAAGCTATTGGCTACTAGCCTGAACGTAGTCCCGTCGTAAAGAAATAACGTCATCACGTTCTGACTGATCGGATTTTCTGACAACTTTGTCCGACCGTGTGTATGCAACACCAGTTTTGGACAAAATCCGTCGGATTTTCCGACGGAATTTTGTTGTCGGAATGTCCGACCGTGTGTACAAGGGCTAAGATCTTCCTTTAACCTAAAATGACAACTGCCCTTAAAGCGGACCTCCACCCTGAAGTGGAAGTTCCGCTCATCTGATCCCTCCCCCCCTCTGGTGCCACAATTGGCACCTTTCAGGGGGGAGGAGGATGCAGATACCTGGATAATCCAGGTATCTGCACCCACTTCTGGGACAAGCTAGCCGTAGCTAGCCGCGGATGCCCCCGACCTTGCATGCACAGTAGGGAACCAGGCAGTGAAGCCACAATGCTTCACTTCCCTATTCCCTGACAAAGGATGGTGGCAGGGGGCAGCGGAGAGACTAACGATTGCTCGTCATCTGCCACCGACATCGCTGGACCCTGGGACAGGTAAGTGTCAATTTATTAAAAGTCAGCAGCTGCAATATTTGTAGCTGCTGGCTTTTAATATTTTTTTTAAAGGTGCAGCTCCTCTTTAAGATGCCCTCAGAATCTATAATAATTACCGTTAATCCAGACAGGATGGCAGGTTAAAGTGGTTGTATACCCTTACAACCAACTTTGACCTACAGGTAAGCCTAGATTAAGGCTTACCTGTAGGTCCAAGAAATATCTCCTAAACCTACACGGTTTAGGAGATATTTGCCAAAAGACAGGCACCGCTGTCTACGGTGCATGCGCCGTAGACAGCGGCGCACAGGCGCAGTGAGCGCGCCACGGTCAACGGCAATATGCCACGAGTGGTGGCTCCCGTGCGCATGTGCGGGAGGGACGTCATCGCGGCTTCGCTGAATGACAGCGGCGGAGCAGCGAGACCCACCGAGAAGATGGATGCGTCGGACTACAGGGGACAGCAGTGACTTCGCTGGCTCCTGTGTCATGTAAGTAACATATAATGGACTACTATGCGATGCGATGCGATGCATAGTAGTCCATTATGCTTTACCTTTGCAGGGAATGAAAGAGGAAGTAAACTCATTAGGGTTTACTTCCTCTTTAATATCATCAAAATATGTCTGGTTAATCCACTTTCTGATTTTATTTTATTCCAGGGGAATTATTGCATTATTGTTATTACTATTTTATTTGTTAGTAATCTACACTATCCACGTTCTCTGATCTCAGCCTGGACAATGACTGAGTAGATGTAACCGGTGTGACAAGCCTAGATAATATGGCGGAACACAAATGGATTTTGTGAAATCCATTTTCATTTTTCAAACCTTGTCTTAATTACCTCACTAATTAAATAGCTGCCTAAACTTCATTTGTAAGAACGAGAGAAAACAACAACAATTATCTTTGCCTGTAAAGAATGAAATGAGATAATGCTAAGAGCAATGAAGTCATCTCTGATTCTTGTAAGCAAAGTCAATGATGTACAGAACCAGTGTGCAACCAGTCTCCAATCAGAACTTGTCATTGGGAGGTACACGCTGTACAAAACCGGTGCAATCATCCTTTTTCAGATGCAACGAATGCCCCGTACACACAACCGGAAATTCCCCCAGAAAAAGTCCAACGTGAGGTTTTGGTCGGGAAATTCCGACCGTGTGTAGGCTCCATTGGACTTTTGCTGGTGGAATTCCCACCAGCTAAAGACTGAGAGCAGATTTTCTATTTTTCAGAAAAAGTTCAGATTGGAAATTCCGATCGTCTGTACAAATTCCGACGCGCAAAATTCTTACGCATGCTCGGAAACAATTTGACGCATGCTTGGAAGCAATAAACGTAATTTTCTCGGCTCGGCATAGTGTTGTACGTCACCGTGTTCTTGACGGTCGAAACTTCCGAGAACTTTTGTGTGATCGCGTGTGTATGCAAGCCAAGCTTGAGCGGAATTCCGTAGGAAAAAAAACAATCATGATTTTTCTGATGGAAAATCCGCTCGTGGGTACGGGGCATCAAGCTCAAGTAATCCTCTATTGCTTTGTTTTTGTCTTTGGTGGACTGAAATTGAAAGGGTTTCATACCCTGAGACCCGGGAAGGGAAAGGCATTCCCGCCAAAATGCATAATCAATATTATCAATTGATTCGCATTGTTCAAATGTTAAAAATGGGTTTCTTTGTACCTTTTTAAACTAAAAATGGCCACCCGTCACATGACCAAATTGTATTCAGCTTTCCCTGCTGTTCACCGCTCCTGGGCATGTCTCCTGGTTGGTAGCTATGTAATCTCCGGAAGTGTCGTAGCTACCCGGAGGACCACCGCCACCCAGAATAATCTGGAATAAATGGAGGATCTTCTGTACAGTCTGCTCAAGGCTGGGAGGAATGGGGGCGTCAGGAAAGACATTGAAAATCATTTATCATTTTCCTTCTACTTCACAATTATGTGCCACCTTGTGTTGGTCTATCACCAGGGGCGGACTGACAACTCATGGGGCCCCCGAGCAATAGGAGATTATGGGGCCCCAGGCAAAAGGAGAAGATTATGGGGCCCCCAGGCAATAGGAGATTATGGCGCCCCAAGGCAATAGGAGATTATGGGGCCCCCAGGCAATAGATTATAGGGCCCCCAGGCAATAGGAGATTATGGGGCCCCAGGCAATAGATTATGGGGCCACACAGTAGACACTCACAAACACACACATACAGTATACACACACATACACACAATATACACCCACAGTATACACACACAGAATACACATACACACACTGAAAAGGTACTGGAGAGGCGGGGCAGCTATAATCTTGGGATTTAAAAAAAAACACAGATTTTTACATACTGTCCCTGGTTTTATTGAGGCTGGCAACCCTGATGGGGCCCGTTAGTGGCATGGGGCCCTTGGGCAGTGCCCGAGTGCCCGAATGGTCAGTCCGCCCCTGTCTATCACATAAAATCCCAATAAAATACATTTATGCTTTTGGTTGTAAAAGTACAAAACATTGAAAGTTTCAAGGGGTATGAATACTTTTTCAAGGTGCTGTACATTGTATCTTTCCCTCTCATTGCAAAGAGAGAGAAACAAACAACTGCTTGTAAAAAAAAAAAAAATTTAAATAATAATAAAAATTAAAAAAAATAAAGAAAAAAAAAACCTAGATCAAGGTTTGATCTGGTTCAGTGCCAGGGTTGAGTTTTGGGTTAAAGGTCATGGTAAGTATATTTTTGTTTTATATTAATATCAGTGTCAGTTAGTGTCTGAGTGTGTGATTTAGGTAGGATTAAAAAAAAAAAAGTGCATTAAAGAGGAAGTAAACTCTCCCACTCTGATGCTGCTTTTCATTTAGTCCATTATAATAAGTAACTATCAAAATATAGCCACTGTAATAGAGCCAAAATCGCATATTACTTACTGTTTAAAGAAACTTTAAAAAAAAACTTGTTTCCAGGGGTTGGGCAGCACCATCTTAAGTATTGTTTTCTGAGTCCACAGTGGAGTGTATTTCCGCCCTTACATTGAGCACTTCCTGTACTGTTAAAGTGGTTGTAAACCTTTACAACCAACTTTGACCTACAGGTAAGCCTAGATTAAGGTTTACCTGTAGGTCCAAGAAATATCTCCTAAACCTACACGGTTTAGGAGATATTTGCCGAAAGACAGGCACCGCTGTCTACGGCGCATGCGCCGTAGACAGCGGCGCACAGGCGCACTGAGCGCGCCACGGTCAACGGCGATATGGCGCAAGTGGCGGCTTCCGTGTGCATGTGCGGGAGTGACGTCATTGCGGCTTCGCCGAATGAGAGCGGTGGAGCAGCGAGACCCACCGAGAAGATGGATGCGCCGGACTACAGGGGACAGCGGTGACATCGCTGGCTCCTGTGTCAGGTAAGTGACACATAATGGACTACTATGCGATGCGATGCGATGCATAGTAGTCCATTATGCTTTACCTTTGCAGGGAATGAAAGAGGAAGTCAACTCATCAGGGTTTACTTCCTCTTTAACCAAGCCTCCTTCTCAATCCAACGTTTCTATGGCAGCCCTGCTTCCCTGTTCATAACTGACTTGTTTTATTTCATAGTATTTACTTGTGCTGCTTATCTAGTGTTTGCCTGTGTGAGTCCTATCAGCTTCAGCTGATAAGACTGCAGTAATGCTGTCCCACGCCTTGCTTTACACTACATGTGAGGTCACATGGTCACATCGGTGTAGAAGGAAGCTCTGAGTCATTCTGCAGCCTCCTGGGAGTTCAGTGTTGTGTGCCGTAGGAAGTCTTGATAACAGATAGACAAGCACATAGAGAGTGTGCCGTAAATCAGGGGAGATCTGGGCATGCTCAGTGATGTCATTCTAAAAAACAAAAAGGATTACAACAATACTAAGCAAGTTAGGAGATTTCTACAAGCAGTGTTCATTAGGGTTTTTTTTCCCCCAAATATATGTTTATTAACTTTCTAAATTTGGGCAAAGAAGCCCGACAAACTCACAACAGTGGTAAAACAGTAGAGGTCGCAGCCTCCGGACATCGTGCTCTGGTAGCTGCAAAAATATTTAAGTACATTCCGTATGAATGAGAAAGGATCCACATGAGATGTGTCCGACTACCACCTCTCAACTTTATCTTGGAGGCTCAGACAATACAGGAAAGGCAAAGCTTATCAACAACCCTGAGCCTTCCGAGAATCAGTCCACATATACAAGTGAGGTCGCCCCAGCCATAGCGGGAGGCTGCCGTCGGAAGAAAGAAGGAAGAAAGATAGAGAGTTAAGTAGCAAGCAAAGAAGGGGGGGGGGGTAGGTAAGTGAGGGGAATGGTGACTGCTCCGTTCATTTCCATTACCAGTCAGGATCAGATTGTATTTCCTCTAGCCTAGCAGGTTATGTTCGCTCAGACTTGAAGAAGGGATTTTCCTTCTCCTGAGTGTATAAACATGTTCCATAGGGACCAGGTTTTCCTATATACTTCTTGTCTATTTTGGGCTGTGAGGATCAAGTCCTCCATTTTATTTATCGCCATTAGGGTTTTTTATGCTGATTTACATGGGACAAAGTTGTGGGGGAGGGTTTACAACCACTTTAAGGTTTCTGGGCTGTACTTCAACAAATAACACACTCATAAGTGGTATCACTGTAATCATCGGGAGCAGGATAATTTATTTTGAGTTATTCTTTGGTGGTAGATTATGGTAGCAACAATAAATATACAGCTAAATAATAAAAAAAATTTTTTTACTATTTTGGCCCAGTTTTTCTTTGATATTAAAAATAAAAATCGGGAGATATCCATTACCATTTACTACCAAATAAAAGTCCAATTTGTCCTGAAAAAAACCCAAAAAACAAGGTATAATCCACCCGGATGCACAAAGCAGTTGACGATATGTACGGTTTTACTAACACATTTCAAAGTTGCAAAATTGTGCTTGGGTATTATCATTTGTTTTACCCTAAGCCCTTGTACACGCGGTCGGAGATTCCGATAACCAAATCCGTCGGAGTAATTCCGACGGATTAATTCCGGAAGAGGTCCGGAAGTGATGTTGCATACACACGGTCGGACTAAGTTGTCGGAAAATCCGATCGTACAGAACGTGATGACGTTATTTCGTTACAACGGGACTACGTTCACGCTAGTAGCCAATAGCTTTGGCCTAGGAATTTGATCTGAGCATGCGTGGCACTTTGTCCGTCGGAGTAGGCTACACATGATCGGAGTATGTCCGATCGGAGCATTTTGTCTGAAAATTTTACCGGCAAGTTGGTCCGTCGGATATTCCGACCGAAACAGTCCGATGGAGACCACACACAGTCGGAATATCCGACAAAACGGTCCGATAGGAAACATTCAGACGGAATCTCCGACCGTGTGTACAAGGGCTTAAGCACAATTGGTTTAAGCACCTTTGGCAGTGAAACACAACAATTGTTAGTTGAAACCTGTTGCGTTTGTGATATGTATCTTAGAAAATTCTCTGATCGCTGCAATTGGCTCAGTGCACTATCATCTTTGAATGTGCTTCGTAGCCCAGGCAAGGCTGGGGTGGTGTGAATTTTGGTGGCGGTTGGCATCTGGCTTCCCTGGCAGCAGCAGTGCTTTTCTTTCAATTAACCCATGCCAACTAACGGGCAAACCACAGAATGTTGGCTAAGCGTGTTGCCTTCTTCCTAAAAAAATAAAATAATAATTACCATCATAGACTGTTCTACTCAACTAGATAACGACATGCCGTTCCATCGCCAGTACGTTCCATTTGCACTTATTTACGACCACCACAAGATGCCGGTTTTTTAAAATTAGATCAACTTATATTTTACATTTCATTGGGCTTTAAGTAAAACCCATTTCACAGCATGAAAGCTATGAGACATGCTGCTTTTGCGAGGGAGACTGGTAATTTCAAAAGCATCTGAAGCTGCAGGAGTCGACGCTACCTACCCGCTTAAGTATTTAACTTCACTGCAAAAATAAATTCCGCTGCTTAACGTTTGTGCCGTGTGCTGAATCCCATTAAATGTAGTGAGCTGGGAAGTGGAACAGAGAATTATAAATGCTATGTAGGGATCCCAAGAGGATTTTTGAGCGGCTAAGAGAACGTGAGGCTGTCATTTCTCCGTCTTCCTTTCTTGCGCCTGGGAAGCGTGGTTCCACGCCAGACACTCGGGAGGAACAAAACGCTTAATCACTAGTATTAAGGATGCATCTGTTTCCCCTGGAGAGAAGAGCTGCTCATTTATGCTTGTTTACAATATGTTCCTAAACATTAGTGGACAGGGATAAATGACAATTCTTTACTATTGTATGAATAGTATCATTTGTATCTATCTCTCATAACTAGGGTTGCCACTTTTTCTTCAAGCCAAACCCGAACACTTTAGCGGCGCACATTATTATTTTTTTTTCAATATACACTATAGGATTGTAACAGACCACCTAGGACACCTTTGGGCACTCCAAAGATAATAATAATGTGGTGCACATAGTGCCCCCTCACCTTCCTGTCAAGCGCTGTTCTGAGCCAAATTCCTGTCTGAATAATATGTCTGGGTTTCAGGTGGACTGAAACCCTGACACATGATTCAAAACCCGAACTGTCCGGGTCAATCCTGGACAGGTGGTAACCCTACTCATAGCCACTTACCTCTGCTGCTTTATCAAGCCCTACCCAATGCCATTTTATTTTTTTATTTTTTATAAATTACATAATATACAACCCTTGTACCGCCTACTACTGTCTTTCCTGTCAATCATGACTTGTAAATAAACTCAATTTTTACATAATTACATTTTTTTTCTGCAGTTGAAAGTGAACCTTTCCTTTACTTGTGTAGGGCAAAGCAACAGGTTCCCTTAAAGCGTAGTTCCAGGCTTTTTATGTTTATTAAAAGTCAGCAGCTACAAAAAGTGTAGCTGCTGACTTTTAATAAACAGGCACTTCCCTGTTCCATGGTCCAGCGATGCGGCCGAAACGGGTGTCGCTCCTTTCCCCCTCCTCTCCGCCGGCACCTCCAATGCCACTCTGGGCACCCGACCTTGACAGCTTTCGGCTTCCTGGCCGGGCACACGTGGCGCATGCTCGAGTTGTGCTGCGCTCCTGTAGTGGACAGACGGACCTGTCGCGGGTCCCAGGAGATCGCCTAGAGCGAGGGGCCGCCTAAGGCGAAAGGAGGGGTCGCCTTGGCGGTCAATGGGCGGAAGGTGGAAGTGGGGCAGGAAGTCCCCCTCCTATTCAAGCCCCCACCACCCCCCCCAAAAAAAAAAAAGACATGCCAAATGTGGCATGTAAGGGGGCAAGGAGTGTTTAACGCGGAAATTCAATTTTTGGGTGGAACTCCGCTTTAACTGCCATCATCCATATACAGAATTAGAAGAGACAATGTAAAAATTAGACAGTGTGTGTTTTATATTACTTAATTTTGAGTAAGGGCTCTTTCACACATGTGGACTGTTTAGGTTCGCCTGTCGGTTTTTCCGGCGGACCTGACCGGACGCTCCATGTACCCCTATGGGGCAACAGATATTTAGCTGACATCCGATATGCTAAATACAGATGGATGGAAACCCTATTTTCCATCTGTCTGGCAGATCAGATCAGATGAAAACGGACAGGCGGTCCGTTTTCATCCGATCCCCCATAGAGGAGAGCGGGGCTCTGACAGGTCCTTCCCTGTGCAGTGAGTGGAGAGAGGTTCACATGAATACAATTTTAGAATCAGCGCTCAATGGAACTCAACACGAATGAATTAAAAATAAATTAATTTAAAAATGTAACATTTAATCAAAAGAAAGCACAGAAATAGGGAGGCACAATGGTTAGCACTCTTGCCTAGCAGTAAAAAGGGTCGCTGGTTCAAATCCCAACCACGACACCGCCTGCCTGGAGTTTGCATGTTCTCCCTGTGCCTGCGTGGGTTTCCTCCGGGTACTCGGGTTTCCTCCCACAATCCAAAGACATGCAGGTAGGTTAATTGGCTTCTGTCCAAAATTGTCCCTAGTATATGAATATAGTATATGAATGGGGACCTTGGATTGTGGGCTCCTTGAGGGTAGGGACTGATGTGAGTGTGCAATGTACAGGGATAGGGACAATTGTAGACACTCACTCAGGATGGACTGGTGTCTTTATTCAACCTTACTAACTATGTAAATAAAATCATTAATATCCAACACAATAGTGAGGAATGCACTTATTGTTCAGTCAGATAAAAATCCAATGTGGGACAAAGCAAAAAACAACAGCACACTGTACCGCCTTTCTTCAGGAAACAAGGGGTTAACTCTCAGCTGTAGATCTATTGGTAGAGGACTCAGTTAACTTATAGCAGGCTACTGTCCACAGGGCCATCTTTAATATTGATTGGACTCTGGGCAAAAATTTCTTGCCCCCCCCCCCAATGCAATTTCACTCTCCAATTGCTCTGAGACATACAATAAATAGCAGCTAGACTTAGAATCAGTTTACTGTATCAGATCAGGCAGAAATTGTGATTGGTTGCCAGTGGTTACAGCATATCATTACCGCTCACTGACTGGTTGCTAGAGGTTGCAGCACACATTACGGCTCACTGATTAGTTGCTAGAGGTTACAGCAAATGATTTCTGCTTGTTAATTGGTTGCTACAGATGGCTGTACAGTATTACTGCTCACTGATTGGTTGCTAGAGGTTACAGCACGTCATCTGCTCACTGCAGGGGGGCATGATATACATATGAATGCCACCTTTATTTACATATCAATACCGTCGGCCGCAGCTATTTACTTATGAATTCCGTCGCTATTTACATATGCATGCCGGTTATTTACATGTAAACACAAGGTCTGCAGGTGAACCTGTACACAGCAATAGGGCAGAGCTGGGCAGCATTAGTAGCAGCACTTCACACTGAGATATCAGGACACAGCACAGGATTAAAACTTCAAAGGACAAGGGAATTGAAACTAGGATAATTGGCAATTATGAGGCAGCTGCTTTGGGCCCCAAAACAGGGACAGGGCCCAGGGCAGCTGCCCCTTTTGCCCTGCCTTAGAAACCAGTAAGGAGAAAAAGAGAACGCGAGAGAGAAAATCATAGAGAGCTATAAAAAACAAAACAAAAAAAAACAAAAAAAAATAAAAATAAATTAAATAAAACAAAAAACAAACAAACAAAAAAAACAAAACAGATACATTAGGGTAAATTAGGGAGAGACAGAACAAATAAAGGAGCAGGAGGTAGTGGAAACACGATAAAGGGTAAACGAGGAAGAAGAAGATGAGGATGAAGAGAGAAAAACACAGAACAATGAGGTGAGATTAGGTAAATCATTTTGTGCCTACTCTCTCGAACATAGATATCTGTAACTAAATTGTTATTTTATCAATTTTTATCAGCATCCCCTTGGTCATACTATTGCAACTGGATTCCAATTATGATTGCTTAGTTCTTTCATTATATCAGTATTTTCCAGTTTTATGAAAATCTTGCTATTTGTAAAAAGGCTGGAGCTTTTTAAAGCATCCCCCCGTCTCTAAAACCTTAACGGCTCCCGTCAGTGATGGCTGCCCCCCCCCCCCGCCCCCCGTATTTCTCTCTGCATGGGTTTCCTTTGAAGCCATTCTGTTGCTAAAACCCAAACGAAACGGCTCCATGTAAGAAGAACTTAGGTACTCCCTGTGACAGATCTAGCCAGGACACAGGCTTTTTGAGAGGACTGAATGCGAGCCTCTTGCCGATCGATTATGGGCTCTGGATTTTAAGGGGCACAGGGTGAATGAGAACCCCACTATAATCTGTGCTAGTCAGATTCAATGCTGTATATATGTATATATGATGTGTGTTGTCTCATGCTGTTGGGACACACACTGTCAGATGTTAATGTCATTAACTCCAGCCACCTGTCTGTTGTGTAAATGAGTCTAGTCTGGCTTGTAAGGGCATTCCAAACGTTGTTGTTTGTGCTAATTAACCCTTTGTTTATGTTTATAGTAATGTTTATTGAGCTAGGAGCCGAAAAGTCTTATCCCTTCAGTCAAACTAGTCTGAGTGTTGATTAGATAATTAGTTCATGCTAATTAGGTTAGGTTTTAGTCACCCCACTGTATATATATTTTGTGTGAGATCCCAAATAAAGGTCATTCCTGATGTACTCCTATGACTGGTGTCGTCTAGTGCTTGGGGGTTCCTATAGCCAGATCCATTGGACTTGTGTTCCAGGACTTAGGAAGCGGTATATAGATGGAAGCACTCAATTGGAGTGTGGGATTGGTTCCGTCACACTCCCCTCTCCTGCTACCTGCGCCGCTAATTGCTGCCTTAGTAAGGAGAAGTCTCCCACTGAAGAACCTTCAGAAACGGACATTTTCAGGAATGTTAAAGCGGGAGTAAACCCAGTTTCAAAAAACACTTACATTCCCAGCATGCCGGTGTCCTATCATATAGAGTCCCCCTTTGGATAGTGTCCACTGTCTACCGCGCATGCACAGTACACAGCACACACAGATTCCGAAAAAATAGCCAAGGATGAACGGCACCTGCACCGTGAGTCCAGGTTCTAGCCCCACCATCCAAGTGGACATAGAGTTGGAATATAAAAGAGCCGAGCGCAGCGAGGCCGAGCCAGAAGCGAGCCCGCGAGGGGCCCTCTAATATCGCCAGCCCTATGTCCACTTGGATGGTAGGGCTACCACCTCGACTCACGGCGCAGGCGCCGTTCATCTTCTGAGATTTTCCGAAGCTTCCTCTGCTCCGCGGTGCGCATGCGCAGTACGGGGCGGACAGTATCCGATGCCAGGACACTATATGGCAGAACACTGGAAATGCTAACTTTCACATTGGTTGTGCTCTCAACCAAACTTTCAAACCATCCAATGGCTGGTGTCATAACTGATCACATGTGCAGCATTATGGCAGTTGAAGAATTGTTAGAGGTCAAGATGGTAGGTTCCTTGACTGAAAATGATAGGAGGGTTTACTTCCACTTTAACTTCTTGCCCCCTCCCGCTCTTGCGCTCTATGGATCCTGCTGTAGGTATGTACATTATTACAGGTCACAGCAATGAGTGAGGGGTCGGTAGATATAACCACTGAGCACAGCGGGAGACCATAAATCTCACAGTCCTGAAAGAGTTTGTTTCCTTCAACTGGTGATTTCTCTGGTGATTTCTCCTAAATATTGCAGCAATCTATGGTGTGGGCAGTGAGAAGCTAATGCCTCGTACACACGATCGGAAATTCCGTCGGGAAAACCATCAGAGCTTTTTCAGACGGAATTCAAGCTGTCTTGCCTAAACACAATCACACCAAATTCCGATTGTTTAGAACGCGGTGACGTACAACACGTACGACGGGACTAGAGAAAATAAGTTCAATAGCTAGTAGCCAATAGCTTCCGTCTCGTAGTTGAATCTGAGCATGCGTGATTTTTGGCATGTCGGAATTGCATACACGCGATCGGAATTGGAAAATTGAGAACATGCTATCAATTTTTGGCTGGCGGAAATTCGGACAGCTAAATTGCGATGGAGCATACACACGGTCGCATTTTTCGATGAAAAGCTCTCATCGGTCTTTTTCTGACCGGAATTCCGATAGTGTGTACGCGGTATAGGGCTATGTTTACACCTATGTGGTTTGCAGTGGGCTTGCAGGTTTGCAGAAACACATTACAGTAAATGTAACACTAGTATTGCTGTCTATATGACAATTAACATTAAAATTGGTTGTAAAGGTAAATCCCCCACCAGTGCTCCTGGTTCCTCTTCTATGTCCAGTGTCCATAGGAAGCTGCTTCCCATGGGGACACTTGTCCTGCTTACCCCCAAACCCCGATGCTGCCTCCATTGTCACAGACAGCGGGGTTCTGCCCCGCTCTGTCATTACTGGCTTTGAATGACAGCAGTCACAAAACCAATTTTTTCCTCGATTGGGGCTTTAGTTTAGGCAGTAGTCTCAAAAATTATTAACAAAAAGAAGTTAAAAAATAATTTTTATTACATAGTACAAAAGAATATACATATGCGGATGCACAATGATTAATAGAGAGTGCAACAAATTCCAGTGTTTCTAGAGCAGCATAATGGGGATGAAGGCACCCATGTCGTAGATCACAGAACAATGCTGAAACCAACAAAGGCCCAACGCGTTTCAAGGTTGTTCAAAAGTGTTAGCCCTTGTACACACGGTCGGAGATTCTGACGGAATGTGTCCTATCGGACCGTTTTGTCCGATAATCCGACTGTGTGTGGTCTCCATCGGACTGTTTTCCAACTTGTCCGTAAAATTTTCCGACAAAATGCTCCGATCGGACATACTCCGATCATGTGTAGCCTACTCCGACGGACAAAGTGCCACACATGCTCAGATCAAATTCCTAGACCAACGCTATTGGCTACTAGCCTGAACGTAGTCCCGTCGTAACGAAATAACGTCATCACGTTCTGAACGATTGGATTTTCTGACAACTTTGTCCGACCGCGTGTATGCAACAGTTTCAGACAAAATCCGACAGGTAAAATCCAACGGATTTGGTTGTCAGAATGTCCGACCGTGTGTACAAGGGCTTAAACCTTTCCTCAGGGGCTCATGATGCATTACATTCCCATCTATGGACATTACAAAAGAGAAAAAGACCATAGGCAGCAATAAACAAACAATATTCTAATATAGGTATAATTTGTGATAAAGAAACAAATTAGATTATAACATATAATCTACCCAGATATTGTTGTGCGTTGCTATTCATAGGGCATCCAAATTGCTAAAACCTGGTGGAGCTATATTATTTATTTTATTTATTGTGCACCTCCGGCCGCCATCGGTGGGTCGCGGTCTGGGTCCTGTTCGGCAGACATCTCTCCACCAAGTTTTGAAATCCACAGCCTGTTAGCCTTTATTAACAAATATGTGCCTCTTTAGGAAACTGCAAATCTCATCATTTATAGCTTCTGCCTACAGATTCTCTGGCTTTCATAGGCTCCTTCTCTCCTTACCCCTTCTTGGATCTGATCCACTCTGCAAGAAGGGAGGGGGAGGAGCCCACTCCTACAAATCCTGGAGGGGGCGAGCGGGGATCAAACCTGCACACACACACACACACACAGGCTCCAGCTTCAATACCGCACAGATGCTCTTGCTAGCAGTGAGGAAGAGATCACAGAGCCTGCAGAGCTCCGTAAGGAGAGGTCTGAGAGCTGGTTTGAGGGAAGGCGCATACCCCCTTTCATGTTTTTAAAGGTTTTCAGTGATTGGCTCCAAAAACTTGTTCCAGGAAGGCAAAGCGTACAAGTGGAACTCAAAGCTATCAGTTAAAAAATTGATTTGCTATGAAAAAGGAAAATTATTCTATAAATTCACAACTTTCCTCCAGTCTTTCTTCCACTTCCTAAGAGGTATCTTCAAAATACAAGGGTCCACAATGCACAAAATGTCAACACTATGGTGATTCAACACAAAGACAAACAGCAAAGAAACCAAGTTTTGATATCTCTCAGCAAATCTACACCTGGGTGTGTTCCTTCCCTATTCATGGTATCAGGTAATGTACCAACTATGGTGACGGGTTCGTCTTCCATACACGACACATCTGTATCTGGTGATTGTATAACAGATTCCAACACTGTATCTAAAATCGCAATTGAAAACTTTAACACAGATCCCTCTTTTTTAGAGGCACTCCTATCCAATTCAATATTGACACACTTCACTCAAAACACAAACAGCAAAATTAACACTTGACACTTAGTGCCGATTCACACAGGGGCGACTCAGATCCGACATCAAGTCGCCCCAAGTCACCTCAGGTCACACAACATGTAGAAATCAATGTAAGTGAATGAGAGCCGTCTTAATGCACACTACTGAAGTCGCTTTGACTTTAGAAAAGTTTCCTGTACTACTTCAATCTGACTTGAAGGCGACTGGTACCCATTGATTTCAATGGAGGTCGCCTCCAAGTAAGATCTCCGTCTATACGGAAGCGACTCTCAGAGAATTATCAGCTCTCAAAAGGAGTTCCCCCCTGAGAGCTCATTCTCTGATTGGCCACGGCAAGTCGCCTGGCCTGGGGCGAAGTAGTGTTGTAAGTCGTGTCCAAGTCACGTCCAAGTCACATCCAAGTCACGTCCAAGTTGCCTCCAACTTTAGAGGATTAACTAGAGATCCTTAAAAAGGGTCTTAGTTTCCGCCCGAGTGGCAATCTCGACAAATTTGACTTTAATAAAGATCTCCAACTTTTTGTATGCAAGCCTATTTTAAAGGGCCTTTATCAAAAACAAGGGAGTGAAAATGCTCCACCTCCCAGTGAGAAAAGGGCTTTAGATCAACTTATTTCATTATTGGAATAAAGTGACCCATCGGACCTCATTTATTGGGTTGATCTCTCCAAACTTTTAGCTATCACCGAAGAATATACTGGCTCAGATAAAATTATCTTGGATAGATCCAAATTAAAGAAAAAATCTGACAAATATCCAGCCCCCAACTCTAATCCCAATATTGCTGCATTCTTGAAATTAGTAGACAAAGAACCCGATAACCTTTGGCTATCCTCTTCATCTCTTACTAACATCAATGACAAAGAGATGCAGGCTCTCAAACAACTCTCACATAATCGGACTATTAGCCCTTGTACACACGGTCAGAGACTCCGACGGAATGTGTCCTATCGGACCGTTTTGTCGGATAATCCGACTGTGTGTGGTCTCCATCGGACTGTTTCCGTCGGAGTATCCGACGGACCAAGTTTTCCAACTTGTCCGTAAAATTACATACTCCGATCATGTGTAGCCTACTCCGACGGACAAAGTGCCACGCATGCTTAGATCAAATACCTAGACCAAAGTTATTGGCTACTAGCCTGAACATAGTCCCGTGGTAACGAAACAACGCCATCACATTATGTACAATCGTATTTTCCGACAACTTTGTCCGACCGTGTGTATGCAACAGTTTCGGACAAAATCCGTCGGACAAAATCCAATGGATTTGGTTATCAGAATGTCCAACCGTGTGTACAAGGGCTAACAATAAAACATGCAAATAAAGGTTTGAACATTGTCCTGATGAATAACAACAAATATGTAACCATGTGTAACAACATTTAAAAAAATATGGATTGGTATTGACGTATTACCATACATATTATAGAGAAATACAACAGGGATTATTACAACCTTGCAACCTTGTTGATACGGGCTAAATGGTACTATTACAAAAACCACGTGGGACTACATCAGGACTAATTTTCCCATCACTCCAACTTTTTATGCGCTCTCCAAAATCCACAAAGTTGTCATAAATCCACCAGGTAGGGGTGCCATTAGTGAAAATGCTAGCTGTCTAGTTGATGAACAACTTAGACCCCATGTAATCAACTTGCAATCATATGGCACTATTAAGGCGTTATTAATTTTCTTCAAATTATAGACAATTTACACATTGCAGAAAATGCTTAGTTAGTAACCATACATGTGGAAGCTCTGTATAGCTCTATCCCCTTGACAAGGGGATAGCAGCTATCAAACACATTTTACATCAGAGAAATGAACCTGATTGTAGCTACAGTTAATTCATTGTGTCTCTCCTGAAATTCATTCCCTGTCACAATATCCTTACCTTCAATGGCTCCCACTACCTCCAGGTACAAAGGGTAGCAATGGCGACACTCTGTGCCCCGTCCTATGCCAACCTGTACCTGGGGGAATGGGAGCATATGTTCCTCACGAATGAGACGTTATCAATGTATATGGACCACATACTTTGTTGGTGCCGATATATTGACGACATTTTTGTCTTGTGGGATGGGCCACTAGTTCTACTTACTCAATGTATGGAGAGAATGAAGAAAAATGAATTAAATCTCACATTTATGATGGCACAAGACAAAAATCGGATTGCATTTTTGGATGTGGAAGTCTATAGAGATGAGACTAATACCCTATGCAGCAGTCTATAAAGGAAGGCGACTGCATCCTAGATTCCATCCTAGACACAACTGCTCTGATGACAACACTTTTCTTGTAGAGAGGCTATGTGATAGACTGTTGCAGAGGGGATACTCCCATACTTCTTTGAAAAAAGCACTCAAACGGGCCACTATACCTACCCGTCAGGACTTATTATATTCCCCCAAACCTAAAAATGTGGGTTATCCATTGAGAATTATCGAGAAATATTTGAATCAACATCAGCAAATTAGGAAGATTGTGAGCAAATACTGGCACATCCTAACAATGGATCCATCTCTAGGACCATTTGTTCCTAGTGTTCCGTTATTACTTTTAAAAGAGCTGTATCTATTAAGGACAAACTAGTCAGAAGTGAGTTCAAGGAGGATTCCAGTAAAGAGCATTCTAAATACAAAGGTACATACATATGTGGCTCATGTGGCCATTGCAGATATATGGAAGGTATCAGTGATTACTTCATATAGTGGCACATCCTGAAACGGGGAACACAAGACAAAAATTCCCCTTGGGTTTGGACTTTGAAGTCACTTGATCTCATATAACAATAGTAGAGTAGAAAATTATTTTATTCATAGCACATGATTAAAAATAGTAATATGGAATGCACATAAAAAAAAAGCAAGTAAAAATACACCAACTGTAACATGATTGACAATACAGAAGAGATATCCTTAACCGGATGTATTTCAGAGTCTGTTTTATCTCCTTTCTCGGGTTGAGAATATACCAAAAAAGGTTGAATGTGCCTAGCCTTAGCTCTATTAGTCCAAGATTATTCTACATAGAGAGAAAAGATTCAACATAGAGAGAAAAGATTGGACATAGAGAGAAAAGATTCGGCATAGACAGAAAAGATTCCACATAGAGAGAAAAGATTTGACATTATAGAGACAATAGCAAAAAAGTTTGAATGTGCCTAACCTAACTCTATTAGTCCAAGATTATTCGACATAGAGAGAAAAGCCCATAGGTTATGGAAGAATTCTAATGCTGGTTGACTAGTAATAATAATAATTAATAAATATAATTATTACTAGTGTCATACAACATTAGAATTCTACTATAGCTCATAGACGGAACATTGGACCGGAAATGTACGATTGCGCCATTTTACAGTTTAGCTGTTCCGTCAAATCTTCTTAGAACATTTGACAGACACCATAAGTCTTCAACGACAGATTCGACCTTAATTATTTTGGATTTTCGAGCTAATGCTTTGTAGCACTAACCCCCAAAAAACCTTCCATTCTCCTTGTTGCACGTCTAGGGGATGTCCCGTGGTAGATGGCCCAGTAACTTGAGACTGACAATAGATCCACTTGAATGGATTTTATTTGCAAAACTTAGACAATTGAACAGTCTCTCCACTTGGGATCAGAGGGTTGGAAAGGAAGAGAGAGTAACTTAAGCACCTGACCAGACAATAGTACCATGCCTGCCAGAAGAGACAGTGCCCCCTGTGGCCAGGCTGAACATCTCACGGTCTAGTTAGACTGATGCCCAATTTAGGCAATTGTACCCAAACCAAACTGCAGTTTAGGCAACTTTAACTTTAGAAAAACAAATAGCGCGTGCTCTTCAGGAGCCGCCGCTACAGCATTTTTTAACAAAACTAAATAAATAAAAATGAATTTCGGGAGTAAATACATTAATGTATTTTTCGTATGAAAACGAAATTCCGAAACAAAATATGTGTGCACATGTCTAGTGTTTAATAAGAGTACATATATTTTTTATCTATTTCTACTATACTTGTGTTTAGTGCCTTCGAAGTCCTGCCTGTGACGAACGCTGGTGTCAGATCCCTGCCCTCCTCGCTAACTGGCGACAAAGGACCGGCCAACCTAACACCACGCTGTCACTTACGTAACAATGCCACACTCAGCTGCACCCAGCACAAAGATTTTCCAGCTTGCGGGACCACAATCTAGGTGCAGGCAGCCTGAGAGCGATTGTCACTGGGCTAATTACACAATTAACCCTTTAACTGCCACCACCCCCGTTTAAAAGACAGAGCCGGGGGGACTCGTAATTTAAGCAATACCAATTATAAGTTTAGAATAAGCGCCTGCAACACACACTGCCACCACAGACAGGTCTGCTCAGTGCCTTACTCTACCACAGTAGCGCCCTTTTAAGAGACAGGTTCGTTTATAGTTTGCATCAAGAGCTTTAAAGACAAGGTTAACACTTTTCAACATAAGGATTTATTATGAAAAGGTCAAGGTTGGTGCGAATAAAACATTTACAGAAAAAGGATGTTTCAAAAAATAAAGACAATATACAGCCACAAAGAAATAAGGTAGAATTGGGAAGGAAGTATACTTGCAATTAATGTCCAAGAGTTGATCAGAGTTCAATCGATAAGCAAAGGTAATCGGTTCTCAACTTGGCAGATTTTCCTGCTTGGATGGTAAAAGGAGAACTGCCTATTGCCTTGGCCTCTCCTCTTTTCTGTCAAATCAAAGGGGGTGTTGACAGCGACCAGTGACCAATCGTCTGGTCATCTTGTTTAGGGGTTGGTTGCTGGGAGGTGTCTACACTCATGACCCTGTCCCAGGTACACTTTATGATACATATTCATATCTCTGCCTCTCTATTGTTTATAGACTGCAGATATCCATTTTAGTGATCAGCATGATATTTGCTTCAAAACGAGTCCACACATGACAGGTTTCCCATTTCAGGGTTACCTAGGAGCCGTAAGGGGTCCCAGTGGCTTCCCATATGACCTGACATAGGGGTGTTTGGACTTGAAATGTTAGAAATTATCCGAGGAAACCAAATATATCCATATTATGGCTGTGCTATGATGGCTTTGAAAGTTATAAAAAATGTTAACGTTTCAACACGTTACTAATCTGTTTGCACGCTATCTTGTTGGAAGTATTTACGACGAGGATCTGTTAGTTCTCTGAATGGAGAAAGTGACAGTTTTACGACAGGCCGCAATATCTTGCCAGGCAACTTGAGCCTTGTTTATTTGACCTGGCCTGGTTCTGTTTTCTCTGCTTTCCTTTTGAAGATGTTAAAACATTTGGAATTCCTAAGACAAGGGAGGGGGGAGTTTTTACAGATGTAAGTAAGTTTACAAGGTAGCCAAACTGTCATGGCTGCGTTCCACACAAAATGGCAACTAGTTACAATATATCCTGGCTCAGACGTGATATCGTTACACCTCCCTCCTTAGGTGGTTGCATGGGAGGGAACTACAATTTCCCTCCTGACGCAACCGACTCTTGCAGGCTCGGCTTGTCGCGACAGCCCATCAGCATTGCCATGGGTGCTGCCTTTTTTATGCTGGATGGTGAAATCGTATTGCTGAAGAATTAAGCTCCACCGAAGTAGTTTGCCATTCTCCCCAGCCACACGATTTAGCCAGCTCAAGGGATTGTGATCTGTGATCACAGTGAAGTGCCGTCCATAAAGGTACGTTTGTAACTTCTGGAGAGCCCACACGATCGCAAGACACTCCTTTTCAATCGTGGCGTATGCTACTTCCCTGGGAAGCAGCTTTCGGCTCAGGTAGAGGATGGGATGCTCCTCTCCGGCATCATCCACCTGGCTCAGGACTGCACCCAATCCATAGGCAGAAGCATCAGTCTGCACTAGGAAACGGCGGGTGAAGTTTGGAGCCTGTAGCACAGGAGCGCGGGCCAGCGCCTCCTTTAAGGCCTGAAATGCCTTCTCACATTCTGGTGTCCAAGACACCACCTTGGGCAGTTTCTTTTTGGTTAGGTCAGTCAGAGGTTTAGCCAGGCTACTATAGTTACATACAAACTTCCTATAATAGCCAGCGGTCCCCAAGAAAGACATAACCTGCTTTTTGGTTTGGGGGGTAGGCCATGCCAGGATGGCATCAACCTTCCCTGTCTCGGGTTTCAGGGTGCCTCCTCCCACCCGGTGTCCCAAGTACTGCACATCGGTCATGGCCATCTGACACTTACTGGGTTTGATGGTCAGATTGGCAGCTGTCAGTTGGTCCAGGACCTGTGACAGGTGCACCAGGTGTTCTTCCCGCAAAATTTCCAGCAGCGTCTCCATTTTATCCCTGAACGTTAGGACGTAATCCACAACAGAGACCTCTGGGTCGGCAATCTTGCCCTCCCAGGTCTCACAGATTAGATTCAGGGGCCCTCTTACCCTCCGTCCGTACAGAAGTTCAAATGGCAAAAAGCCTGTGGACTTCTGAGGCACCTCTCTGGAAGCAAACAGCAGATGAGGCGGATATCGTTTCCAGTCCTTGCCCTGAGAGTGCACAAAGGTGCGCAACATTTGTTTTAAAGGGCCATTGAAGCTCTCGCACAAGCCGTTGGTTTGTGGGTGATAAGGACTGGCCATGATATGCATCATCTGCATTTTCTGACAGAGAGCTTGCATCAAGTCAGACACAAACTGAATGCCTTGATCGATAATGAGCTTGGCTGGGAATTCCACTCTTGTGAAGATTCCCAGGAGAGCATCAGCAACCTTGTCTGTCCGGAGGCAGGGGAGAGCCACCGCCTCTGGATAACGCGTGGCATAGTTGACAACTGTAAGGATATAACGTTTGCCTGAACTGCTAGGGATGGCCAAAGGCCCAACGATATCCACTGCCACCCTCTTAAAAGGTTCGTCAATCACAGGCAAAGGTTTTAGTGGAGCCCTGTGGACATCCCCTACCTTGCCAACTCGCTGGCAGGTAACACAGGACCGACAGTAGTCAGCTATGTCAGCAAGCATCCTGGGCCAATAAAAGTTATGTACCAACCGCCCTCGGGTCTTGGTGATCCCCAAGTGCCCTGCAAGAGGAATCTCATGGGCCACTTTTAGCAGCGGTCCCCTAAATTGACTGGGTACCACTAGCTGTCTGTCACCTATGTCAGCCTCATTCCCCTCTGCAAGCAAACTTTCTCTATACAGTTTCCCTTTGTCCCAGTAGACCTTTTGTTTGTCATTCTCTGCAGGGGGGCGATCAGCTAGACTTCTGAACTGTGCTAGTGTTTGGTCTGTCTGCAGTGCTGTTTCAAAGGCAGGACCACAACTCTCAGCCAGCAGTCCTGTGGCAAACGAGGACGGCTGCTGAGGCTCAACAGAGGTGGAGTCCACTGGGTCAGAACAGGGAGAGGGCCCCGAGACCTCCTCCTGCTGTTCTGCGATCAGTGCCTGCACCTCGGCTGCCTTTGCAGCACTGCGAGTGACCACCAAGACTGGCAATACATCATCATCATCATCATCATTATCGTCATCATTGTCATCATTGTCATCATCATCACATTTAACCTTTATCAGTTCAGCAACATTGGAACATACATCAGGTACCTTCACTAGCAAGGGGGTCTCCTCTCCTGACTCTGAAGGAGGACCTTGCACTTCAACTCCACCCTCCCCCTCCCTCTGTCCATCCACAGGTTGTCCAGATATTACCCCAACATCTGTAAACAGTACCTTGGTAGGTCCAGAAGGTTCCGTGGGAGCATCCAGGGTGCTCTTAGCAGGGGCATAGTAAGAAACAAGGGTACCTAAATCAGAACCCAACAACACAGCAGTGGGGATCTCCTCCGAGACACCCACCTCTCTCATCCCACTTCCGGCACCCCAATCCAGGAAAACATAGGCACGAGGTACATGGGAACAGGTTCCCCCAACTCCAGTCAGGGTAAGGTACTTCTCTGGGATGATGTCTGTTTCTTCTATCACCTCTGGTCTGACCAAAGTGACTTCGGCTCCAGTGTCACGAAAGCCTGTTACAGTTCGTTGGCCTACAATGACTGGCTGCAAGTTGACATTGGTTCCTGGAGGTTTTCCACCGACGAGCAGCACAGCAGAAGGGTTGCTGGCCGGATGGCCAGGGGTTGTCGTCTTCTTCTGCTCAGGGCACTGTGTCCGGAGATGTCCGCTTTTCCCACAGTTATAGCATTTGCGGTTGTCAGTCACAAAGGCTTTGGCCCCAGGAGCTGCAGGTTCCGGCCGCTGAGGAACTTGGTTGGTAGGTAGAGGAGGGGTTGCCAGGTGTGATTTCCCTCCTTTCCAGCCATTTGGAGGAGCCTTGCGATGGTCAGATACCCGAGAGTGGATATAGGTATCTGCCAGTTCTGCTGCTGCTTTGGCAGAGTTTGGCTTTCGCTCCAGCACAAACTGTCTGACGTCTGTAGGACAGATGTGAAAAAGTTGATCTTCAATCATAAGATCTTCCAAGGACTCAAAAGAATCGGCTTTCAAGCCTTTAGTCCACTGCCGGAATGTGGTGCGTAAGCGACTTACCACATCCAGGTATGAGTCCGCAGGCCCCTTTTGCAAGGACCTAAAACGCTTCCGGTACACTTCCGGGGTTAGCTGAAACTTTTGGATGATTGCAGCCTTTAGGGCCTCATAATCACCTCCTTGCTCTTCTGACAGTTCTACATAAGCATCCAGGGCCTTGCCTCGTAGCCCTGGCGTCAGGTACCGGGCCCATTGTGCTGGGGGCAGATGGTACTGACGGCAAGTTTTTTCAAACGACAGTAGATACACATCAATGTCACTGTCCTTTTCCATAACTGGAAATTTGGCTGCCGGGGTCACTGGCAGAGAGTCATCCCTGTGCTCTAGGGATCCGAGGTTCTGAACCTGTCGCTGCTGCTGGAGCCTAGCCATCTCCAGTTCGTGCCGACGATCAGCCTCTCTCTCAGCCCTGCGTTCCTCTCTCTCAGCCTGGCGCTCGAGAAACTGCAGGTACGCCACAGGATCCGTCTCCCTGAGGTGTTGTAGTGTTTCCTGCATTTGAGGACAGTCTATTCTGGTTCCAGGCAATCTGATGCTGGCCTGCTCTGGCAATGGCTTGGAGGTAACAATCCGTGGTAGTCCAGTGTCAGTCTCTGCATGCCCATCTGGTGAGGCCGCCTCTGAACCACTGGGCTCTGGAGTAGCGGAAACCCTTTCTGGTCCAGTTTCCCCCAGGTTCTGGTCTGCACGGATATCAAACTCATGTAGGGCATGTATCAAGCCATCACGGTTTTTGCCACCGACATCAATTCCTCTTTCTGTGCACTCAGCAGTCAGATCATTTTTGCTCATCTTTTTATATGCTGATACCCCAGACATGTTGCAAGCAGAAAAGATAGAACAGAAAGCAGAGATAGGAAGAAGATGTAGAAAGGAGCTGTTGCTGTATATCTCTTTTTAAAAAAAGTAAACAAAAAAAAATAATGTGCACCAGCTTGTCTCTAAGGACTGTTTCCACAAAGGTTACACTCCTTCAGTGCAGAGCTAATTCCTAACAATGCACTGAATGCTCTTAATGCGAAACTATCCCACCGCTGCCACCAATATGTGACGAACGCTGGTGTCAGATCCCTGCCCTCCTCGCTAACTGGCGACAAAGGACCGGCCAACCTAACACCACGCTGTCACTTACGTAACAATGCCACACTCAGCTGCACCCAGCACAAAGATTTTCCAGCTTGCGGGACCACAATCTAGGTGCAGGCAGCCTGAGAGCGATTGTCACTGGGCTAATTACACAATTAACCCTTTAACTGCCACCACCCCCGTTTAAAAGACAGAGCCGGGGGGACTCGTAATTTAAGCAATACCAATTATAAGTTTAGAATAAGCGCCTGCAACACACACTGCCACCACAGACAGGTCTGCTCAGTGCCTTACTCTACCACAGTAGCGCCCTTTTAAGAGACAGGTTCGTTTATAGTTTGCATCAAGAGCTTTAAAGACAAGGTTAACACTTTTCAACATAAGGATTTATTATGAAAAGGTCAAGGTTGGTGCGAATAAAACATTTACAGAAAAAGGATGTTTCAAAAAATAAAGACAATATACAGCCACAAAGAAATAAGGTAGAATTGGGAAGGAAGTATACTTGCAATTAATGTCCAAGAGTTGATCAGAGTTCAATCGATAAGCAAAGGTAATCGGTTCTCAACTTGGCAGATGTTCCTGCTTGGATGGTAAAAGGAGAACTGCCTATTGCCTTGGCCTCTCCTCTTTTCTGTCAAATCAAAGGGGGTGTTGACAGCGACCAGTGACCAATCGTCTGGTCATCTTGTTTAGGGGTTGGTTGCTGGGAGGTGTCTACACTCATGACCCTGTCCCAGGTACACTTTATGATACATATTCATATCTCTGCCTCTCTATTGTTTATAGACTGCAGATATCCATTTTAGTGATCAGCATGATATTTGCTTCAAAACGAGTCCACACATGACAGGTTTCCCATTTCAGGGTTACCTTGGAGGAGTAAGGGGTCCCAGTGGCTTCCCATATGACCTGACATAGGGGTGTTTGGACTTGAAATGTTAGAAATTATCCGAGGAAACCAAATATATCCATATTATGGCTGTGCTATGATGGCTTTGAAAGTTATAAAAAATGTTAACGTTTCAACACGTTACTAATCTGTTTGCACGCTATCTTGTTGGAAGTATTTACGACGAGGATCTGTTAGTTCTCTGAATGGAGAAAGTGACAGTTTTACGACAGGCCGCAATATCTTGCCAGGCAACTTGAGCCTTGTTTATTTGACCTGGCCTGGTTCTGTTTTCTCTGCTTTCCTTTTGAAGATGTTAAAACATTTGGAATTCCTAAGACAAGGGAGGGGGGAGTTTTTACAGATGTAAGTAAGTTTACAAGGTAGCCAAACTGTCATGGCTGCGTTCCACACAAAATGGCAACTAGTTACAATATATCCTGGCTCAGACGTGATATCGTTACACTGCCCTAAGGGGAATTCTTGGTAGACTTAGAAGGGGAAAGGGCTAAAGGACCAGAGGCCCTGGTTCAGGCTTTTCGGGCAATGGACAAAAGTATAATAAAATGAATATTTTATTAACAACAAGATTACAACAGACAGGTCATGCATATAAAAGAGTTAAAAACATTCAGTACATAATGACAAAAAATTGACACAGAATAGATGGTAGTGAGCCCCTATACAGCAACGCATTTCGCTATTGCTTCTTCCGGACACATGGGCTTTGGTTGAAAGAAAATAGGTCTCAATTGTCTACACATGGAGACCTTCTGGTTTATCAGAAGTAAATCACCGTTTGTAACAGGAGGTGCACTCTCATCAATACCAATAGCTGGAGAATGGACTGATAACGTATACAGATAGAGGTATATAATTCACCGGGGGAGAGCGGGATGACAAATGAAAAGCTTGGAAAATCCTGGATAATCAAGCGGAAGGCAGGAAGAGGCTCTCTGACCCTTAACGGTCCACATTCATTGGGAAACTAAACAAATAGTTCCAAAAAACTGAGGGATATAATTTCAAATAGATTCAGCCGGCCCTTTGCGCATCAACCCATCAGAAGTCTGTAAAATCCACTGTAGTGTTTAACCGGTTCCTGACCAGCGCACGCCGATGTACGTCGGCAGAATGGCACGGGCAGGCATATTGGCGTACAGGTACGTCCAATCTTCAATGCCGCCCTGCCATTCGCGAGCACGCCGACGGCGGCGCGCTCGTGTGCCGGTCGGGAAATGAAAGCCCAGCCCCCCCACAGCCCCCCACAGTTAGTAACACACCCCTAGGAACACTTAACCCCTACACTGCCACCCCCTGGTTAACCCCTTCACTGCCAGTGTCATTTACACAGGAATCACTGCATTTATATAGCAGTGATTGCTGTATAAATGACAATGGTCCCAAAAATGTGTCAAAAATGTTCGATGTGTCCGCCATAATGTCGCAGTCACAATAAAAATCGCTGATCGCCGCCATTACTAGTAAAAAAAAAAAAAAAAAAAAAACATTATTAATAAAAATGCCATAAAACTATCCCTATTTTGTAAATGCTATAACTTCAAATAACTTCCAATTAATAATCACTTATTGCGATTTTTTTAACCAAAAATATGTAGAAGAATACGTATCGGCCTGAACTGAGGGAAACATTTTTTTTTATATATTTTTGGGGGATATTTATTATAACAAAAAGTAAAAAATAATGCTTTTTTTTCAAAATTGTCGCTCTATTTTTGTTTATAGCGCAAAAATAAAAACCGCAGGGGTGATCAAATACCACCAAAAGAAAGCTCTATTTGTGGGGAAAAGGACGTCAATTTTGTTTGGGAGCCACGTCGCATGACCGCGCAATTGTCAGTTAAAGCGACACAGTGCCGAATCGCAAAAAGTGGTCTGGTCTTTGACCAGCAAAATGGTCCGGTCTGTAAGTGGTTAAACATGCAGTGATGACTGATCTTTCAGTGTTCCCCGGGAGCATACGGAGTGATCAGTGCTATAAGAAAACGCACCGATTACTGCGTAAATGGCAATGGCAGGGTAGGGGGGGGTTAAACACTAGGGGGTGATAAAGGGGTTAAAGTGTAAGTAAACCCCCCTATCGTTTTCAGCCAAGGAAGCTGCCATCTTTGCCTCTGTTTAATATAAAACTACCATGATGCTGCACATGTGATCAGTCATGACACCAGCCATTGGATGGTTTAACAGTTTGATTGAGAGCACAACCAATGGGAGTGTTACATTTCGGGCATGCCCCGGAAATGAAACTGTTTTATGGATGGGTTTACTTCTGTTTTAAGTGTGTCCTAGGGAGTGATTCTAACTCTGTGTGGGGGGGGGGGGGGGGCTACTACTCACATGACAGCAATCACTGCTCCCAATGGCAGGGAGCAGTAGATCCCTGTCATGTCACTAGGCAGAATGGGGAAATGCCTTGTTAACATAGGAATCTCCCCGTTCTTCCTACTTCGTGACACGATCACGGGCTGCCGGTGGACGGCAAGTCCGCGGGGCACGGTCACGGAGCATGCAGTTCCCACAATGCCGTGATTTAAAGGGGATGTACCTGTGCGCCCATTTGCCCAGCCGTGCCATTGTGCCGACGTACATGGTCGGCTAGTGGTTAATAAACCCAGAAATGAACGTGTAATGAAATAATGGAATCAAATGTCCTTGTGTACGGCAGGTGTATGGTAGGTATACCACCATTACATAGTATTTTACTCATGCTATTTAGAATAATTTTATATACTAACAATAAAGCGTTTTAATACCGATCGTTACTAACCTTTCACATAAATGCCAAGGTCTAAAAGCACCCATCACGTTGATGGTCTGGTAACTCCTCGCCGTAAATCATTCCACCTTGTATTCTTGAGTAAACCTTTTTTTTTTTGGTAATTTACAAAGGCTGTTGAATTTTATAGTAAGAGTTTTTCAAACAAACCTGGATTCTAAAACAATAATGACTTTTTAATGTGGATCTGTGATTACATTGTCATAGTGAAATACAGCAGCCTTTGACCGCATTCGCAATGAGGTTGAATCTGAATGACTCTATAGGCACAGATTACCATAGCCTCAGGTAATGCAATCTTCATAAATTAAACTCCAATTTAACGTGACCTGTCAGAGCTCAACTGTTGACAGTAACTTTACTTCCAGGGTCTGGCATGTAAACAAGATTTTCACGATACAGCTTCATAACGACTGCCTCTCTGCTGCGATCAGAAGCGATTTTTACCCTTTTTTGCATGCCGTGGCACTTAGAATTCTGCAGTCAACGTCCTGTCAATAAATAATGCTGGTGGCTTTTGTGCATGCCTTGTATAATAGCAGAAGCAGCTGTTACACTACGCTATAGCCATTTTCTTTGTTGCTCTACATTATATATACATAGCGATCGAATTAAAGTAGACACAAGCCATGTATGAATGACATTTAGTATGCTAATGCGATGATTATCATAAAGAAACTGCAGCTTTTTTACATACAGCAAAACCTTGGTTTCAGAGTAATTTGGTGTGACCATGTGGAGGCGAGACAGTTTGAGCAGAATTTTGTTGGAATTCCGACGGGAAAACCATCAGAGCTTTTTCCGACGAGAATTCTGATTGTGTGTTCATGACATAAGGTTAGCAATATGGTTACATTTAATGAAGGTACAGCATTTAGCAATGCACATGGTTGATGATTGATCTAAGCACATCTAAATATGCCGGCATCTCGGGGTAAAGCTGTCCACATAGACCAACTTCCACACCACCATCCACGTCATCCCTTCCACGCTACGCTCCACGAGTGTTTCAATCGCTCTACTGCAGGGTAGTCTTCTCGTTCACGATTGCAGACTGACAGCAGTGAGAGCCGGTGGTGTGGGGGATGTGGACAGCTTTACCCCGGATGCCTGCATACTTGGATGTGCCTCTTTTAATCATCAACCATGTGAGTTGCTAAATGTTGCACCTTCATTAACCACTTGCCGCCCGCCCTATAACAAAATTACGGTGGCAAAGTGGTTTCATAAACCTGACCGGACGTCGTACGATGTGATCAGGATTTTGAGCCGCTGTGCACCCCCGGGGGTGCGCATCGCGGCGATCGTTGTTGCGGGGTGTCAGTCTGACACCCTGCAGCTATGATCTCGGTAAAGAGTCTCCGACGGAGACTCTTTACCACGTGATCAGCCTTGTCCAATCACGGCTGATCACAGTGTAAATAGGAAGAGCCGGTGATCGGCTTTTCCTCACTTGCGTCTGTCAGACGCGAGTAGAGGAGAGCCGATCGGCTGCTCCTCTGACGGGGGGGAGGGTCTGTGCTGATCTATTATCAGCGCAGCCCCCCCGAGGATGCCCACACTGGACCACCAGGGACGCCACCAGACCACCAGGGATGCCAAGGACAAGGTATGCCACCCTAGACCACCAGGGATTCCAGTCAGTGCCACAATGGATGCCAATCAGTGCCCATAATGGATGCCAATCAGTGCCCACAATGGACATCACTGATTGGCATGCATTATTGTTTGGCACTGATTGGCATCCATTAGTACAGTATATTATAATACAATGCTGCCTATCAGTTCCCATCTGTGCCGCCTATCAGTGCCCATCCGTGCCACCTATCAGTGCCACCTATCAGTGCCCATCCATGCTCATCTGTGCCGCCTACCCATGCCCATCTGTGCCGGCTACCCATGCCCACCTGTGCCGTCTATCCATGCCCATCCCTGCCGACCATCCATGCCAATCCGTGCCAGCTATCAGTTCCAATTTGTGCCACCTATCAGTGCCCATCCGCGTCGCCCATCAGTGCCACCCATCTGTGCCGCCCATCAGTGCCACCCATCTGTGCCGCCTATCAGTGCCCATCAGTGCCGCCTATCAGTGCCACATATCAGTGTCCATCAATGCCACCTCATCAGTGCCACTTCATTGGTGCCACCTCATCGGTGCCAATCAGTGCTGCCTTATCATTGCCCATCAGTGTAACCCCATCAGTGCCCATCAGTGAAGGAGAAAACTTACTTATTTACAAAGTTTTGAAACTGAAACAAAAAAAACATTTTTTTTTCAAAATTTTCGGTATTTTTTGATTTGTTTAGCAAAAAATAGAAACCGCAGAGGTGATCAAACACCACCAGAAAGCTCTGTTTATGGGGAAAAAATTATAAAAATTTCATATGGGTACAGTGTAGCATGACCACACAATTGTCATTCAAAGTGCGACAGCGCTGAAAGTTGAAAATTGGTCTGGGCAGGAAGGTGTTTAAGTGCCCGGTATTGAAGTGGTTACATTTAATCATATCGCTACACTTAGAGGCGCCTCTCTTCTCTTTTATATTCTGGAGCTCCTGCTGGATTTTGCTTCTAGTCCCCTTGTGGAAGCTTCCATTTGTGGATGGACATTTTATGGTTACACAACCTGGTCACATTGCTATAATCTTTTTATATGGACTATAAACTGAAGGACTTATGAACAAATAGTTGTGGAACAAATAATTTGAGTTTCCATTAAGTGCTTTGGATTACCAGCACGTTTCTGGAACAAATTATGCTCGTAATCCAAGGTTTTACTGTATACTGTATGTAAAAGCTGTTTTCATGTTTGCAAAACAACAGATCAGATGTTGAAGGAGAGGTCTATTTTTGCTGGCTGCTGGAGGGTCTATTGATGCTTGCTGTTGGGAGATCTTTTGTTGCTACTGGGGGGTCGCTGGCTGCTGGGGTGGATCTTTTTTTGCTGGGGGTGGTATTTTGTTGTGGGTGGCCCATTGTTGCTGGTCTATTGGGGGTCTATTGCTGTCTGGGGGCTTTATTGTTGCTGGGGGATCTATTGTTTTTGGAGTGGGGTCCATTGTTGCTGTGGAGTCTATTGTTGTGTGAGGGGTCTATTGTTGCTGGGGAGATCTGTTGTCTCTACTTTTCTTGTTAGCATTAACAAATCCCGTACAAATTGTAGTGGCCATAACCCGTTGCCGTTGACTTCATGGGCTTACCGGTTACCTTCTCCTGGCCTGCTTCTCCGCGTCTAGGGGTTCCCAGGGTTGATACCCAACGACATGTACACTGACACAGATAAAGTCCTTTCAAAAGGGTTTATTTTGCAGTAGAACTTTCACAAAACACAGTCTCTTAGGGAACAGAGGGCACGGGTGAAGAACTCAGGCACCTTAAACTGCAGATTTAGCAAAGTCTCTATTTCCACCCAGAGAGTAGCCACTCGCAGCTGGGTACTTCAATGCTGAACAGATCTCTAGTTAGAAATTATGGCAGTCAGCACGTTGACTCCAAACTTGAAGTAATCAACTGAGGGTATACAGGACCTTTTTTCCAACCGTACCTGGAACGTTTCCGGCTTCCTTTATGGTACTGGAAAATTGTGAATTCATCAATGTCCTTCCCAACTCAGTAACCAGGTACTTCTCAGGATGCGACTTGCCGGCCCTCCAACAAAGAGTCCTCCCCGGTCACTTCCACGAGCTGTGGTGTCCCTCCAAGCAGAGAGCACACCCGGACACCTTGAATCCTCCCTCGGTTACTGCGCCTCAGACCAGCCGGTTCCGAGACTCGGGAACAGACGGGAACATGTTGCGGGATGTCGAACACCCCGTGACCCCTCACGGGGCTACCCCAGTCCTGGAACCAGAACAGACCACACGGGTCTCACGAAACAACTCCGGAACCCCGAACACGTGACCCACACTGCGAGAGGAGAGCCGCCGAGAGGACCCGAGAGCCGTTGAGATACACAGGACTCTGTATCTCGGTGGCGCCATTTTTAAACTGCAAGACTCTAATGACAAGGCTGCAAATAACACTGATAAGGCTGCATTGATGGGCATTTAAATGTAAGTTTTTTCCTTAAAATTCCCTCCTAAACTTGGGGTGTGTGTTATACACCGCCGCGTGTTATACTCCAATAAACACGGTAACTGCCTCTCAGTTCCTAAGTGTAGCAGATCTGGTCATTAGTGGGCTTCCCTATTATGTCAGAAATTAGCAGCAAGGAGACTAGACACGTAGCTACACAAGGAAACTGAGACCAAACAAACAACATATATATCCTTAAAGTGATATTTATTATTAGTGAACACACACCAATAAACATACAAAGCAACCAGTGAAAACATAAACCACTCAAGCAAACAAGAACAAAAATAACTAATAACTACTAACTTTATACAATATAAGGGACAAAGGTAACAGGGATGCAAGTAGGGAATCACGACTGGATAAAAGAGCAAGGAGCAGGAGCAAGGCAGAGGGGTGCAGGAAGGATCTGGTAGCAAGGGGTCAATCAACAGGATAGTGACGCCCTGGGGGAAGAGAGGAGCAGCCTTAAATATTCACCTGGCAGCTGAACCCTGGTGTCACTGATCATTCCAGCCTGCTGGCTCTTCGGAGACACCCGCTGATGGACACTAGAGCTGCAGCAAATAGCCCAGAGCAGCACAGTGCCACCAGCAGGTAAACTTAATCCTAACAGTACACAGACCCTCATACCATTTTTATGGCCAGTAACAGGGGTCAAGTCCTGGAGAAAAAAGTGTGGGAACTCCCACCCAAGATCCACTCCCCCACCAAAAAAAAAAAATGATCCGGTCATATGCACGAACACTTCAAAAGTGGTATTTTCCATCCAATTTTCGTATTGTGTGTATGAAGCTTAACTGTTAGTACATAAAAAAAAATCCTCAATAAACATAAATACGGTAATTCTCTGAATAATCAGCATTCATTCAATTGTGCTTCCATGCAAATGTGACCATCATGTTCTGATCTTTATTGGGGAATGTTATTTTGTATATAGAGTGTTTATGTGGTGAGTTTACACTTTTCATTGAACAGAGTTTGGATAACACAGGGTTAAACGGAAAGGTCATAAATGAACTGCCTATTATCTGGACAGAATGCTTGGGGAGATAGTGATGTGTTCCTGCTTAGGAGATGTATGTTAGCTTGGGGGGCTGCAAACTCTGAAGGGGCTCCAACACACACTCGCTGCTATTCCAACCCTTCACATATTTCCACATAAACTTCCCTCCTGGCATTAAACTTTGCCAGGTATTGTGCTCAGCTTACCACCCCAAACTGATGTTCCTCCCTCAGCTCACCTCTCTCCCTGCATGTCCTGTGAGCAGAATAGCTGTGCTCCTCCTCTGGGTTCTCTCATCATATGGCACTGAAGATAGAGGAGGGGGAGATTCAGCGGGACACACAGAGCAAGTATGCAGGAGACTGGGGGGGGGGGGGGGGGGAGACAGAAAATCAGGAGGGGGGCGGCGGGAGGAGCGCATCACGAGAGGTCTGACTAAATACAATATCTTAGTAGCAGGGACCTGATCTACCCGTCAGCTAGCTGTGATTGACAGGTAGATCGAAGAGGAAGCTGTCATGGGGCCCCCTATTGGCAATGCCTAAATGGTCTGTCCACCCCTGGTGTGCGGCACTTACTATTGCGAGCCGTGTCAGCGGCTGCTGGTATAGCACCCGCCGCACAGCTTGCATACTTCAAAGTCTTGCAGCATGTGGCTGCTAACGGGAACTGAGTTCCTGTTGTGGAAAAAGTACAGGAACTCCATTCCCATGCGTTCCCGCAGGACTTGAGCCCTGGCCAGTAACTTGCATAAGCCTTCAAAATAGGGACTTTTGATTTTTTTGAAGTTTGGTTCCCATAGACTTCAATAGTGATCGGTGTCCGGGTCCGAACTTTTTGCAGTGTTAGCCCTTGTACACATGATCGGAGATTCCGATGGAATGTGTCTGATCGGAGCGTTTTGTCGGATATTCCGACTGTGTGTGGTCTGCATCGGACTGTTTCCGTCGGAATATCCGTCGGACCAACTTTTCCAACTTGCCGGAAATATTTTCCGACAAAATGCTCCGATCGGACATACTCCGATCATGTGTAGAGAATTCTGATCGGACAAAGTGCCACGCATGCTCAGATCAAATTCCTACATAAAAACTATTGGCTACTAGCCTGAACGTAGTCCCATCATAACGAAATTACGTCATCACGTTCTGAAAGATCGGATTTTCCGACAACAGTTTCGGACAAGATCCGTCGGACAAAATCCGACGGACAAAATCCAACGGATTTGGTTGTCGGAATCTCCGACCGTGTGTACAAGGGCTAAGGCTGTTCGAATGCGAACCGAATGCGAACCGAACCAGGGTCTGTTCAGGCCTATCTCTAAAAGACAGCGTATCTATGGCCCATTTCTAGTACCTCTCCACTGTTTTACTGAAGCCTCTATGGCCGTGATGGCGAACCTTGGCACTCCAGATGTTTTGGAACTACATTTCCCATGATGCTCAACTACACAGCAAAGTGCATGAGCATCATGGGAAATGTAGTTCCAAAACATCTGGGGTGCCAAGGTTCACCATCACTGCTCTATGGTATTTGGCAATTCTGGTAATGTTGGATTCCTATGCCCCCCACCATTGTCCCTTCCACCAATCACTGCTGAGCAGTGGCGGCTGCTCATACAGGGTGCCGCCCCCCTAATCCATGCGCCTAGCCCCTAATCTACATGCAGGGTGCTGGACGTATGGATTACAATTTTTTAAGCCCATGCTTAGAGCCTGAGGCTCTAATTGGCTTTAAAAATTGTGGGCTCGGGGTGCGGAGCTTTGCGCCCCGAGTCCACTCAGTTGTGTGACAGTAGCAAATTAACATTTGCTAATGTCTTCCTGTTTCTCCTCCTGGCCAATCAGAAAGCCGGCGTCCTAAGACCTGAGTGGCTGGGAGTCCTAAGTCCTGATTGGCTTGCAAGAGAAGCGACCACCAGGACACGGGAGGAGACATGAAGGGGAAGCCGCAACCTGGGTGGGGTAAATGTGGGGCTCGCTTAAGAAAATTGAGCTCCAGCTGCCGCTGCTGCTGAGTCTTTTGCAGTGGTGAACACAGGCATCAGAAACCCCCTGAAGTGGTAAATGCCAAAGAGGCTTTTGTAGACTGGAGCACTGGAACAGAGAGCTGTGATATATGCCAAAGTGGAAGTGGTGCCTGGTAAGGTAGTTTTTACATAGGAGAGTTCACTGCATGGATGAACACTGGGTGTTTTATTATGCACATGGCATTATTAAAATAATGTGAGCACATAAATCATTTTTGAATTTTGGAAACTTTTTTGGGTCATGCTACACTATACATAATTTTTGTTTTTGTTTTATTTGGTCTTTAGGTACAATGCATGTCTAGAGGAGAAAGTGGATTTGGAGGAAAAAAATACACAAGACATTTGGATGATGATTAACAACAGATTTAAATTGACTTATGTAATATTAGGGGTCTGTTTTTCTATTAAGAATATAAAATATCTTTATGGACTGCATTGGACATTGGGATCTTAACAAAATGCTCTGGTCGCGCTTAGGTTTCCAGCTGCTGGGACTGTATTGACTTTTTTACTAATATAATCTTTATAGCACTGGAAGAGAGCGATATGAGAAATTGGTCACCAGAGAGGTGAGTGTATTCTCCTATTCTATATCCTGCCTTCTATTTTAGGGATCTGATGGTTTTTAATGTTTAGGGACTGACAGAGGCTTTAACCACTTCCCGACCGGCGCACGCCGATGTACGTCGGCAGAATGGCATGGGTAGGCATATTGGCGTACAAGTACATCCAATTTTAAATGCCACCCTGCCATCGGTCGGGACTCCCTTGAGTCCAGTCGTGGGTCCCGCGGACTCGATCACCGCGGGCATACCCACGATCGTCTCACGGGGCTGCTGAACGAGGAGATGCCGTTGTAAACAGCATCTCCCCGTTCTGCCTAGCAACAAGTGACCCTGATGTCTGCTCCATGTGATTGGAGCAGAGATCAGTGTTCACTAAAACAAAGTCCAGCCCCCCACATTTAGTAACACGCCCCTAGGAACACTTAAACCCTACACTGCCACCCCCCTGGTTAACCCCTTCACTGCCAGTGTCATTTACACAGGAATCACTGCATTTGTATAGCACTGATTGCTGTATAAATGACAATGGTCCCAAAAATGTGTCAAAAATGTCCGATATGTTCTCCATAATGTCGCAGTCACAATAAAAATCGCTGATCACCGCCATTTCTAGTAAAAAAAAAAAATTATTAATGAAAATGCCATAAAACTATCCCCTATTTTGTAAACCCTATAACTTTTGCGCAAACCAATCAATAATCGCTTATTGCGATTTTTTTTTTAACCAAAAATATGTAGAAGAATACGTATCGGCCTAAATTGAGGGAAAAAAATGTTTTTTTAAATATTTATTGGGGATATTTATTATAACAAAAAGTAAAAAATAATGCGTTTTTTTCAAAATTGTCGCTCTATTTTTGTTTATAGTGCAAAAAATAAAAACCGCAGAGGTGATCAAATACCACCAAAAGAAAGCTCTATTTGTGGGAAAAAAAGGACGCCAATTTTGTTTGGGAGCCACGTCGCGCGACCGCGCAATTGTCAGTTAAAGTGACGCAGTGCCGAATTGCAAAAAAGTGGTCTGGTCTTAAGCCAGCAAAATGGTCCGGTCTGTAAGTGGTTAAATACAATTACAGACCCTAGATGTTGTTTATTCCCAGTTTAGAAGCCTGCAAAGGACTGGACAATGCTCTGCACCTGTTTTTCTAAAATTTCTATTTTTTTTGGCCAATATATATATGCTGGCTCCCTGCTTTAATATTTGTCTCGTTCACTTATTGGGAACCAGCATGCTGCATATCATTAAAAGCCTGCGAAAGGCAAAATCCCCTATCTCCATTCCTGTTCCAGGTCAGTAACTCAGAAAGCAGAAAAGTCAAAGAATCAGCATGGCAACCAACATTTCAGAAGAAGAGGTCAGTGATGGCAGCCTCCAAAGTTATAGAATTCCTTTAAATAAGTTTTTCGCTGCAACAGCCTATAGTAAAACCCTGGCCAAGCAGTTACTGCCGCTCACATTATTGATAGCATATGAACCAATAATATATTTGACACTAAAAAAATGAGCAAAGAGAATAAACTTTTTCTAATTAAGCACAATTCATTTTTACATTATGAAAATAAATGAAGTCATCTGCAAATGCTATAAATATTTTTCCATGTTGCTATCCAAATGCATCAAATTAAGTTCAAGTGATTGAAACTGGATATTAAACTCAATTACCTTTTATTACTGCTTTCCAATTAAAGTGACATGATTAACTTATTTTTTATTAGTGTTTCAATTTTAATTGTAACTTTTTTTGTATTTCCAATTTTTTTTTTTTCTGCTCAGGAATTAACCAGCGGTGAAGTCTTGACTCTAGACGTATAATGAGAAATGTTAATATCATAATGAGGAAGGAATAAGGTTTCAGGTTTTGGAATGTGCCAGAATCATTTGTACTTATGTTTTAATAAAGGTTCTCATTGTAGATTACCTAGAGTGAGGGATTTAGATCTGCAAAGGTAGGAAAGATTTGCCAAATTATCAGCTACATTTCCTTCAATGAAAAAGGCCAGCAGGAGTGGTAAGTATTTATATCTATCTATATATATCTATATATATAGATAGATATATATATATATTTCCTGGACCTCCTCATGTCAGCCTACTATGGGTCAGCTCCACCCCTCTAACCCCTCTAGGACAACCTCTAACTTGCCTATAAAGTGTGGCTGTCTCCCATAGGCTCATAAAATGCCTCCGACCACGGCCGCTGGAAGACTTGGAACGTCCCACCTTCTCCAAGGCAGGCATAGTTGTGGCAGTCACAGTGGAGTATCCATTACCTCCGTAGTAGTTCCTCCGACGATGGCAGCAATGGTAGTGGTTATGGCGGTGGTGGTCACTTCTCCGTCCAGAGTACTGACCATGACAGGCATCACAGCTGTGGTAGGCCTCACGACAGGAGTATGAGCAGCAAACTCCTCCATGATCACGCCCATGGTCCAGTCCACTCGTGAGGCCCTTGGCAGCACAACAGGTTGTTCCACACGGAATAGATACTCCCCGCATCCTGTACAACGGGCAAACGGCCGGGGACTTGTGGCCAGTTCTGACAACTTCCCACACAGCATCCCGAGGGCTTCAATGTCTCCTGAGGTGTACAGCAGAAAACGCCCTTGAGGT
Source organism: Lithobates pipiens (assembly GCF_037356315.1). Lineage (NCBI taxonomy): Eukaryota > Metazoa > Chordata > Amphibia > Anura > Ranidae > Lithobates > Lithobates pipiens. The sequence goes on from NW_027507825.1 coordinate 21,619,343, forward strand.
GCCAGGCGTCTCCATAATCAAAGTTCCTGGGAGCCTCACCCCCACAGGGATACCAGCAATTGGAATCCTAGGACTCATGGCAGGTGATGCTCTTGGAACGCCAAATATTTTCAGCAGCTTCGCTCTTAATCTCACAGCCTTCCTCCTCTCTCTACCGCAACACTCTCACGTGGTGCCTCGTGCAGGGCAAAGAGAAAGGTAAGACTCCTCCCACTGGTTCCTTCGGCTGAGCAACTCACAGGCTTTTTTTATGCGCCAACAGTGGATGTCCATCATTTCACAAGATGGCGTAGTCAAAAAAACACAACCCTCTGTCCTGTATTCACCACGTGCATAGTTCTTTCTTTCGAGGGGTAACGGTAAATCCCGGACTGCGAGCCCCCACATGTAGCACTAACCTCCGAAGGAGCTTCTGGTTTGATTGGGCTTACCGTTACCTTCTTCACCTCAATTTGCATCTAGGAGTTTCCCATGGTAGATGGCCCAGAAACTTTAGAGACTGACGACAGATCCGCATAAAAGGATTTTTATTTGCAAAAACGTAGTTAACGAACAGTCTCTTAAAATAGGATCAGAGGGTTAGGAGGAAAGTTCAGGTACTCTTAGTGTCAAAGTCAATAATGAAGGACTTGCTTACTTTGACTAAATCCAGAGAATAGCCATTCACAGCTGTATTTTCACTCAAGTTGGATAGTCCCTCAGGCCCAGCAGCCAACAAGGTGCTTAACTCAGGAACAAGTCTCTGCCACAGACGTTGTTGTAGAACATATAGGAATAAGTCTCTGCCACAGACGTTGTTGTAGAACATATAGGAAACTAGAACTTGTAGAACATTCGTGTGGTACCAGTATCTTTTAGCTGGTTCGGCGATACCCATGAGTTTGGATTCACTTAGGTCCCTCAGCCTCACCTGGCTCTTTCTAAGAAGCCAACCCATACCTGGCCTTCTTCTGAAGAGTCCTCCCCTGGATAGCTACGAAGTTGCTGGGCCTCTCCACGACCGGAGACGGCACCGCACCATCTCGGAATCCTTTCTTTCGTTTCTTTGCCTTGGGCTAGCCAGCTCCGAGACACAAAGTCAGGTAGATCTGCACCCCAGGCCATAGCCTTCCTGGGGGCTGGTCAGGAGGACCAGGACCATGGAGTCAGAACATACTTCTGGACCGGAACCCCGAACCACGTGACATCAGCATCTTAAATACCCTCTCCCAGAAAGCACAGCAAAAGTGACACTCCCACTGGGCGGGCTCCGAGAGAGAGTAACCTTAAAGCACCCCACCAGACTGTGGTTCCATGCCTGCCAGAAGAGACAGTGCCCCCTATGGCCAGACCGAACACCCTAAAGTCCAGTCAGACTGATGCTGAGGTCAAAATTTGAAATAATTATACCCAAACCAAACTGCAGTTCAGGTGTAACATTAACTTTCAAAACATAGCACGTGCTCTTCAGGAGCCGGCGCTACATTTATTTTTATTTTATGTTATTTAAAAAAAAAAGAAAGAAAAAAAAGAAAAGAATACTGCATGCGAAAGAGACCAGGACAGAATACATTTTCATCAGTCGGTTGATCCCAATAGACTTATCATGTCATCCACGAGGAGTCAGCTTGATTAAATCGCGTCACCTAGATATCTTCCAAGGGAATTTATTGGCTCACCACCCTAGCAGGTGGTCACCTGGGTCTGTTGATCCTGTGCCAACTTAAGGTGGCTGATAGTGGGAGCTGTTTGGCTCTGTCCTGCGTAAAGAAATGATGTGTGGTGGCTGAAGGAGAGTGTTACAGCTTTACAGCTGTCTTAAATAGGCAGACAGAGGATCTCCCTCTCATAGCCACAATGGAGTGCTGTGATTGCATTTTAAGAATGGAGAATGTGGAGAATGTGTCAACAACAATGCCATAAAGAGGTAGACAGAGGCTCTCCCTCGCATTTTGTGTAGCCACAATGAAGAGCTGGAAGGCTGCATTGTCAGGATGGAGAATGTGTCAACAATGCCTTAAAGTGCAGCTCCACCCTAAAGAGACCACAGCCCAGGGTTGTCGGGAAGAGGCCCCATCAACATGGGGACTGCAGAATAATTATGGAGATGAATCCATTGACACGAGTAATATGCAAAGATGGATGAAGAAGTTTAAAGAAGGGGTAACCAACATTGAAAGCAAACCATGCAATGGGAGACCATCAACTGTGACCTCTGACATGAATTGCCAGCGAGAAGACAAATTAATTTGGGTGGAAAGACAAGTCACAATCTGTGAGCTGGATGCACAATTGGACTGTGGTCCCAATGCCATACAGAAGATGGTGGAAGACTCAGGGTTTTCGGAAAATGTGTGCAAAGTGAGTAGCTCAGCAGGTGACACCAGATTTGAAGGAGAAAAGGGTGAAAGTCTGCTCTGATCTGCTGGAAGCATTTGAAGCCAATGAAGATGTGTTTTTCCAGGGAATAGGGAATGGAGAATCAGTCCATGGAATTGCATCACACCTCTTTTCCAAGGTCAAAGTAGTTCAAGAGTAGTTCAGCACAGAAAGTCATGGTGATTGTTTTTAGAAGACACAGGCGTCATGCTCTTTGATTTTCTGGAACATGGCTGTACTCCAACCAGCAAGCGGTACAATGAAACTCTTAAGAAGCTTAGAGGCGCTATTAGGGGAAAGAGACCGAACAAGTATTTGAAAATGATCCAAATTCACCATGACGATTTCTGACCACACACACACCTTTGGCAACAAATCACATAATTGGGCAATTCAAGTGGTTAATGGTCCCCCATTCATTGTACAGCCTAGTTTTAGCGCCCTCTAATGCCGCGTACACACGGGCGGACTGTATGGCGTACTTAGTCCGTCGAAACACATTTCAGCGGACAATCCCCTCGTGTGTGGGCTTCAGCGGACTTTTTCAGCGTGCAGTCCGGCGTACTAAGAATTTCTGATTTTTCGAAATTCTGTCCGTCGTACTTTGGTTTCAGCAGACAATCCGCTCGTCAGTAGGCTAGTTCGACGGACTAAGAATGGCGCATGCCCAGAAAGGATTTACACGGCGGAAGGGTGCTTTGCTGTGTATTGGACTTCCTATTTCTAGTCCCGTCGTACGTGCTGTACACGTCATCGCGCAAGCTTTCGATGGACTGTTTGGGTATCCGTGTGTGGTCAAGTCCGTTCAGTGGAAAGTACGACGGACTGTCCGTTGGATTGTATGACGAACTAAGTACGCCATACAGTCCGCTCGTGTGTACGCGGCATTACTTTCACTTTATCAGTCCAATGAAGGACAGTCTATGGGAAGAAAGATTTGATGACACGATAAGGTGAAAGTGACTGCGAAGAAATAGGTACAACAATGCACATCTACATTTTCAAAAAAGGATTATAAAGTTGGGTTCAATGATGGCGCGAATGTGTCACTTCTGATGGAGATCATGTTGAATAATACCTTTGTATAGAGAAAGAGTTACTTTACCAACATGTGAAATTTAAATGACCTATTTAAGTTAATAGAAAAAATTAATCTTTAACCACTTAACCACTTCCCGACCGGCGCACACCGAAGTACGTCGGCAGAATGGCACGGGCAGGCATATTGGCGGCGCGCTCGTGTGCCGGTCGGGACCCCCGCGATCGTAAACAGCATCTCCCCGTTCTGCCTAGCAACAAGTGACGCTGATCTCTGCTCCATGTGATTGGAGCAGAGATCAGTGTTCACTAGCACAAAACCCAGCCCCCCCACAGTTAGTAACACACCCCTAGGAACACTTAACCCCTTCACTGCCAGTGTCATTTACACAGGAATCAATACATTTGTATAGTACTGATTGCTGTATAAATGACAATGGTCCCAAAAATGTGACAAAAATGTCCGATGTGTCCGCCATAATGTCGCAGTCACAATAAAAATCGCTGATCGTCGCCATTACTAGTAAAAAAAAATTATTAATAATAATGCCATAAAACTATCCCCTATTTTGTAAACACTTACTTTTGCGCAAACCAATCAATAATCGCTTATTGCAATTTTTTTTACCAAAAATTTGTAGAAGAATACGTATCGGCCTAAACTGAGGGAAAATATTTTTTTTATATATTTTTGGGGGATATTTATTATAACAAAAAGTAAAAAATGATGCGTTTTTTTTTTCAAAATTGTCGCTCTATTTTTATTTATAGCGCAAAAAATAAAAACCGCAGAGGTGATCAAATACCACCAAAAGAAAGTTCTATTTGTGGGGAAAAAAAGGACGTCAATTTTGTTTGGGAGCCACGTCGCACGGCTGCGCAATTGTCAGTTAAAGCGACGCAGTGCCGAATCGCAAAAAGTGGTCTGGTCTTAAGCCAGCAAATTGGTCCGGTCTGAAAGTGGTTAAGAGCAGGATCTAAAATTTTCCAACAACAAAATCCAATCCTTTAAATTCCGCTCATGTGTAGACAATTACGACGGATAAAGTGCTACGCATGCTCAGAATAAATTTTATGAGACGAAAGCTATTGGCTACTAGCCCATTTATAGTCCCGTCGTGCGCGTTCTACGTCGCCGCGTTCTGAATGAGCGGATTTTCCGACAACTTTGTGCGACCGTGTGTACGCAAGACAAGTTTGAGCCAACATCCATCGGAAAAAATCAGATGGATTTTGTTGTCGGAATGTCCAACCGTGTGTATGGGGCAATAGAGTCCGTGGTACTCCGAAGATCAGCTCCCGCTGTGTGTAATCACAATGGGAGCGGCGCGTTGTTTCCGCACATATGCGCCCCAGACCCGGAAGTGCAGGATCACATACTAGGTACAGTACCTGATCCTGCGCAGCAGAGCCGCCTTGCCGCCTTATATGTAAGTTATATGGCCGGCGAGCGGTTAATAAACAAACTTCTAAACTTGAAAGAAAAGTACAGGAAATTGAAGCCTCGCGTCTCTTTGTAACAGTCTACAAATGAAGATAAGTTGTACACAATGTTATATCTCAAGGGACTTCCTGATCATTGTAACCTTCTTCCGTTGCAATAATTATATTTCTGAAGGAGAAACAAAACACAATTAAGCAAATTGCATTAGAAATGTAAATGCCTCTCTTTCCATAAAAGAGTATGTTTCATCTGGAAATATTTAAATAAATGATGCTTTAGTCTGATGATCACTGCGGTCTGGCCGGTGGCTTTCTGCTCAGTCCTGTATTAGTATTAAATGGCCACAGGCTGTAGAATACAGAATCTTCCCCCGAACGGATCCGTCCAGGCACACCACCCCGCGTTTCATTAGCCATTTCACAGACCTGAAACGCTCTCTTTTGAAAGCTCATGAAAGATTTAACGTGTCTAAAAACACAGCAGGTAATGCTGAATAATTAAAACACATAATTATACGTTGATTCTGTATTGACAGCTTTCCGGAATCAAAGGAGGGCTTTGTTAGTTGGTATCGGAAAACAGATTATTTAATCAAAACTGTCCTGTGCTATGTCCAGCATCCTAAAACTGCTATGCCATTCTGGCATCATCTTAAAGTGAACTCGGGGCAGATATAAAAGACGCAAAATAATGGGAATCTGCAGTCATTGATATATTATTAAATATGTTTTTAAAGCAAGCAAGGCAAGTACCTGGATTTGAATTGGCAACAATTGGCATTCATATGCATATCATGCTCCCCTGCAGTGAGGAGAAGATGTGATGTAACCGCTAGCAACCAATCAGTGAGCGGTATTGCTGTACAGTAATCTCTAGCAACCAATTAACAAGCAGAAATCTTTTGCTGTAACCTCTAGCAACTAATCAGTGAGCTATAATGTGTGCTGTAACCTCTAGCAACCAATCAGTGAGCTGTATTGCTGTACAGTAATCTCTAGCAACCAATTAACAAGCAGAAATCTTTTGCTGTAACCTCTAGCAACTATTCAGTGAGCCATGATGTGTGCTGTAACCTCTAGCAACCAATCAGTGAGCAGTATTGCTGTACAGTAACCTTTAGCAACCAGTCAGTAAGCAGTAATGATATGCTATAACCGCTGGCAACCAATCGCAATTGCTGCCTGATCTGATACAGTAATGCCGCGTACACACGATCGGAATTCCGGACAGAAAAAGACTGATGAGAGCTTTTCATCTGAAAATGCGACCGTGTGTACGCTCCATCGGAATTTAGCTGTCTGAATTTCCGCCAGCCAAAAATTTATAGCATGTTCTCAATTTTCCCCGACGGAAAAACTTTCTATCGGTAATTCCGATCGTGTGTATGCAATCCTGACACGCCAAAAATCACGCATGCCCAGATTCAACTACGAGACGGAAGATATTGGCTACTGGCTATTGAACTTCCTTTTTCTAGTCACGTCGTACGTGTTGTACATCACCGCGTTATAAACGATCGGAATTCAATGTGCCCGTGTGTAGGCAAGACAGCTTGAGCCGAATTCCGTCGGGAAAACCATCAGAGCTTTTTCCGACGAGAATTCCAATCGTGTGTACGCGGCATAACTGGTTTTAAGTCTAGCTGCTATTTATTGTATGTCTCAGAGCAGGTGGAGAGTGAAATTGCATTGGGTGGGGGGCCAGAAATATTTTTTGCCTAGGGTCCAGTCAATATTAAAGATGGCCCTGCCCCCAACCCCCGTACTGTTAATCCAGCGATGTCCACGAGAGCCTTGTCTCTCCAGGGACTCGCACTCCTGATTGGCTTTTGGCAGCAGTAGGAGCCATTGTACTAGACAACGCCCTGTGGGAGGGCAAAACGTTGACGCAATTTCCGGTATTTCTGACGTCACTTCTGGGTCCCATGGAACGCACGCCAGGGACGGCGTTTGTTTACAGATACAGCTCCATGTTTGAGGCTTGTTTGATCCTACTTGTTGTAAGTACCCACTCCCTTGTGCAATAATACATTTTTTAATGGTACTTCACCATCAGTTCCATTCTTTTTCATTTTTGGGTAGGTGTTTGTTCCGCTGAGCAACTTCATTAAGGAATCTTTGATCTGATGTTTTGACACCTACTGTAAGTATCCACCATTCCTGGATCAATACCAAGCCTAAAGTGACCCATCAGACTGAAAAGCTGGGGGTCGTTCTGATTTGGTGAGTGGGGACACATGAGGGGGTGTTAAACACCTGAATATCTCTGAAGCATTTTTCATTTTCTTCACTTTGTATTGGAACACCCTTATGCCGCGTACACACGGGCGGACTGTATGGCGTACTTAGTCCGTCGAAACACATTTCAGCGGACAGTCCGCTCGTGTGTGGGCTTCAGCTGACTTTTTCAGCGTGCAGTCTGGCGTACTAAGTATTTCGGATTTTTCGAAATTCTGTCCGTCGTCAGTAGGCTAGTTCGACGGACTAAGAATGGCGCATGCCCAGAAAGGATTTACACGGCGGAAGGGTGCTTTGCTGTGTATTGGACTTCCTATTTCCAGTCCCGTCGTACGTGCTGTACACGTCATCGCGCAAGCTTTCGACGGACTGTTTGTGCATCCGTGTGTGGTCAAGTCCGTTCAGTCGAAAGTATGACGGACTGTCCGTCGGATTGTATGACGGACTAAGTACGCCATACAGTCCGCTCGTGTGTACGCGGCATCAGTCACTTTTTTTTGGACTTCGTTTTGTTTATTATACATTGCTGTGTTTTTTCACTTATAGTTTTTTTGCGAGCACTATATTCATATATTTACATCTTTTTCAAGTGAGTAGCACTTTGTGTATAGCAACTGCTTTTATTAATTTTCAGATATATATTTTTTTGCATACACCATTATGTGAGTATATATATATATATATATATATATATATATATATTTAGCATATATTTTTGTAGCGGATGACATTTGGGATCAAATGTCACACGCCTGTAAATTTTGTTTTTTGGCCTCAGAACAGTAAAGGTTCTGAGGGCTAATTTTGTAGGTCGGCCTTAACACCAGTCTGGCCAGGCTGTGTTTGGAAGTTCTGCCTGGTCATGTGGAAGGTGAGGTGCACATGACAGGCCAGAACCAGGTCTGGTTGGATGTTTGGGTATTGGCCTTCTCGGAGCCAATCAGCGGGAGTGCCGGGGCCCGCTGAGGAGTCTGGGAAGGGGTACTTAAACAGGTGTGGGTCACGTGTTCGGGAGACCCGTGTGGTCTGGTCTGGTTCCAGGACCGGGGTAGCCCCTGTGAGGGGTCCCGGTCACAGGGTGTTCGACATCCGGCAACATGTTCCTGTTAGTAGCCCCTGATAGACCTGCCTGGTCTGGGGTAGGGATCCGTCCGTTCCCGAGTCTCGGAACCTGCTGGTCCGAGGCGCAGTAACTGAGGGAGGATTCAAGGTGTCCGGGTGTGCTCTCGGCTTAGAGGGACACCACAGCTCGTGGAAGTGACCGGGGGAGGACTCTTCGGAGGAGGGCCGGCAAGTGGCATCCTGAGAAGTGCCTGGTTACTGAGTTGTGAAGGACATTGACGAATTCACACTTTTCCAGTACCATAAAGGAGATGGGAAACATTCCAGGTATGGAGGAAAAAGGTTCCTGTTTTTCCTTAGTTGTTTGTTCAAGTTTGAGTCAACATGCTGACTGCCATGATCTCTGGCTAGAGATCTGTTCAGCCTTGAAGTACCCAGCTGCGAGTGGCTACTCTCTGGGTGGAAATAGAGACTTTGCTAGACCTGCAGTTCAAGGTGCCTGAGTTCTTCACCCGTGCCCTCTATTCCCTAAGAGACTGTGTTAATTGAAAGTTCTACTGCAGAATAAAACCTTTTTGAAAGGACTTCATCTGCGTCAGTGTACAAGTCGTTGGGTATCAACCCTGGGAACCCCTAGAAGTGGAAAAGCAGGCCAAAAGAAGGAACTGGTAAGCCCATTAAGTCAAGGCCGCCCTGCAACGGGTTATGCCCGCTACATTTTCACAGTGGGAGCCACCGGCAATCACAGCAAGTGAGCAAATCGGTAGAAGGAGGGGGCAGACCCGAACCACGGCTCAGTGTGTGAATGGACATGGGTCGGTAGCATGCCTGCTTGGGTGCCCCCACAACAAGCTGCTTGCTATGGGAGCACCCGGCAGGAGGGAGGAGCATGGGCGTGGGACCCGAGAACAGGAGGATCGGGGCTGCTCTGTGCAAAACCACTGCACTGAGCAGGTAAGTATAACATGTTTGTTATTTGTAGAAAAAAAAACCAGGTCTCTTCCCCTGCCGCACTACACAGACCTGACTTGCGCAGACTGGATAAAATACTATTCAAGTGTCAGTCAACATTCAGTCCTTATACAGTGTTTCCTATTGCAAGCCCCGATGAAGACAGTGTTTTTGGGCCCTTGAAACACGTTGGATACTGCTTTGAGCATCCCTCTGACCCTTACTAGAATAAAATCATACCTGGATTATTGAGAGGTGGTATGGCATTTCAATTCATATTCCTTCAGTAACTAATTATGACATGCTCTTTAGACAGGGTTCTGGCCATTGTTAGGGCTTTAGTTTTCTGGCTTCTTGGGTATCCTGCAAGGGAGTTTTATCTATCATAGTTCTAGTCCAGTCCTTGCATGGCCAATGGCCATACACTAGTAAAGCTAGTTCATGTATGCCCAAACGTTAGTAAAGCCAAACACTAGTAAAGCTGGCCATACACCTGTAGAATTTAGTTAACCTCGTCACGACTGCGCGATAGCCGAATGACAGCTACAGTGCGGTCACACATAGGATGTCCTCCCATGATTGTGCTTTTCATGCGCCCCCTGTGGCTTACATGCGCAGGCATCTGTGATCGCTGCGTCCTTGGGACACAGCTGATCACAGAGCGTGGTAAAGAGTCAATCACAATGGCTCTTTACCACTTGTGTTGTGTCCAATTACAGTTGTGTCCAATTACAGATGATCACAGTGTAAACAGGATTTGCTGGTTATCATCATTCCTCTCCTCATGCTGATAGTGCATAAGGAGAGGAGAGACGATAACCAGCAAATCTACACATGGGACATCTATATTGATAATTAGGGCGCTGATCATCAGTGTGCTGGTTACCAGTGCAGCTCCAACAGTGCTGCCAATCAGTGCCCATCAGTGTCACCTATCAGTGCAGCCTCATTAGTGCTTCCTCATCTGTGCCCATCAGTGCAGCCTATCAATGCTCATCAGTGAAAGAAAACAAAATTACTTATTTACAACATTGTAGAAAATCTTTTTGGTCTTTTTCGGTCTTTTCCATTTGTTTAGCAAAAAAATTAAAAAAACTGTACACACGGTCGGCCTTTCCAATGGAATGTGTGTGATCGGATTATGTTGTCGGAAAATCCGATCGTGTGTGGGCTCCACCGGGCTTTTTCCGTCGGAATTTCCAACACACAAAGTTTGAGAGCCGGATCTAAAATTTTCCAACACCAAAATCCAATCGTTTAAATTCCGATCGTGTGTAGACAGTTCCGACGGACAAAGTGCCACGCATGCTCAGGATAAATTACGAGATGAAAGCTATTGGCTACTGGCCCGTTTATAGTCCCTTCGTACGTGTTCTACATCACCTCGTTCAGAACGATCGAGTTTGGACCTAAATCCGTTGGAAAATCTGACGCATTTTGGCGTCGGAATGTCCGACCATGTGTACAGGGCATATCTGTCTCAAAAAAGTTTTTAAAAATGTAGTTTGGGCAAAGTATGACATGGCCACGCAATTTTCATTCAAAATGCGCCAGCATTGAAAGCTGAAAATTGGCCTGGGCAGGAAGGGGGTAAAGGTGCCCAGTAGGCAGGTGGTTAAAAAAATGTGTTTTAGGAATGTTTGTTCAATTTCCTAACGATTAGTGGGGTCAAATCTATGTTTGGTTTCGACTGCAGGGACACGTAAATTCGAAGGAGTAGGATGGAAATTTTTTGAATGAAGAATGTGCCCCTGCACAAAGATGACAACACGTGTCGGTCCCACGCGCCTGCAAACAGTGATCGTCTCACACATGTGAGGCGTCACCGCAAACGTTAATGGGCAGTTATTCTAGCATTATGCCGCGTACACACAATCGGAATTCTCATTGGAAAAAGCTCTGATGGTTTTCCCGACGGAATTCCGACGGAATTCGGCTCAAGCTGTCTTGCCTACACACGGTCACATTAAATTCCGATAATTTATAACGCAGTGACGTACAACACATACGACGGGACTATAAAAAGGAAGTTCAATAGCCAGTAGCCAATAGCTTCCGTCTCGTAGTTGAATCTGAGCATGCGTGATTTTTGGCATGTTGGAATTGCATACACATGATCGGAATTACCGATAGAAAGTTTTTCCGTCTGGAAAATTGAGAACATGCTATCAATTTTTGGCTGGCGGAAATTCGGACAGCTAAATTCCGATGGAGCACACACATGGTCTCATTTTCCAATGAAAAGCTCCCATCTGTCTTTTTCTGGCCGGAATTCCGATCGTGTGTACGCGGCATTAGACCTTCTCTGTAAATCTAAAGTCGTAGCCTGTAAGGCTTTTAAAGCATTGCCAATGGAAAGTAACATTTACATAATTTGTTGTTGTTACACGGGTTGCCCAATTTTCAAGTATGGCATGTTTGCTATCTATTTACTGGTCGTAACATCATCTTTTATATTTTAATCGGGTCGTTAATTGTGTTTTTTTGCATTCAAATTCGAAAAAGTGTATTTAATTTTTTTTTACAATATATTGAATTTGAAAAACACAGATAACCTTGACATAAAAAATTGCTAAATCCACTATTTCATTCTCTCGGGCCTCTGCTTTTGAAAAAAAATAAGTATATAATGTTTGGGGGTTCTAACAAATTTTCTAGCAAAAAATACTGATTTTTCCATGTAAAGAAAAGTGCCTACTCGCAGCTGATCGTGGGAACGCCAGCTGGGGTTCTTGCATGTAATTACATGGAAAGGGTACATTTGCAAGTGTGAATGCCCCCTAGAACACATTTTACATGACTAGGGTAATTCAACTATCTTCTGCTTATCCAAATTACCTAACTCTGCACCAGGGGCAGACTGACAACTCATGGGGCCCCCGGGCAATAGGAGAAGATTATGGGGCCCTCGGGCAATAGGAGATTATGGAGCCCCCAGGCAATAGGAGATTATGGGGCCCTCGGGCAATAGGAGATTATGGGGCTCCCAGGCAATAGATTATGAGACCACACAGTATACACACACACGCACACATACAGTATACACACACAGACACACAATATACACACACAGACACACAATATACACACACAGTATACACACACAGAATACACACAAACTGAAAAGGTACTGGAAGAGGCGGGGCAGCTATAATCTTGGGATTTTAAAAAAAAAACACAGATTTTTACATACTGTCCCTGGTATTATTGAGGCCGGCAACCCTGATGGGGCCCCTTAGTGGCATGGGGCCCTCGGGCAGTGCCCGAGTGCCCGAATGGTCAGTCCGCCCCTGCCCTACACCCAACACCACCCCCTTTATCTTATCAATAATGACACCAAAAACTGTTGGGGTTAAATGGCTGGTTCAGCCTTTTATTAAAAAAAATGTATAAAATAAAACAGAAAAAAGAAAAAAAATCCACATCGAAGAAGAAGAAATGGTTGCAGATTCACAGCATCATCTCCCACAAATTTCTAGTACAAATACCATCAAAGTGGTTGTAAACCCTCAGGTTTTTTCACATTAATGTATCCTATGCATTAAGGTGAAAAAACACCTACCAGTGACCGCCCCCCCCCCGTTTTACTTAACTGAACCCTGGAATTTCACACGCTGCAGACGTGCTCTTCCTCTGCCCAGGGTTCTCAGCTCTTGATTGGATAGATTGATAGCAACACAGCCATTGGCTCCCACAGCTGTCAATCAGATCCATTGGCTCGGGCACGGGGGGTGGGGCTGAGTCTGGTGTTTGTGTCTATCGACACAAATGCTGGACTCGGGAGTACGCCCGCAGGGTAACCCCCCTGGGAGAGTGCTTTTCCTAGGAGGTTATCCGATGTGGGGAGGGGCCTCCAGAGCCGCCGAGGGACCCCAGAAGAGGATGTTCGGAGCCACTCTGTGCAAAATGAGCTGCACAGTGGAGGTAAGTATGATATGTTTTTTATTTAAAAAAAGTAAAAAACGAGCCTTTACAATCACTTTAAGCTATGTTCTGTTCCCAGCCGCCAAGCACCGCCTCGGGGACTATCCTAACTGACCACAGATCCCAACCACCTTAAAGTGGTTGTAAACCCTTACAAACCACTTTGACCTACAGGTAAGCCTAGATTAAGGCTTACCTGTAGGTCCAAGAAATATCTCCTAAACCTACATGGTTTAGGAGATATTTACCTGAAGACAGCCACTGCTGTCTGCGGCGCATGCGCCGTAGACAGCGGCGCGCAGGCGCACTGGGTAAGCCACAGATCGCGGCGATATGCCGCGAGTGTCGGCTCCCGTGCGCAAATGAGCAGGAGTGATGTCATCACTGCTCCGGCGAATCACAGCACCGGAGCAGCGAGACCCACGGAGACCCACTAAGAAGATGGACGCTCGGAACTACAGGGGACAGCGGGGACTTCGCGATGCGATGCATAGTAGTCCATTATGCTTTACCTTTGCAGGGAATCAAAGAGGAAGTAAACCCATCAGGGTTTACTTCCTCTTTAAGCTATGTTCTGTTCCCAGCCGCCATACACCGCCTCAGGGACTATCCTAACTGACCACAGATCCCAACCACCTTAACAACCCGGTCAGGCTAAACTGAACAGGACCAGATGGGTCCCATTGTTTCATCAATACACCCCATGTTTTAGAGCCCCGTCAAGGACCCCAACTGGCAACGTCCACCCTCTTCAGCAACTATGAGCGGACGTCACCAGGGCGGGACGTTCCTCCTACGATTTCCAGACTACAAGTGACGCCCCTTCACCCTCCCCTCAACTACTATCTCTCCTGCTCCTCCCTATCACCCTGTCCACTCGTCCAGTAAAATAAGAGTCCTGACCTTTCATCCCCAACCCCTAATTTAATCCACTACTGCCTGGGTTTTTCCTTCCACCCTGCCTGTATGCCCTTCGCTTATCACTGTATTCAAGCTTGTCTTGATTACGGCCCATCCCAGAGCCCTTCCTAGCTTACACAAGCTTCAGAGAAGGAGGTTTCCTACTCTCTTCGTGGACATGGAATCCCCTTTTAATCATGGCGGTCTCCGTGGCGTCTCCGGGAAAGTGAAATGGACACTTGTGGGCCTTTGAAGGTTAAAGTAAGACAGCCTACTTGAATAAGAAATCTAAGAAGCAGATGGAAGATTATTGCTGCCCGGGGATAGTAGATCAAGGCTGTTATTTAGAAAGACCATCATCATAGCCCCGGCTTTCCGCATGTGTTCACATCAGAAGTGAATTGCATCAAATAGTCACGTTAATAGCAACGGCGTGATGTGGAGAAATCCCAGTCAGTTTAACACGGCTCATTACAGCAGTGCTGGGCAGAAAGACAAAATATGCTGCAAGTATTATTGCATTTGGCTTGAGCGAAACGACTTTCAATGTCTTAGTAAACATGAGAACCGTTCCCTCCATCTGAAAGAGCTTTTACTTGTCATCCAAAACAAGCTGCTCTAAGATCTCCAGGAAAAAAAAAACTAGTCATCCAGCAAACCCTTCAGTGAAAGATTATCATTCTGTAGAAATTCTTCTTCTGTGTCTTCTTTTATGCCAAATGTAATTTTTTATAGAACAATTCGACATTCATTTATCAAGGGCTGTATTGCAGAGCTGCTTTCGACCATGAAATATGCATTAAAGCGGAACTCCGAGCAAACAGCTAAATACAAGATGTATGGGAACTCTTTTACCTGCCAAAGGATTTGTGTTTTTGCCCATCCAGTCATGAGATTTACGCAGCTCTGACACACAGCAGAGCCCCGTCTGGCAGGGAAGAAGACAAAAATGGCGACCGCCTCAATTTATAGCTAGCCTTTAGAGCAGTGGTGGTCAACTTTCTGGATATAGAGGGCCTCAAGTGCAGCCCCTGATGTCACTAAAGGGCCGATCATAAAATTCAGTGAATAGCCAGAGCCAGAGACAGTAGACACACAACAGGATGTAGTCAAAGGCTATGGGCATGATTCAAGAGATGGTCAGATTGCAGACATGATACAACGGATGGTCAGAGATTGCAGACATGATTCAAGAGATGGTCAGATTGCAGACATGATACAAGAGATGGTCAGAGATTGCAGACATGATACAAGAGATGGTCAGATTGCATACATGATACAACGATTGGTCAGAAATTGCAGACATGATACAAGAGATGGTCAGAGATAGCAGACATGATACAAGAGATGGTCAGATTGCATACATGATACAACGATTGGTCAGAAATTGCAGACATGATACAAGAGATGGTCAGAGATAGCAGACATGATACAAGAGATGGTCAGATTGCAGACATGATACAAGAGATGGTCAGATTGCAGACATGATACAAGAGATGGTCAGAGATTGCAGACATGATACAGAGACTGTGGAAATTATAAAAGAGATGGTCCGAGACTGCAGACATGATACAAGAGATGGTCAGAGATTGCAGACATGATACAAGAGATAGTCAGAGATTGCAGACATGATACAAGAGATGGTCCAAGACTGCAGACATGATAGAAGAGATGGTCAGAGATCGTAGACATGATACAAGAGATGGTCAGAGATCGCAGACATGATACAAGAGACGGTCCAAGACTGCAGACATGATACAAGAGATGGTCAGAGATCGCAGACATGATACAAGAGATGGTCAGAGATTGCAGACATGATACAAGAGATGGTCCAAGACTGCAGACATGATACAAGAGATGGTCAGAGATCACAGACATGATACAAGAGATGGTCCAAGACTGCAGACATGATACAAGAGATGTCAGAGATTGCAGATATGATACAAGAGATGGTCAGAGATTGCAGACATGATACAAGAGATGGTCGGAGATTGCAGACATGATACAAGAGATGGTCCAAGACTGCAGACATGATACAAGAGATGTCAGAGATTGCAGATATGATACAAGAGATGGTCAGAGATTGCAGACATGATACAAGAGATGGTCGGAGATTGCAGACATGATACAAGAGATGGTCGGAGATTTCAGACATGATACAAGAGATGGTCCGAGACTGCAGACATGATACAAGACATGATACAAGAGATGGTCACTGTGGAAATTATAAAAGAGATGGTCCGAGACTGCAGACATGATACAATAGATGGTCAGAGATTGCAGACATGATACAAGACTGCAGACATGATACAAGAGATGTCAGAGATTGCAGACATGATACAAGACTGCAGACATGATACAAGAGATGTCAGAGATTGCAGATATGATACAAGAGATGGTCAGAGATTGCAGACATGATACAAGAGATGGTCGGAGATTGCAGACATGATACAAGAGATGTCAGAGATTGCAGATATGATACAAGAGATGGTCAGAGATTGCAGACATGATACAAGAGATGGTCAGAGATTGCAGACATGATACAAGAGATAATCAGAGCCTGTGAAAATTATAAAAGAGATGGTCCGAGACTGCAGACATGATATGAGATGGTCATAGACTGTGGCCATGCTGCAGGACACTTTCAGAGACTGTGAACATGCTATAGGAGTTGTTGGAGACTGGGGACCTGCTTCAGGAGACAGTCATAGACTGGACACATACAGTATATGGCCAAAAGTATTGGGGTGGCTGCCTTTACACACACATGAACTTTAATGGTATCCTAGTCTTAGTCCTTAGGGTTCAATATTGAGTTGGCCCACCCTTTGCTGATATAACAGCTTCAACTCTTCTGGGAAGGCCGTCCACAAGGTTTAGGAGTGTGTCTATGGGAATGTTTGACCATTCTTCCAGAAGCACATTTGTGAGGTCAGGCACTGATGTTGAACGAGAAGGCCTGGCTTGCAGTCTCTGCTCTAATTCATCCCAAAGGTTTTCTATCGGGTTGAGCTCACGACTCTGTGCAGGCCAGTCACATTTCTCGACCCCAAACTCGCTCACCCATATCTTTATGGACCTTGCTTTTCGGGCACTGGGTCTAGGGCGCGCACGAGAGAGGAGAGGCAGACTTTCTATGAGAGGGGAAGTTGGAGATCTTGTCTCAGAAACATGGATCTTTTTTCCCCTAGTCAAAGCACCCCCCCTCCACAGTTAGAAAGCACTCCCAGGGAACACATTTAACCCTTTATTCGCCCCTGATGTTAACCCCTTCCCCATTATTAGTACAGTGATAGTGTAAAATCGTATATAAAATGTATTTTTTTTAAAAAGTTTAGAACAATCACATTTTAGTAAACATCAAAAGGCATTGATTGAATAATGCATCAAGTTAAAAAAGGCATAGGCAGGACAACGGAGCTAACGCGTTTTGTCTTAGACAGACATCATCTGACTGATACCCCAGATGATGTCTGACTGAGACGAAATGTTTTGGGTCTGTTGTCCTGCCTATGCCATTATAACTTGATGCAACAAATAAAAAATGCAGAGGTGATACCGCCAAAAGAAAGCTCTATTTGTGGGAAGAAAAAGGACATCAATTTTATTTGGGTAGATAGTCACACGACCGTGCAATAGTCAGTTAACCACTTTCAGACCGGACCATTTTGATGGCTTAAGACCAGACCACTTTTTGCGATTTGGCACTGCGTTGCTTTAACTGACAATTACGTGGATATGCGACGTGGCTCCCAAACAAAATTGACGTCCTTTTTTCCGCACAAATAGAGCTTTCTTTTGGTGGTATTTGATCACCCTTGCGGTTTTTATTTTTTGCACTATAATCAAAAATAGAGCGTCAATTTTGAAAAAAACGCATCATTTTTTACTTTTTGTTATAATAAATATCCCCCAAAAATATATAAAAAAATATTTTTTTCCCTCAGTTTAGGCCGATACGTATTCTATATATTTTTGGTAAAAAAAATCGCAATAAGTGATTATTGATTGGTTTGCGCAAAAGTTATAGCGTCTACAAAATAGGTGATAGTTTTATGGCATTTTTATTAATAATTTTTTTTTTTTACTAGTAATGGTGGCGATCAGCGATTTTTATTGTGACTGCGACATTGTAGTGGACACATCGGACGTTTTTGACACAGTTTTGGGACCATTGTCATTTATACAGCAATCAGTGCTCTACAAATGCACTAATTCCTGCGTAAATGACACTGGCAGTGAAGGGGTTAACCAGGGGGTGGCAGTGTAGAGGTTAAGTGTTCCTAGGGGTATGTTACTAACTGTGGGGGTGGACTGGGCTTTGTGTTAGTGAACGCTGATCTCTGCTCCAATCGCATGGAGCAGAGATCAGCGTCACTTTTTGCTAGGCAGAACGGGGAGATGCTGTTTACAACGGCCTATCCTCGTTCAGCCACCCCGTGAGATGATTGCGGTAGCCTCGTGGCGATCGAGTCCGCGGGACCCGCGACCGGACTCACGGGGGGTCCCGACCGGCACGCGAGCGCATTTAAAAATTGACGTACCTGTACGCCAATATGCCTGCCCGTGCCATTCTGCCGATGTGCATCGGGGACTGGTTAAAGTAACGCAGTGCAATATCGCAAAAAAATGGTCTGGTCAGGGAGGGGGGTAAACCTTCCGGGGCTGAAAGGTTACATTTTACCATAAAAAGGGGGTATTATATTGTGTTCGTATGTACTAAAATTCACGTAGGTGTATTTTTTCCTAAAAATTTGCAATTGATAAACAACTGCACAAATATCCCATGACATAAAAAAATTGCAACAGCCACCTTTTTATTTTGCAGGACCTCAGCTTTCAGAAAATATATAATGATTGAGAGTTCCGATAATATATAATGTTTCTAGCAACAAATGCTGATTTTAACATGTATTTGAAAAAAAAAATGAAAAAATTGGGGTTAAACATGGTGGTTAGTGATTAAAGATCTGCAATAAAGTTCACAAATCTTTGCAATGTACACAGAAGACCTGGAGTGGATATTTTTCCTATCTAAATTGATGTTTTACTTTAAATTACTGATTTAGTATTTTAAAAGTTCAGCATCCCGGTCTAGTGGCCTTTAAAACTTCTTGCACTGAATGTTGATCAATGACTGTTTAACACAGAGCCGTAACAGTGTACCGTAATTCCCATTCTGTGTGTATAGCCAAAGCACATTGATTTAATATTAATGTCTGATTTATAATGTTCTGCGTAACACAGCAGCAGATGTAATCATGAAAAATTATGAGCATTGACCACAATAAAAGTACTTTTAATAAATAATGACGTGATAAAATCATTATAATATGCTTCATTAGATAAATTAATCATGAAATGATGCTATCGCAGCATAAATGTGTGATTCAGCTCATCGTTTCCTTATACATAAACGTTAGGAGACACATCTACTTGCGTTTGTTGTTTTAAAACGACACTTCTGGGTTTTTGTTTTGCTGTATAAATGTTAATTAAAAAGAATGTATAGTTTGTTCGGTCTTTTTTATTTATTTATTTATTTTTTATCTTGGAAATCAGTTTGATTGAAAGTAGAGCTTCATTTTTTAAATGTAAAAAATCCAAAGGCCAACATTGTTAAAATATTAAATGTGGTGCTGTTACCCACAGTAATGTGCTTCTGCCACTAGACTTCCAGGCTGAATGATGGCCAGGGTCATTCCTTCCTCAGAGTCCAGGCTTTTCATAGGCCCGCCCCTGAGGATATGTCATTGTGTCAACCTGGACTCAGCATATTACTGCATGGAATGGTTCTCACAGGTCATTACATGCGCACCATTCGGTGCAGGAATAAGGTGCAACCATCGAAGGGGGTGTTGTTGGCTTTTTTTAAATAATGATATCAATATGCAAAAACATCTTCTAGTATATATATATATATATATATATATATATATATATATATATATATATATATATTAATATATATATATATATATATATATATATAGATATATATAAAAAATAAATAAATATATAAATAAATCTAAATAAATCTAAATATATATATATATATATATATATATATATATATATATATATAAAGCTTGGCAAAACTCAATAAAGAAATCAGCAGCTGAACAGGGCACAATAATAATAAAAGGAAAAAAGTGCAGCACTCAACCAATAAATATTCCTGAAACTATTAAACAATTGAAGTGCCCAAAAAAATGTGAAAATAAATGCACAAATACTATTAGGAATAAATCAAGTGTTTAGAAAAATATGAAAAATGATATATTCAGGTGTCCATATATATATATATATATTGCAAAAACAAAAGAATATTTTCCAATGTGTGTGTAGAGATAGCGGAAGCTTGATTGCTTAAGCCTTTCATGACTAAGCCTATTTTTGGCATTTGGTGTTTACAAGTTAAAATCCATATTTTTTGCTAGAAAATTACTTGGAACCCCCAAACATTATATATATATTTTTTTAGCAGAGACTCTAGAGAATAAAACGGCGATTGTTGCAATATTTTATGTCATGCAGTATTTGCGCAGTGGTGTTTTAGTAGAATTAGCCCAATTTTTTTTGCATAATGTGAAAGATAACGTTACGCCGAGTAAATAGATACCAAACATGTCACACTTTATAATTGCACGCACTCGTGGAATGACGACAAAGTACGGTACCTAAAAATCTGAATAGGTGACGCTTTAAAATGTTTTTACGGTTACCAGGTTAGCGTTACAGAGGAGGTCTAGTGCTAGAATTATTGCTCTCACTCTGACAATCGCGGCGATACCTCAAATGTGTGATTTAAACACCGTTTACATACGCGGGCGCGACTTCCGTATGCGT
Organism: Lithobates pipiens; assembly: GCF_037356315.1. NCBI lineage: Eukaryota > Metazoa > Chordata > Amphibia > Anura > Ranidae > Lithobates > Lithobates pipiens. Next base: position 21,640,106 of record NW_027507825.1, read on the forward strand.
TTTTTCTTTTATTTATTTTATTTATTTTAAAATAAATAAATTGTTTTAAAAAAAAAAATTTTGATCACTTTTCTTGTAAACATCCCTTGTGACAGTAATAGGTGGTGACATGTACTCTTTATGGAGGGATCGGGGGGTCTAAAAGACCCCCGATCCCTCCTTTACACTTCAAAGTATTCAGATCGCCAAAAACTGCGATTCTGAATACTGTATATTTTTTTTAAACTGGCGCCATTGGCAGCCGAGTAAACGGGAAGTGACGCCATGACGTCGCTTCCGTGTTTACTATTAGGAGATTGGAACGAAGCCGATTACGGCTTTGTTCCAGTTCCTCCCCAGCAGCTGGAGACATCCGATCGTGAATCGGTGCTCCCAATCAAGCGGGAGCACCGGTAACAGCGGCGGGAGGTGGCGGGAGGGGGGGACGTGCCCTCCCGCTCCTCCGGCATAACAGCCGAGCGGCTTTTATACGCTTTGGTTGTTATGGTTGGATAGCCAATCACCCGCTGTAAAAAATGGTACCAGGATGATGCCTGCAAGTGCGGGCATCATCCCGGTATAACCCCCGGAAGCCGAGTACGCACATCTGCGTACGCTTGGCGGGAAGGGGTTTTACTCAAATTGTATTTGACCATGTGGACCCGTCACCTCTAAACACCACTTAAAGATGGAGGCTTACCAGATCCCCAGTGACCCCCCCCCCCCCCCGCTGACGTCAGACCTTTGACGAAACGATCGTCGGGTAGCCACGCTCACATCTATTGCGCATGTGCGATGGTAATACAAACTCGCGTGGAGGAGTTTTTTTTATTTTGCTAGCAATTTCGTTTGTTTTTAAACGGCACCTGTATATTTTTCTTGTGACTCGGTGGAGTAGTTTTTTTTTTATGTGTGCTTGAGCATCAGGCTCTAATAAATCTTTTGTTGAAACCATATCACGCGATTTGGCGCACTTTTATTTTTTCATGGTGATACATCATTTAGAAGCTTGCTGTGCGTAGTCGTGTATCCAAAGATTGTGAAACATCCGAAAGATCGGGACAATCTCTGGTATCCGGACATCTGGATGTCTATGGTGGGATCTGAGATCCAATTCGCGCAGTTTGACCTCCCCTAGCAGGGGGGGTCACTGGGGATCTGGTAAGCCTCCATCTTTAAGTGGTGTTTAGAGGTGACGGGTCCACGTGGTCAAATACAATTTGATTAAGCAATCAAGCTTCAACTGTCTCTACACACACATTGGAAAATATTCATTTTGTTTTTGCAATATATATGGACACCTGAATATATAATTTTTCATATAATTTTCCATATTTTTCTAAACACTTGATTTAGTCCTTATAGTATTTGTGCATTTATTTACACATGTTTTTTGGCACTTTTGCACTTTAATTGTTTAATAGTTAGTTTTTGCACTTTAATTGTTTGATAGCTGCACTTTTTTTCTTATATATATATATATATATATATATATATATATATATATATATATATATATATATATATATATATATATAATTTATTTATTGTCATTGGCCGTCTTTAATATTGATTGGACCCCGGGCAAAACTTTTCTTGGCGCCCCCCCGCCCCATGCAGTTTCGCTCTCCACCTGCTCTGAGACACAATAAATAGCAGCTAGACTCAAAATCAGTTTACTGAATCAGATCAGGCAGCTATTGCAATTGGTTGCCAGACCTTACAGTATCATTACTGCTCACTGACTGGTTGCTAGAGGTTACAGCACACATTATGGCCCACTGATTAGTTGCTAGAGGTTACAGCACATGATTTCTGCTGGTTGATTGGTTGCTAGAGATTACTGTGGATATGACCTCGGGGGGCATGATATACATATCAATACCCCCTACTGCCCCTATTTACATATGAATGCCAGTAATTTACATGTAAACACAGGGTCGGAAGGCAAGTCATCTGTACACAACAATAGGCAGAGCTGGGCATAATTAGTAGCATCACTTCACACTGAGATATTGGGACACAGCACAGGACTAAAACCTCAAGGGATGAGGGAATTTAAACCGTGATAGTTGGCAAGTATGAGACAGCTGCCTTGGGCCCCACAACCATGACAGGGCCCAGGGCAGCTGCCCCTTTTGCCCTGCCTTAAAAACGGCCCTGGGCAAGTGGTAAAACAGATATGTGGGCATTTGCTAACAGTTTATATGTGTGGTTTTGTTGAGAAGTGTTTTATTTCTGTTGTAGAGCATCAAGATACATTTTGTTATATGTATAGAATGACAATAAAGTATATTATTATCTTATATAAAATTGTTTTATAGACTATATGTTGACTATTAGTGAGCTGTCAATGGATTTTGACTTTGCCAGGATGATCAGCTGTTGATAAATATTGTCAAATGGTTCTGATCGATCAAATATCTGTGTTTGATGTGTTTCAGATCGTTTTTTTTTTTATTAGATTGTTTTACATTTATTATTAATAGAATTTGCGATTACATTTCCAGTAGTTCGGAAAGCGCGGAACGATAACGAGTGTTGCGTTGTTCATAGTTTAATTGGCAATGAACCGCTTGTTTGCAAATCGCTCGTGCCTAGATAGATCATAATTCGATAGGCGTATGGCAGCGTTATGTCTAGATCAGCATATTTTTTTTATTCTGAGTAATGTGAAGTATGAGAAATCGGTCCCTCTGCTTACCAAACGTTAAACATACACAGATCTTCGGCCGTGCACAGATCAACAGAGAGAGAGAGAGAGAGAAGAATATTTTTTTTTCCGAGGGAAGTATCTCATCCTTCATCCTCAGCCAGACTAGCATTGCAGCTGGCTCTATCGATCTTTAAGTCAAAAAAATAATGCGCCTGTTTTTCTTTTGGGGCGAAACGTCATCTTGACATAACTCCCACACCTGCTTCGTTCACCGGGCAGACCCATAGGCACAATGTCTGGATGCGTTATGTAGACAGGAGCTCCAGATTTATACTCAGCTGCCTTGTTTTGCTTGGAATTAACACCGGTCTGCAGTTTTGGCTAAGAAAACTTCATATTTCATTTTTATTCATAATAAAGAGGCTGTGGAGCAGTATGTCATGTCTTGTACTGGAGCCTGCGTTAATGTTGGTCTACATTTTTCCAGGAGAAAAAACAAAGGTGGCTATTTTGTGTTATGAATCGGTCTAGGAGAGCAAAGGCCTAGATTACCGAAAGACTTGTAGATATAAACCCCAACTAAAAGGCATTTATACTTTCCTTTTTTAAAACTGTTTTTACTTTTTTTTTTTATATATCCATTGTTGCATCCAGGGCTGTCTTTAATATTGATTGGACCCTGGGCAAAAATTTTCTTGCCCCCCCCCGTGCAATTTCACTCTCCACTAGGGTTGCCACCTGTCCAGGATTCACCCGGACAGTTCAGGTTTGGAATCATGCGTCCAGGTTTCAGACTGCCTGAAACCCGGACACATTATTGAGACTGGACTATGGCTTCCCAGCAGGGTTGCTGGCTGCAGTTGTCTAAATTGAGCGTATCTGCTACACTCTTTCATGCTGCCCAAAGCCAACACTAACAATCCCCCCCCCCCCCAAACACACACACAGACGGGAGAGGAGAGAGGGCTTGATCTGCTCCTCTCCCTCCTGGCCTTACCCCTCTGTGTCCACTCCTTAGAAAAGGAAAGTTGGGGCTGAAAATGTGAAGTCCAGCAGCCTCAGATACATCTGAATGAGAGGTGCTGACTGCCAAGGTGTGAGTGAGCTCACCATCCATCTCTGTGACTGAAGTCTCCCGCTTCTCTCTCCTACCTCTGAGTACACTAAGGTAAATCAGGGTTCTCAGAGCACCCTTTACATCAGAGTTCCCCTTTACATCAGAGTTCTCAGTGTTCCCCCTTCAATCAGAGCCCTCTCCGTACATCAGAGTTCTCAGTGTTCCCCCTTAAATCAGGGTTCCCAGAGCATCCTTATGTTAGAGTCCCCAGAGATCTCCCTTACATCAGAGTCTGCAGAATCCCACCTTACAGTGAAAAGGAAATCTGCGAGTTCAGATGTAAAGGGTAACTCTGTGGACTCTGATGTAGAGGATAACTCTGTGGACTCTGATGTAGAGGATAACTCTGTGGACTCTGATGTAGAGGAGAACTCTTGTTATTAACTTCATATGACTAGAAATGTTATTTAATAGCAAAATATATGTATAGTTTATACTACAAAAAAAGATTGCTGTGCGCCGCTAAAGTGTTCGGGTTTTACTTGAAGAAAAGGCGGCAACCTTACTCTCCACCTGCTCTGAGACATACAATAAATAGTAGCTAGACTTAAAATCAGTTTACTGTATCAGATCAGGTAGAAATTATGATTGGTTGCCAGCAGTTACAGCATATCATTACTCCTTACTGGCTGGTTGCTAGAGGTTACAGCACACATTACGGCTCTGTGATTAGTTGCTAGAGGTTACAGCACATCATCTTCTCAATGCAGGGGGGCATGATATACATATGAATGTCGCCTTTATTTACATATCAATGCAGCCGACCGCAGCTATTTACTTATGAATGCCGGTTATTTACATGTAAACACAGGGTCTGCAGGTGAGTCATCTGTACACAACAATAGGGCAGAGCTGGGCAGCATTAGTACCAGCACTTCACACTGAGATATCGGGACACGGCAAGGGATTAAAACTTCAAGGGACAAGGGAATTTAAACTGGTATAGTTGGCAAGTATGAGGCAGCTGCTTTGGTCCTCACCACAATTACAGGGCCCAGGGCAGCTGCCCCTTTTGCCCTGCCTTAAAGGCGGCCTTGGTTGCATCAGCTCTGGTGATCTACAGCCTCTTAGCAGCCATTTAAGCTGAATGAATGATTTGTATTGCGCTGCAAATGCGAACTGAATAGCCTCAAGGCGCTTGGTCTGTCCTGTGTTGTGCTGCTTCTTAGAAGAGGTGGGTCTTGAGTTTTTTTCTGAAGGCCTGATGGTTTTCTTCCATGCGGATTTTGGTGGGTAGAGCGTTCCATAGCCGTGGTCCTTGGACTGCGAATCTTCATTCTCTTAGCCCTTGTACACACGGTCGGACATTCTGACAACCAAATCCATTGGATTTTGTCTGACGGATTTTGTCCGAAACTGTTGCATACACACGGTCGGACAAAGTTGTCGGAAACTCTGATTGTACATAACGTGATGACGTTATTTCGTTACGACGGGACTACGTTCAGGCTAGTAGCCAATAGCTTTGGTCTAGGAATTTGATCTGAGCATGTGTGGCACTTTGTCCGTCGGAGTAGGCTACACATGATCGGAGTATGTCCGATAGGAGCATTTTGTCGGAAAATTTTACGGACAAGTTGGAAAACTTGGTCCGTCGGATACTCCGACGGAAACAGTCCAATGCATACCACACACAGTCGGAATATCCGACAAAGCGGTCCGATAGGACACACTCCGTCGGAATCTCCGACTGTGTGTACAAGGGCTTAGATTTGTAGCGGGACTTGGGGATGAGGAGGCGGTTTTGGTTTGTTGATCGGAGCCTGCGATTGGGTATGTAGTGTTTTATTTTCTCACATAGGTATTGAGGAGCGTTTCCTTGTGTACATTTGAGGGTGAGGCAGAGGGTTTTGAATGTGATCCTTTCCTTTACCGTTAGCCAATGGAGGGTCCTTAGGGATGGGGAAATGGATTCCCAGGGTTTCTTTCCCGTGACTAGTCTTGCTGCTGTGTTTTGCATGACTTGTAGGCGTGCAATCTGGTAATTAGGTAGTCCTATGTAGAGGGAATTTGCATAGTCGAGTCGCGAATTGATGATTGTTCCAACTACTACCGCTTTCTCCTTTTCGGGAATTGCTAGACCCTGGCACCTACAGCTGATGGCCCAGGTCTTCTACTATGTGTCTCAGGTCTCCTTTGAGATATGGAGATGATACATTCTATGTCTGAAGCCGGGTTCACACTAGTCCGAGTCCAAAGTTGTGTGACTTTCTGTGCAACTTTGGAGTCCAACTTTCTGTGGCATTGAAGTCATATTAAAGTCGGACCAAAGTGTGGAGGGAACCTTTTCTAAAGTTGGACAGACTTGTGTAGTATCAGTTAAGAAGGCTCTGTAGGGAAACATTGAATTTCACATGTCATCCCACTTGGGAACTCACAAGTCGGAACCTATGTCGCATCAGTGCGAATCGAACCTTAGCACAGAGCACACTGGTCCGGCAATCCCTCCGACTTCCTGAGCACGACATGCCAAGTTGCATGACATGCCAAAATCAATGGTTCCTTATGAGAGGCGTCTTAACTGGTCTGGACTTAGAAAATGCTTCCTGCATTACTTTGGTCCGACTTGGGCATGATTTCAGCCCACTGATTTGAATGGAAGTCAGGATTATCATCTTAACTGATCCAACTTGGGGCATGCAACCTATGCTCTGAGGATCTTAAGGGGGAAACCCACACCAAAATAAAAAAAAACGGCATTGGGTTCCCCCCAGAGACCCCGTCCCTCGTGACGTCATGAGGGGCGGGGTTTCCAGGTGTTGTCCCCCTGGATGGCCATGCCCCATGGCTATATAAGAACTGGCAGACACCGGACCTGACACAACAGCGGGAATCAGCGTCAGAGGAGGACTGGGTTAGCGGAGAAGGAAGTCTTTGGTGGAGGGAGAGAAACCAGGAGAAGAAGCACCAGGAGAGGAACCGGAGGAAGGAGACACAGAGCTACACCTGGGGACATTTCTTTATTTTTAATAAAGGACTTTTTGAAAACTGTCTCTTGTTTTTTTGTAACACTACACTTCTTTTTTCTGGTAAATGGGTACCCCATACTCATTCACATGGGGGGGGGGGGGCTGGGATCTGGGGGCTCCATTGTTAAAGGTGGCTTTCAAATTCTGATAAGCCCCCTGCCCAAAGACTCCCAAAACCACCACCTAGGGTTCTAAGGAAGTGTCCCCATCAGAGCCCCCCCGGCCCACCACCCCATGTTGAGGGCATGTGACCTGGTATGGGCCAGGAGGTTGGGAGGGCACTTGCTCATCCACCCATTTCCTGACCTGCAAGGCTGCATGCTCAGATAAGGGTCTGGTATGGATTTGGGGGGGGGGGGGGGTCCCTTGCCATTTTTAAAAAAAATTGGCATGGGGGATTCCCCTTAAAATCCATTCCAGACCGAAGGCATGGGGTTCCCCCTTGAGATCCATACCAGACTTAAAGGGCCTGATATGAATTTGGGTGAGGGCCCCACGCTGATTTTTCTTTTTTGATAAATTCAGCGTAAGGTTTCCTCCATACCAGAAGCAATGGAATTTTTTTAATTGGTCAAAGGACAAGTCACAATCATCTTAAAGTCAGATCAAAGTCGAATCCTATTCATTGAAGTTGCATAGAAATCTGACCTGAAGTAGCGGGGCAAAGTCAGATCGGAAGTCGTACAACTTTCGTGTTGTAGCAGTGTGAACATGGCTTCATACAGTTTTGGAGCGTTGTATAATCAATCCATCTATTTTGTCATCATAATATAACATTATCAATTTTTGTTCAGTGAAAAAGATTATATTAGTGTTAGATGTGATCCATCTGGTCACCATGGTATCCTACTAGCACCTCAACATTTTAATCTGTGTGCCCAGAGGTACCCCTGGTCTATTAGGACCCTGAAAACGCCCCTGGTGTTTGATTTACTATAAAGGCCATTTAGCAAAGTTAGTGAATGAGGTAAAACTGTGTTCACTTGGAATGCCTCATCATGCGCTAGCAAAAAAAATCCTGTTTTTTTTTTTCATAATGTAAAAAAAAAAAAAATCCTATTTTTTAATATCCTTAAACGTGAATGAATTTTTAACAAACTTTCCCATGGATTTCAGTACAAAGGGCGTAGGCCGTGAACTTGTATTGCATACACACGGCAGGACTTTTTCAGCCAACTTTCACCAAATCACGTGTTTTTTCTGCTTTTTACCACCAGGCGCAGTGGTGTAGTGGTTAGCACTCTCACCTAGCAGTAACAAAGCATCGCTGGTTCAAATCCCAACCACGACACTACCTGCCTGGAGTTTGCATGTTCTCCCTGTGCCTGTGTGGGTTTCCTCCCACACTCCAAAGACATGCAGGTAGGTTACTATCCAAAATTGTCCCTAGTATATGAATGAGGACCTTGGCTCGTGGGCTCCTTGAGGGTAGGGACCGATGTGAGTGTGCAATGTACAGGGATAGGGACAATTGTAGACACTCACTCAGGTTGAACTGGATGGACTGGTGTCTTTATTCAACCTTACTAACTATGTAACTATGCCACCTTTGGTTAACTTCTGTATTGTTTTCTGATCTTTTGCATTGGTTCTGAGCATGCGTGTTTGTAAAGTCCGATGGTTTTCTGTACACACGATCGGACTTTACTCCATCAGACTTATGTTGTCGAAAAGTTTATCTTTGCACAGCCAACATTTGTCCCATGAAAACCAAAAAAGTTTGTCCGATGGAGCGTACACACGGTCGGATGTTGCCTTAAAGCGGTTGTAAACCCTTTCTAAAAAATCCTCAAAAATAAAGATCCTGCAAGACAAAGACGAAGACAAAGCATAGCATACTAGCTCATTATGAATAACTTACCTGAGAACGAAGCCCCCGAAACGGTCCTCCGTCTTCCTCTTCGCCGCTGCCATGGACCCCGGAGCGACTTCCGGGTCTGTGATTCTCTGGAGCCACGATGACATCACTCCCGCTCATGCGCATGGGAGCTGACCCTGCCCCAGTGCGCCTGCGTGCCGCTGTCTAAGGCGCATGCGCCGTAGACAGCAGTGGCTGTCTTCGGGCAAATATCTCCTAAACCGTGTAGGTTTAGGAGATATTTCTTGGACCTACAGGTAAGCCTTAATCTAGGCTTACCTGTAGGTCAAAGTTGGTTGTAAGGGTTTACAACCACTTTAAGGGTTTACAACCACTTTAAAACAGCTAATTTGCATGTTTGTTGTCAAAAAGTCCGATCGTGTATACGGGCCTTATGACAAAAAGCGGTGTCATGTGGCTAGGCTGTGATGGGGCTTTGTAAATCTTGGAACTGGATGGACAGAAATGGAACTAATTTGGTAGGTAAATCAGCTTTCTTATATCATTGCAGTTTTTTTCTTCTTGTAGCTGTCAGCTGTAGAAGAACCAGAACTTTCAAGGATGTGAACTTCATGGATGGAGTATATATGGGAGGTGGGTGGTGGGACACAGGGCCGTCTTTAATATTGATTGGACCCTGGGAAAACTTTTTCTTGCCCCCCCCCCCCCCCCCCCCCCCCATACAATTTCACTCTCCACCTGCTCTGAGACATACAATAAATAACAGCTAGACTTAAAATCAGTTTACTGTATCAGATCAGACAGCGATTGTGATTGGTTGCCAGAGGTTACAGTGTATCATTACTACTTACTGACTGGTTGCTAGAGGTTACACCACACATTACGGCTCACTGATTAGTTGCTAGATGTTACAGCACGTGATTTATGCTTGTTGATTGGTTGCTAGAGATTACTGTACAGAAATACTGCTCACTGATTGGTTGCAGCACATCAGCTCCTCAGTGCAGGGGGCATCATATACACATGAATGCCGCCTTTACTTACATATCTATGCTGCCGGATGCATCTATTTACATATGAATGCCGGTTATTTACATGTAAACACAGGGTCTGCAGGACACAGCACGGGACTAAAACTTCAGGGGACAAGGGAATTTAAACTGGGATAGTTGACAAGTATGAGGCAGCTGCTTTGGGCCCCACAACAATGACAGGGCCCAGGGCAGCTGCCCCTTTTGCCCTACCTTAAAGACGGCCCTGGTGGGACAGGCTGCTGTTGAATAATATTGCAATGTGCGTAATGATTATTTCTTTAACTTGTACCAATAGCGCTTCATAAAAACCTAAATAACAGGTTGCTGCTTGACTCCTAGGACCCACATTTGCCATTTTCCCGTGACATTTCTGCAGATCTCTCTGTAACTCTCAGAGAATGAGAGTGTTTGACAAATATGATGTATTAATTATGTGCTAGATTACAGTGCAATTGAGATGTAAATGGGCCTCATGTAAATGCCACGCTGCCTCACAATGATAGATGCTTCTCACAATGAATATAAAATGAATTACTAATGAGGCTTATTATTTCAAAGCGCTGCCATTATTTTTGGGTAGTCAAAATACAAGACCCTGCCAAATTCTATTGTTGAGCAGAGTATCTCGGATACACAGGGCTCCAGAAATCCAGGTTGCTGATTATTTTAATTGCCATGTTACATTATTTCTTTATGCCTCCCCTGTTAGCCATGACTTTATGGAACAGTATTGAAGCCGTATATCAAGAAGTAACTTTTCAATCTTGTAAAGTAAAACTCTACCCAAATTATCCTCTCTGTTCTGAGTAAAGCGGGGGTTTGAGGCTCCTCCAAGTCTTTTGTGATGGTGTGGAGGCATTTGTGTACCTCTGTCATTAGGGGAATTAAACTAGCCGCTATGATCCCTTTATGGTGTAGGGAATCGCAGGCACTAAAAGATGATATCTGAATGATGCCTATAGCTGCAGGCATCATTCAGATATCCCCGCTCAAAGTCAAGGACGTCATATGGAATGGAGTTACGATTAAGGTATCTATCTATCTATCTATCTATCTATCTATCTATCTGTCTATCTATCTATCTATCATTCTATCATTCTATCTCTATTTTTTTCTCTACAGTTAATTTAGTATTTACGCACAGTTTTGGCGTGTATTAGACACTGGGACAAATTCAGGTTGTGGTCAGCAGAGTTTGCTGAGAAAATATCGACTTTTCCCTTCTTTACTGTCATGTGATGACAGATGTGCAATATCTCACCACGAGACATCTAAGTGTTTGTCAGCCATCGCCATACCTGAATAAACCTGACTGAACTATATATATATATATATATATATATATATATATCTTTAAAGGTTGTGTCAGAGCATTGAAATGTGATGAGCTGAAAATACATCTTCAGCTATTGCAATAGATGGCCAAGGTTGTGTATGAATAGAGGGAGCAGTTTAACCCTGAATCATCCAATTCTTCAATTTCTGAAAAAATATGAAATAAATTTATATGCTTAAAATGTTTGTATTGACCTTGAAAATATGCATAACAATTTAACTGAATGTATGTTAAAAAAAAAACACTCACAAGCATGTTAACCATTTTAAGACCAGACCTTTTTTTCTGACATTTGTTGTAAAAATCTGTATTTTTTGCTAGAAAATTACTTAGAACCCCCAAACATTATATATATATATATATATATATATATATATATATTTTTTTTTTTTTTTTTAGCAGCGATGCCAGTGAATAAAATTATGGTCAATGTAATATTTTATGTCACACTGTATTTGCGGTCTTTCAAATGCAAATTTTTGGACTTTTTTTTTTTATGAATTAAAAAAAAAAAAAAAAAAACAGTAGTTAACCCAATTTTTGTGCATAATGTGAAAGAAGATGTTACGCTGAGTAAATAGACACTTAAAGCGGAGGTCCACCCTAAAGTGGACCTTCCGCTCATCGGAACCCTCCCCCCCTCCGGCGCCACAATTGGCACCTTTCAGGGGGGAGGGGGGTGCAGATACCTGTACAGTACAGGTATCTGCACCCACTTCCGGGATAGCTCTCTGCGGAAAGGGGCGTCGATTACGCCCCTTTCCGAAAGTCCCCCCGCTGCCTGCTGGGAAACATACAGATCCCAGAGGCAGCGGGTCCATCCTTATTGCGCAGCGCGACTCGCGCATGCGCAGTAGGGAACCGGGAAATGAAGCCGAAAGGCTCCACTCCCTGATTCCCATACCCAAGATGGCGGCGGCAGCACCCGAGAGACGATCGAGAGATCGGCTTCGGGTGCTGACATCGCGGGCGCGCTGGACAGGTAAGTGTCACTATTTTAAAAGTCAGCAGCTGCAGTATTTGTAGCTGCTGGCTTTTAAAAAAAAAACGCGGAGTCCCGGCGGACTCCCGCTTTAACATGTCATGGTTTAAAGTTGTGCATGCTCATGGAATGGCGACAGACTACGGTACTTAACTAATTAAGGACCAGCCTCGTTTTGAGATTTTGGTGTTTACATGTTTAAAACAGGTTTTTTTTGCTAGAAAATTACTTAGAACCTCCAAACATTATATATTGTTTTTTTTTTTCTAACACCCTAGAGAATAAAATGGGGGTCATTTCAATACTTTTTTTTCACACCGTATTTGCGCAGCAGCCTTGCAACCGCACTTTTTTTGGAAAAAAAATCACTTTTTGGAAAAATAAGACAACAGTAAAATTAGCCCACTTTTTTTATATTGTGAAAGATAATGTTATGCCGAGTAAATTGATACCCAACATGTCACGCTTCAAAATTGCGTGGAATGGCGAAAAAACTTTTACCCTTAAAAATCTCCATAGGCGACGTTTTAAAAAATTCTACAGGTTGCATGTTTTAAGTTACAGAGGAGGTTTAGGGCTAGAATTATTGCTCTCGCTCTACCGATCATGGCCATACCTCACATGTGTGGTTTGAACACCGTTTTCATATGTGGGTGCTACTCACGTATGCATTCGCTTCATCGGGACGGGGCACGTTTAAAAACATTTTTGGACCTTTAAATATGAGATCTGGGGTTAAAAAGTCCTCTCATATTTAGACTAAAAATGTAATAAAAAAAAATGGAATTTAAAAAAATCATTTAAAAAAAATTTCCCTTTAAGAGCTCTGGGCGGGCGGAAGTGACGTTTTGACGTGACTTCCACCCAGCAATTGTATGGAGACGGGTGGGGGCCATCTTCCCCTCACTCATCTCCATAACCATCAAATAAGAGGACGCGATTGCCTTGACGGCTCCGGTAAGTGGCGGAGGGCATCAGAGCGCAGCGGGAAGGAGTGCCCCTCTCCCGCCACCGATAAAAGTGATCTTGCTGCGAATCCGCCGCAGAGACCACTTTTATCTTGTGGCGGACCGCCCGCTAAAGAAGGGGATTGCAGGGTTATGGCAATTAGCTGCGGCCATAACAACTATATCCTCCTTCAAACAGCCGCCGTAAAACTGCGACGGGCGGTCTGTAAGTGGTTCAGATTTTCCGTAGGCAACGTTTAAACGTTTTTACAGGTTATCTGTGTAGACTTACAGAGGAGGTCTTGCGCTAGAATTATTGTTCTTGCTCTAATGATCGTGACAATACCTCACATGTGTGGTTTGAAGACCATTTACATATGCAGGTGTGACTTTTGTTAAATGTATTAATTACTTTGTATACAAAGGAGCATGGGGGAGCTCACGTCCATAATGGGGGTGGTATTGACACGCCCCCAAATGATCCACAATGGCTCAAAAGTGATATAGTCCAGAAATATTTAGACAGAATAAAGGCAGATAAAGCATCAGGATCAGTTGGCATCCACCCACGGATCTTTAAAGAATTGAGCTCGGTCGTTTCAAGGCCAGTGTGTATAATATTTAGGGACATGTTAACCGGTTCACGACCAGCGCACGCCGATTTACGTCGGCAGAATGGCACGGGCAGGCATATTGGCATACAGGTACATCCAATCTTCAGTGCCGGTCGGGACCACTGTGAGTCCGGTCGCGGGTCCAGCGGACTCGATCGCCGCAGGCATACCCGCGATCGTCTCATGGGGCGACTGAATGGAGAAATGCCGTTGTAAACAGGATTTCTCCATTCTGCCTAGCAACTAGTGACACTGATCTCTGCTCCATGTGATTGGAGCAGAGATCAGTATTCACTAAATGAAAGCCCAACCCCCCACAGTTAGTAACACACCCCTAGGAACACTTAACCCCTACACTGCCACCCACTGGTTAACCTCTTCACTGCCAGTGTCATTTACACAGGAATCACTGCATTTATATAGCAGCGATTGCTGTATAACTGACAATGGTCCCAAAAATGTGTCAAAAATGTCCGATGTGTCCGCCATAAAGTCGCAGTCACAATAAAAATCGCTGATTGCCGCCATTACTAGTAAAAAAAAAAAGATAAAAAATTATTAATAAAAATGCCATAAAACTATCCCCTATTTTGTAAACGCTATAACTTTTGCGCAAACCAATCAATAATCGCATATTGCAATTTTTTTAACCAAAAATATGTAGAAGAATACGTATCGGCCTAAACTGAGGGAAAAAAATGTTTTTTTATATATTTTTGGGGGATATTTATTATAACAAAAAGTAAAAAATAATGCGTTTTTTTTCAAAATGGTCGCTCTATTTTTGTTTATAGCGCAAAAAATAAAAACCGCCGAGGTGATCAAATACCACCAAAAGGAAGCTCTATTTGTGGAAAAAAAAGGACATCAATTTTTTATTTTTTTTGGGAGCCATGTCGCACGACCACTCAGTTGTCAGTTAAAGTGACGCAGTGCCAAATCGCAAAAAGTGGTCTGGTCTTTGACCAGCAAAATGGTCCGGTCTGTAAGTGGTTAATGACTAGAATGGTACCACTGGATTGGCGTAGGGCCAATGTGGTTCCCATATATAAAAAAGGGATCAAAGTCTTTAACAAGTAACTATAGACCTGTTAGTTTAACTTCCATACAGGTACTGGAGAGTTTAATAAAAGACCACGTAGACGAGTTCTTGCTGGAAAAAAAATATTTGAAGCAACAGTCAGCATGAATTCATGAAAAAGACAGAAGTTGTCAGACAAATCTGCATTTGACACAGTTTCCTACACTTGGCTAATGTGTAAGGTAAAGTCTAAAGGCTTGGAAATGGGTAGAAAACTGGCTAAAAGACCAAATTCAGAGAGTAGTGGTTAGTGATTTTTACTCTGAATGGTCTAAGGTTATCAGTGGTGTACCCCAAGGTTCAGTGTTGGGACCCTTACTTTTTAATATCTTTATAAATGATATTGGGTTTGGGATTAAAAGTAACATTTCCGTCTTTGCAGATGGCACCAAACTATACAGTGGAATAACGTCTTTACAGGATGTCTCCAATTTACAAGTCAACCTCAATGCTCTTTTAATTGGGCAACTAAGTGGTAAATGAGATTTAATGTTGATAAATGTAAAGTTATGCACTTGGGGGCTAAGAATATGCATCATACATACTAGGGGGAGTACAACTGGGGGGATCCATAGTGGAGAAGGATCTGGGGGAATCCATAGTGGAGAAGGATCTGGGGGAATCCATAGTGGAGAAGGATCTGGGGGGATCCATAGTAAAGAAGGATCTGGGGGAATCCATAGTGGAGAAGGATCTGGGGGAATCCATAGTGGAGAAGGATCTGGGGGGAATCCATAGTGGAGAAGGATCTGGGGGGATCCATAGTAAAGACGGATCTGGGGGAATCCATAGTGGAGAAGGATCTGGGGGAATCCATAGTGGAGAAGGATCTGGGGCAATCCATAGTGGAGAAGGATCTGGGGGTTTTGGTAGATCATAAGCTCAATAATAGCAATGCCAGGGTGCAGTTTCCAAAGTGAGTAAAGTCCTTTCTTGTATTAAAGGGGTTGTATACCCTTGTTTTTTGTTTTAAATAGCAAACATGTCATACTATACTTACCTTCACTGTGCAGTTTGTTTTTCACAGAGTGGCCCCGATCTACCTCTTCTGGGGTCCCCTGGTGGCACTGATAGCTCCTCCTCGCATCGGGTGTCCACATTGGAGAAGCGCTCTCCTTGGTGGACACCCGTGCGGGCGCGCTCCCGTGTCCTGCTTTTGCGTGCATTCACATAGAAAGCAGGACTCGGCCCCCGACCCCGGCAACCGCGTCATTGGATTTGATTGACAGCAGCGGAAGCCAATGGCTGTGCTGCTATCAATCTATCCAATCAGGACACGAGACACCAGCTAGATTTGGTGTGCTTGTTGCCAGCCAGAGAAAGACAGCGTTCAGGTAAGTAAAACGGGGGGGGGGGGGGCTGCAGCACTACAGAATGTTTTTTACCTTAATGCATAGAATGCATTAAGGTGAAAAACCATGAGGCTTTACAACCCCTTTAAGAGAGGTATGGACTCCAGAGAGCGAGGTCGCAATTTTGCCCCTGTACAAATCATTATTAAGACCTTATCTGGAATATGCAGTTCAGTTTTGGGCTCCAGTTTACAAAAAGGATATCGAGGAACTGGAGAAAGTGCAGAGAAGGGCAACTAAACTAATAAGAGGCATGGAGGAGCTCAGCTATGAGGAAAGATTAGAGGAACTGAAAAAGAAAAGAATCTGGGACTTTAGATGAGGCCACTGAAGTAGGAATCAGAGGTACCTCCATCCCGGCTTTTGCGCAGCAAAAAAAGAGAGAAAGGTTTTAGGACTTTGAGTGAAGCATGCAGCTGGAGAGCAAGGAGGCACTGAGGGTCATCAAAATTAATTTTATTCCATAGATACAACATACAATACAGTACATTACTGGCACAGAGATACATTGTGACTTGCGGTATAAATACGTAAACATAAGATACAGTTGTATATCCCATACATTAGTGATAAAATAGTCACTGACTGTAAACATGACTGTAAACATAAGGTAGCAGCATTGTTAGCTCAAACAACTGGATGTATAACCATGATTGTAGAATCTATAGCTCGACGCGTTTCGAGACTAACTATCACTCATCAGGAGCTGTAGGGATGTCTAAAAAATTGAAAGGTGAACAGTGAGTAAACTGAAGACACATAAGATGGGGGAGGGGGAATGATGGAACATTCACCCATACTTACAGGTCAACAATGAACGTGGAGTGCGGCGGTGGATGCCAAGGCGAAGCTGCGGACAATTATCTCCCACGGGAGCAGAGGCGGCAAAAACAATGGCAAAGCAACAGGGAATCCTGAAGGGTGAGGTGTGACTGGGGGAGCGGACCCCACCAAAAACCAGGTATGTGCATGGTTTGTGAATGGAAACATCTGTGAAGGAATAAAAATGTGTATGAATATATGAGCAGTATGTGAGATATTATTATATTACTGGTGAGGCAGTAATCCAAATGTAATATAGGAAAGTGGTAGAAAATGTGAGAAGTGAACGATTAGATTAGAGGATTAGAGGAACTGAATCTATGCCCCCTTGAAAAGAAAAGATTAAGGGGGATATGTACAAATACATAAGGGGTCCATATAGTGAACTTGGTGTTGAGTTATTCACTTTAAGGTCATCCACAGAGGACAAGGAGGGACTTTTTACGTCTAGACGAAAAAAGATGTAATCTCCATATACGGAAATGTTTATTCCACATTTTCACAGCTCTTTTCCTGTGAAGAGATTCCCTCCAGAGGTGGTTCTGGCCAGCTCAAGTAGATTGCTCTAAAAAAGGCCTGGATTCTTTCCTAAATGTAGATAATATAACTGGGTACTTACCTTTTTTTTTTTGGTTGAACTAGATGGACTTTTTATTTTACACTGTCCCTTTAATTTTTTTATCACTTTTATTCCTATTACAAGGAATGTAAACATCCCTTGTAATAGAAATAAGTGTAGCACCATGATGTTTAGGCAGGGTTGCTAGTACATTTACCTGCCAGGCATAGTTGCCTTGGCCAATTGTTTCCACCCTAATTCTGGAATTGCTGCACTTCTCTTTTCTTTCACTAGATGGCCAGGTATCTGGTGACATTAGAGAAGACAAGGAGATTGCAAGTACAGATTAGGAATAGATAGGGTATCTCAGCCAATTGGGTCCCTTGGCTTGCTGGGAGAGCCTATTTATTGGGTGAGGTCAGGTGATCTGGGTTTTATGCCACCTGGATGGCTGTCTGCTTGGACGTGTTTTGTGCTGCTCCGGGCTGCTGGGCTGTCTGAGGGCCTATCCAGACTTGCTTGCAGTCCAACCATAAGTTACGATTCTGCTGGCTGGAGAACCTGTTGTGGTCGGAGGTAGAATGGAATCTGTTGACACTAAGGGACCATCCACTTTATTACCCGGGACCACAGTGAGTAGCTGAAGCAAATACCAGAGCAGTATTCTCATCAACGGGACGGTGAAGAATTTGGAAACTTCAGAAGGTGTCAAGCCAAGGACCCAGCCAGTGGAGGTGACATTTGAGGAGCAGCCTTGTGTGCCAAGCCAGGGACCGAGCAGACCAGTGGGGTGAAGCTTGAGGAGTATTTGTGAGTGCCAAGCTAGGGACCCAGCCAGTGGTGGTGACGCTTGCAGAGCAGCTTTGTGTGCCAAGCTAAGGACCGAGCAGGCCAGTGGGGTGATGCTTGAGTGACACTACTCAGTGAGAAGGTTGGAAGAGCTCAGAAGATTCAGTGGCAGTGGAGGAGGAAGTCTAATGAGAGAGACTGGGAGCTCAGTGGAGTGAAGATCTACAAGAAGTGATTGTAGAGGAAGTACAGAAGTTTGTTACAACTTGTGTTAGAAACTGTTATAAGACTGTGCCATAGGAGACAGCGATCCTACACATGCCGATGGGGTGTGCTGCTGCATGCCTTTCCCTGCATGGCTGTCTACTAGGGTGTTTCATTTTCTAATGGAAAAAAGAAACTGTAACATTTTTGCAGACTTTGCTTACACCCCGAGTCTGAGTTATATATTAGATATATATGGTAAATTTCAAGAAGATTGGATAATATTTAGAGTTTGCACACTTTGATCTGTTTTGTAAAAGTAGGCAAAACATTTTTTTCAATGTTAATTACTTTTATTGGGAAAACTAGAAATCATAAACTTACAATACTATTAAAATTATAAACTAAGATCAATAGGTAATATGATGGGGAAAACATGTGTTATATTAATCAACTTTGAACAATGCAATCCCTTGTATTCTGTCCAGTCGTGGATCCCAAACAATTCAAAGAACGTCTTTGTTTTATTAGTAACGAAATGGCTCAGGTCTTTTCCTTCAAAAACCATGTTTTTACCCTCTAATCGTTTCACTTCCTTTTTCTTTGCAGGTTTGGTTTCTAAATTTTTTGTCATATTTTCCTTAAAGCGGGAGTCCACCGGGACTCCGCATTTTTTTTTTTTTTTTTTAAAAGCCAGCAGCTACAAATACTGCAGCTGCTGACTTTTAAAATAGTGACACTTACCTGTCCAGCGCTCCCGCGATGTCGGCACCCGAAGCCGATCGCTAGGTCGTCTGTCGGGTCCTGCCGCCGCCATCTTGGGTATGGGAATCAGGAAATGGAGCCTTTCGGCTTCATTTCCCGGTCCCTACTGCGCATGCGCGAATTGCGCTGCGCAATAAGGACGCTCCCCGCTGCCTCTGGGAGCTGTGTGTTTCCCAGCAGGCAGCGGGGCACTTGCGGAAAGGGGCGTAAGTTACGCCCCTTTCCGCAGAGAGCTGTCCCGGAAGTGGGTGCAGTTACCTGGATTATCCAGGTAACTGCACCCCCCTCCCCCCTGAAAGGTGCCGATTGTGGCACCGGAGGGGGGGAGGGTTCCGATGAGCGGAAGGTCCACTTTAGGGTGGACCTCCGCTTTAAGTTTCTGACAGATACCAAAGGTGTCTCTTAGCAACTGTGAGAGCACATCTTTTGACATCTTTATCTGGGTAAGTGCTCAAGAGCTGTAGCATATCCAAACTTACAATACTATTAAAACTATAAACTAAGATTAATAGGTAATATGATAGGGAAAACATGTGTTATATTAATCAACTTTGAACAATGCAATCCCTTTCAAAAGAACGTCTTTCTTAGTATTAGTAACGAAATGGCTCAGGTCTTTTCCTTCAAAAAACATGTTTTTACCCTCTAATCGTTTCACTTCCTTTTTCTTTGCAGGTTTGGTTTCTAAATTTTTTGTCATATTTTCCTTAAAGGGGTTGTAAAGGTAAATGTTTTTTCACCTTAATGCATTCTATGCATTAAGGTGAAAAAACATCTGACAGTGCCTGCGCCCCGAGCCCCCCCGTTTTACTTACCTCACCGCTCGAAAATCCTGCGCTCGCCCCCGCCGTCCTCTTCGCCACTCAGCCTGGCCGCTGATTGGCTGGAGTGGATGGATGGAAAGCAGCACAGCCATTGGCTCGCGCTGCTGTCAATCACATCCACTGAGGCGGAGTGCCAGGGGGCGGGGCCGTGTGATACAGCGAGCCGATATAGCCGCCGGCTGTATCACGGGAGCGCGCCCGCAGGTGCTTCTCACCATGCGAGGGAGATCGCATGAACGTGAGAAGTACCTGCGGGAGGAAGCAGAGACAGTCGCCGAGGGACCCCAGAAGAGCAGGTTCGGGGCCACGCAAAACGAGCTGCACAGTGGAGGGTAAGTATAACACGCTTGTTATTTTAAAAAATTAAAAAAATTTACTTTACAATCCCTTTAAGTTTCTGATAGATACCAAAGGTGTCTCTTAGCAACTGTGAGAGCACATCTTTTGACATCTGTATCTGGGTAAGTGCTCAAGAGCTGTAGCATATCCAAACTTACAATACTATTAAAACTATAAACTAAGATCAATAGGTAATATGGTAGGAAAAACATGTGTTATATTAATCAACTTTGAACAATGCAATCCCTTGTATTCTGTCAGGTTGTGGATCCCAAACAATTAAAAGAACGTCTTTGTTTTATTAGTAACTAAATGGCTCAGGTCTTTTCCTTCAAAAACCATGTTTTTACCCTCTAATCATTTCACTTCCTTTTTCTTTGCCGGTTTGGTTTCTAAATTTTTTGTCATATTTTCCTTAACAGCCTGAGTAATACGTTCGTCCAAAAAAGCCAATCCTATATTTGTTTCTGACAGATAACAAAGGTGTCTCTTAGCAACTGCGAGAGCACATTTTTTGAGGTCTTTATCTGGGTAAGTGCTCAAGAGCTGTAGCATATCCAAATCATTCTTTGGAGCCCATCGACTTACAATTACCGTATATACTCGAGTATAAGCCGAGATTTTCAGCCTCTTTTTTGAGGCTGAAAGTGCCCCCCTCGGCTTATACTCGAGTCATCGCTGTCTGCCCGCTCGATCAGCGTGTCGAGCAGACAGACAGCGGCCATTCTATAATTCAAAAGCCGCGCCTCCGGCTCCGCCTTCGCCTGTGATAGGCGGAACACTGAATTTCCCAGCAGCCTGTGTTCCGCCTATCACGGGCATCGTCTCATCCTCGTACTACGGACGAGGATGATACGATGTCCGTGATAGGCGGAACACAGGCTGCTGGGAAATTCAGTGTTCCGCCTATCACAGGCGAAGGAGGAGGCGCGGCTTTTGAATTTTACAATGGCCGCCGACGAAGAGGGCACGGGACGGAGGCAAGGCACGGCACGGGACGGGACGGGACGAAGGCAAGGCACGACACGGGACGGAGGCAAGGCACGGCACGGGACGGAGGCAAGGCACGGGACGGAGGCTCGGGATAAAGGCTCGGGACACAGGTAGGCTGGACACACACACACACACACACACACACACACACACACACACACACACACACACACACACACACACACACACGGATGGAGACACACACACACGGATGGATGGATGGAGACACACACACACACAGGGATGGATGGATACACACACACACAGGGATGGATGGATGGATGGAGACACACACACACAGGGATGGATGGATGGATGGATGGATGGAGACACACACACACAGGGATGGATGGATGGATGGATGGAGACACACACACACAGGGATGGATGGATGGATGGACACACACACACACAGGGATGGATGGACGGACACACAGGGATGGACGGACACACAGGGATGGACGGACACACAGGGATGGACGGACACACACACAGGGATGGACAGGCATGTCTCACCCTCGGCTTATACACGAGTCAATAAGTTTGCCAGTTTTTTTGGGGGTAAATTGGGGGCCTCGGCTTATATTCGGGTCGGCCTATACTCGAGTATATACGGTACCTCATGCCAAAAGCAAACATATATGAGGCTGACAAAATGTGCAACCCGTTTCATGCCTTCCAATTGTCGTTAAGGAATATTCAACTGTTTAGTGAAGAGAACAATTTTAAGTGCATATATTGCCTTGGCCATCCACCTTGCTTGATGCAGTGCCCCTGGGATCCTGAAACTGAAGTCATGTTTAGACCAACCTCCTAGGTACAAGAGCGAGAGTTGTAATAACTCTTTGTAGTCTTCTCTTGGATGACTTCCGTCTTTTAGGACATTTTGAATGTAGTTAACCATTTTCACTCGTTGTTCTTCTAGAAAGCCTTGAATGGGACTTTCTTCATCCAGCATTGTTGTATATGACTTCTTATCAACTGAAACCCACATACTTTGCTTTGATAAAAGTGATCAATGTGTGCAACCCCTAACTATTATCCAATATTCTTGAATTTTATCTTTTACATCACTGAGACACGGGGCGTAAGCAAAGTCATATGAAAATCAAATCTTTGGAAAAATGAAACACCCTACTGTCTATCTATAGAAGTCTCGGAGTCTGCTAATTCACTTTGCAACTACTAAAGGGTGTCCTGGCCCTAAACCCTTTCTCCCACAGTTCTCTTCAAGAGAAAATAAATCTCTTAGCATTCAAGAAGTGTCTGGCGCCCATGAATCTGCCTCGCATTACACCCACTATGCCTTGTAACCCACTCTACACAGAAGCTATCCCTAACTCTAGAGGTTCTCATTAGACCAGGGGACCCGGGACCTTGCTACATAAGCATTACAGGTCCTCTTTATTGGGAGATCTGGGGTAAAAAAAAACACAGATCTCTCATTTACCTTTAAAAGCAAAAAAAAAAAATGATGGCTGAGAACCGGAAGTGATGTCAGAGGTTGCTCCGGTACTCCAAGGGCATAGAGCCAAGTGAGAGCCACCTTGCCCTCAGTTGACTTCCTGCCCATCGGGACGGATCACTTCCTCACTTCCGGGTTGACTGATGTCTCAAGTAAATCTGGAAGACACCTAGGTTCTCTTTTTATGTGTTTAACTCATTGCTCAATCTTCAGAGTCGGCCTATGAATAGTTTCAGGATTCTCTGATTATCCAAAAGCATTAGTAGATGGAAATCACTGTAGAATATTCTGGTGATATTGTGCGCTAGTGAAAAGTGATATATGGAAGAGAGGAGAGCGTAGTACACAGGAGAGGAGAGAACAGATAATAGCACAGAGCAGAGGAGAGCACAAAGATAGGAGAGTACAGCACACAGGAGAGGAGAGCGCAGTACACAGGAGAGGAGAGAACAGATAATAGCACAGAGCAGAGGAGAGCACAAAGATAGGAGAGTACAGCACACAGGAGAGGAGAGCGCAACAGACAGAAGATCAGAACTTGTTGCCCTAGAAAAGAGAGCACAGAGGAAAAAGAGATCACTGCACTCAGTTGATTCAGAAAGGAGAGCACAGCACACGGGAGAGAAGAACACAGAAAATAGGAGGGGGCGCAAATAGTAGAGAAGGGAACAGAGAGAAAGAGATCACAGCACTCAGTTGAGAGGAAACACAGGAAAGACAAGAGCTATACAGGAGAAAAGAGCACACAGAAGAGAGCATAAGAGAGGGGAGCACAGCAGCACAGGAGAAGAGGGCACAGACAGGAAGAGAGCACAGCACACAAGAGATGAGAGCAGAGCATGGAAAAGACCATGGAGGAGAGGGGAGCACAGAAGACATGAGAGGAGGGAACAGATAAGAAAAGAGCACATCACAGGAAAGGAGAGCACAGAGAGGAAGAGAGCACAGCACACAAGAGAAGAGAGCACAGAGAGAGCAGAGCATGGAAAAGAGCATGGAGATGAGGAGAGCTTAGCAGGCATGAGGGGAGGCACAGGTAGAAAAAGAGCACATCACACAGGAATGGAGAGCACAATGAGGAAAAGAGCACATCACATAGGAGTGGAGAGCACAGAGAGGAAAAGAGCACATCACACAGGAGTGGAGAGCACAATGAGGAAAAGAGCACAGCACACAGGAGTGGAGAGCACAGAGAGGAAAAGAGCACAGCACGCAGGAGTGGAGAGCACAGATAGAAAAGAGCACATCACACAGGAGTGGAGAGCACAGAGAGGAAAAGAGCAGATCACACAGGAGTGGAGAGCACAGAGAGGAAAAGAGCACAGCACACAGGAGTGGAGAGCACAGAGAGGAAAAGAGCAGATCACACAGGAGTGGAGAGCACAATGAGGAAAAGAGCACAGCACAGAGGAGTGGAGAGCACAGAGAGGAAAAGAGCACAGCACACAGGAGTGGAGAGCACAATGAGGAAAAGAGCACATCACATAGGAGTGGAGAGCACAGAGAGGAAAGGAGCACATCACTCAGGAGTGGAGAGCACAATGAGGAAAAGAGCACAGCACAGAGGAGTGGAGAGCACAGAGAGGAAAAGAGCACAGCACACAGGAGTGGAGAGCACAATGAGGAAAAGAGCACATCACATAGGAGTGGAGAGCACAGAGAGGAAAAGAGCAGATCACACAGGAGTGGAGAGCACAGAGAGGAAAAGAGCACAGCACACAGGAGTGGAGAGCACAGAGAGGAAAAGAGCACATCACACAGGAGTGGAGAGCACAATGAGGAAAAGAGCACAGCACACAGGAGTGGAGAGCACAGAGAGGAAAAGAGCACAGCACGCAGGAGTGGAGAGCACAGATAGAAAAGAGCACATCACACAGGAGTGGAGAGCACAGATATAAAAAGAGCAGATCACACAGGGGTGGAGAGCACAGAGAGGAAAAGAGCACAGCACACAGGAGTGGAGAGCACAGAGAGGAAAGGAGCACATCACTCAGGAGTGGAGAGCACAATGAGGAAAAGAGCACAGCACAGAGGAGTGGAGAGCACAGAGAGGAAAAGAGCACAGCACACAGGAGTGGAGAGCACAATGAGGAAAAGAGCACATCACATAGGAGTGGAGAGCACAGAGAGGAAAAGAGCAGATCACACAGGAGTGGAGAGCACAGAGAGGAAAAGAGCACAGCACACAGGAGTGGAGAGCACAGAGAGGAAAAGAGCACATCACACAGGAGTGGAGAGCACAATGAGGAAAAGAGCACAGCACACAGGAGTGGAGAGCACAGAGAGGAAAAGAGCACAGCACACAGGAGTGGAGAGCACAGATAGAAAAGAGCACATCACACAGGAGTGGAGAGCACAGATATAAAAAGAGCACATCACACAGGAGTGGAGAGCACAGAGAGGAAAAGAGCACAGCACACAAGGGAGAAGGAGAAAGTACAGCAGGCAGGAGAGGAGAGCACAAAGAAGATCACAGAGGAGAGGTCAGGAAAGCACAACACCATGAGAGGAGAGCACAGAGAGAACAGGAGCACAGAAAATAAGAGAGGAGCACAGAAAAGAGGAGAGTACAACAGGCAGGAAAGAACAGCGAGGAGCACTAAGAAGAGCAGAGGAAAGCACTGAAGATAGGACAGGCGAGCACGGAGGGGACCACAGAGGAGAGGGCCAGAGAGCAGAATAGATGGGGGGGGTGGGGGGGTGGGGGAGCAAAGAGTTTGGTTGAGAAATTAGCAAATTGGTTTGCCCAGAGCAGAATTTACAGATTCTGTGAACAGTCTACATTTAGAAATCTTGCCAGAATAATGAATTCTTTATTTTTATTTGAAATGTCTTTAAAATATACAAAACACCCGTGCTCAGGGCCAGATTAAGAGTATCATGGGCCTGGTGCTGAGGATTTTGATGGGCCTTTTTATGGAAATAAATAAAATGAAAAAGTCACACTAAGAGAACCCAAGTGAATGAGCCCTTAATTTTTTTTTATATTTATTCAATTTTTGAATTATTTTCTTAATTTATTATTATTTGTTGGAGTTTTTTTTTTTACATTTTTTTCACAATACTTTTTTGGGAGAATGGAGCAGTGGAAGGTGTCAGTACTGCATACACAGGGGGGGTCCAGAGCAGGGGGAATCTAATGGACAGTCTTGGGTGATCAGTAGGGTGGGGGGCGCAATTACAAGCACCGATCTCCCTCTAGAGGAGGTGGAGTGGCTTTTAGCTGCTTCATGGAGAGTCATAGAGGGAGTGGTGATGGTGTTGTGGTGATGGTGCTTGTTATTGCCCGCCGCAGCGATCACCCCCGACTTTCAGATTCCCCTTGCTGCAGGTGGTACAAGGAGCATCTTATGCAGTGCAGTATCCAAATGGTCAGTCCGTCCCTGCTGGGCCTATATTAAGGTAGGGACCTGGAGCTGCAGCTCCAATAGCCCCTACGTTAATCTGGCCCTGCCCGTGCTTTGTGACTCCACCATGGTGCCTCAATGGTTACATATATATATATATATATATATATATATATATATATATAAAAAAAAGCATGTGTGTGTTTATCTTACAGACATGCAGGCCAAGGGGTAAGAGGACTTACTGAGCAATGCACACCTACATCTGTACTCATTGGAGGTACCCTAACCCTTATTTTATGTTGTAAACTTTTCCCACTTTTTCTCTTAATATTCTCTTATGTTTTCTAGCCAAGCACCCTGTTACAAAAATATATATGACATGCTTGCAAAGCCTGAAGAAGTTTTGCTATTAATAAGGATAATGCTAACATTTTAGTCAATTGTTTTGTAGATCTTGTCGTCCATTTGCACCAGCTTTCTTTCAGAAAGTACCGGAGGAAATTATGGCATTTAAATAGGATTTGTGTTCATTACGATTTTCAAAAAGGTCAGGCGAGATCAATGTAAACAGGATCAATGCAGAAAATAAATTATTACTCTAACCATGGGCTTGTAACAGCTGTGTAACACAATAGGCATAGATCTGTCATACCACTTGCCTATTAGTAATGATATGTTTTAGGGAACTATCATCCGCAATGGTTTATAAGGCGACGGTTTATTGTACGGCAAGCAATGTGAAATGACAGCTCATCGATTCTCCAGTCTGAATGCGCAGTGTACGGTATGCGGATGTACAGTATGGAGAAGTTACATCTGGCAGCATTGAAAACTAAGTCTCCACACCACAGTATTTTGTTATACCAACAACAATATTAGCTCACTTAAAAACCCAATTATACTTTCAGTTTAAATAATATAAATACATTCCCGGTGCGTAAAAGCAAAAATATTTAAAGTGTGTTTTCATAGTCATCAGTCCATTTTCTTTCGGACTGAAAAGGTGTTGCGAAGCCTTCCGGTTAGTTTTTTTCTGTGTAGAAACAGTAGTCTCACTGTGTCAGCACCTTAATTACCTCCTGAAGGCACTGTAGTTCCCAGAGCCATTGAAGTTCCAGGGTCCTCCAGTAGGTGTCTCCCAGCTGACCCCAGTAGTTAGTCTCCACCTGATGCTGGCTGCTGGGAGGGTATTCAGTCTCTCCTCTACTAGTGCCTCTTGCATCAGTGTTTTGCTCTGTTTATCAGACACTGCTTGCCATTTCTCCTGACCCTGCTCCTGATATTGCATTTACCTTGTACCTATACCCTGTACCTTGCTGCCCCCCCCCTCTTTGTTCTTGATTCCAGTCCTGGTACCCCCCCCCCCCTTCTTCCTTGCATCTTCAGTATTACCCTGTTTATCTGTTTTCCTCATTTTGCATATATTGTATATATTGTATTATAGTTAGCTTGTTAGGTGTTTTCTCTTTGGGTATGGTTCATGTGTATCATCACATTTGCTGTGTTTTCTGTTTGCTGATGTTTGGGGTTTTTTTTTTTTTTTTACTGTTAATAAACTTGCAAATAGAACAAGAAATGGACTTTGGGGTCAACGAACCCTGGGACTTTGAAGGTGTCTCAAATAAAGATAGATGGTATAATACAATAACCATAAAAATATATAATTTTATTTAGACAAATTGAAAACAACAATAAAAATACAATTTCAGGTGACATTAAAAAGCATCAGACATAGAAAATTCCCTAAATGGGCTGGTTATCTAGACAATTCCACCAATACCATCCAACATGTTTCGCTCATTTGAGCATCCTCAGGAGTTTGGGTATGTGTTTCGATAAATTAGAAATACATAAAGAAACACACAATGAAGCTTCAAGGCACATGTAAAATGTATACAATTTACAAAGTGTACATATATATACAATGTTAATTACAATCAATTGGGTATAACTATTGTTAATAAACTTGCTTAAAGGGATTGTAAAGTGAATTTTTTTTTTTTTAAATAACAAACATGTTATACTTACCTTACCTCCACTGTGCAGCTCGTTTTGCACAGAGTGGCCCCGAACCTGCTCTTCTGGGGTCCCTCGGCGGCTGTCTCGGCTTCCTCCCGCAGCTGCTTCTCACGTTCATGCGAGCTCCCTCACATGGTGAGAAGCATCTGCGGGTGTGCTCCCATGATACATCCGGCGGCTATAGCCGCTCGCTGTATCACACGGCCCTGCCCCCCGGCGCTCCGCGTCAGTGGATGTGATTGACAGCAGCGCAAGCCAATGGCTGCGCTGCTTTCCATCCATCCACTCCAGCCAATCAGCGGCCAGGCTGAACAGTGGAAAGGACGACGGGGGCGATTTTCGAGGGGTGAGGTAAGTAAAACGGGGGGCTGGGGGCGCCGGCACTGTCAGATGTTTTTTTTTACCTTTACAACCCCTTTAAAACATATATAGTCTGGTATTAGTCTCCTGGGTATAGCCATGCAGATCTGGCCTTCCCTGCTGCTGATTCCTGACACTTTGCAGTGGTCCAACTTTTGGATGGCGGTTGGCAGGGGATGGGTTAATCATGGAGTTTTGCTTTAACAAGCTTCATCAGACCTAATTGCTGTCTATGTCACTACTAGGGCTATTTCCCCTCATTTGACACCTAGACATTGATGTAGGCATTAGTGTAGGCCTGAGCATAACATCCTGTGCTTGAGTGTGGTGCTTGAAGACAACAAAGAGAGGGTGCATTGAGCTAGCGCATTACCATACCACAGTTATATTAGATAAATACAAGAAGTGATATGCTGACAAAAGCATGACATGCACAAGTGTATCAAAAGGTGCAAATGAGATTACCTCCAGGTCCACAGTGCTCAAATGATGGCACGGGGAGACCTCATAGCATTCAAAATAGCTTACGTGTTTCGAGGGTCAAGCCCTCTTCTTCAGAGTCACTCTGAAGAAGAGGGTTTGACCCTCAAAACAGGTATGACATTGATATATTTATCTAATAAAGATGTGTTATGGGGATGCTCTATGTCGGTCCGCCCTTTGTTGTTGCTGTCATTGATGAGAATAGGGGTTACTAGCCCCTTTAAAGAGATTTCCCATCACCTCCAGTCCCCATTGCATCAGCCAGTTAAAATTTTTTTTAAAGAGACTGATAGGTTTGCTTTGAAACATTTATTTAGGATTCGATTCAGCTTATATGTGGCAATAAAACAGTATTAAATTCAGGCTTCTTATTTGCATGAGTGTTGTATTCACTTTATAAACATTACATCAGAAATAATATCTTACACACTATATATAAGGATGAAAATAGTAATTCATTTTGCAAACTGCTCCCCTTGGTAAAGTGACGCCCGTGTTTGCTTTTAATTCATCTCCTTTCCTGCTCTCGTCTTTTGAATGTACTATTAAACATGTAGCAAAAATAAACGACTCTGTCTCGCTCGCCATATTTTTATTTTAGTGCGTATTTTATACGAATTGACGTTCGCTGTAGCTTCTCATTGCTGACCCCAACTAAACCCAACGAATAACATTAGCGGGGAATTATGAGTCTGGTTACGATGTTGGTTTTCTGTTATTTGTGCAGAAATCTGCTAGTACATGAAAATCATACACTTTTATTTTCTTTTGGGGCGTAGAATACGTTTAGAAAACGGCTCCTTAGGGGATACTGCTAGCAAGTGTGAAGGGAAAAAAAAATTGCAATTCCCCAAAGATGTAAATTTTTCATTTTTGTGGCATCGGAAAAGAAAATAAGATTATACAAGAAAACACCAAGTGTCTACCCTAAGTAGCCGAGCCCAGAGCAACATACTTCATGTTGATTAAATCTTTCTGGCTTGAATATAAGTTGACATATTACAGCGGACTGGAGTGGAGACTCAGAGTCTCTGATTATTATTCATGTGCGTGATGTGTAAAGTGAGACCATTAGGATAAGAATTTGTGAGCTGGCAGTGTTAGGACTTATGCACATGCAGTCAGTTCAAATACAATGGATCTAACACAAAAGGCGGCGTTTGCCATGCTTTGCCTACTTTGCTAACAAATCTCCAACAAGAACACGCTGCTTTCAGAGAGATGCACCACAAGGCAGGTCAAACGCAGTCTCAGAATGGCCATATTTGACATGTGTTTAATATGCATATTAAAGTGGTTGTAAACCCTTTACAACCACTTTTTTACTATAGGTAAGTCTATAATAAGGCTTACCTGTAACCAGGGGCGGACTGACCATTGGGCCACTCGGGCACTGCCCAAGGGCCCCATGCCGCTAGGGGGCCCCATCAGGGTTGCCAGCCTCAGTAAACCAGGGACAGTATGTAAAAAAATTGTGTTTTTTTTTTTTTACATCTGTCTCTGAAATGTTCCTTACCAACATCCTTTTGGTCTAAAAATCCTGAGATTATAGCTGCCCCAACTCTCCAGTACCTTCTCATTCAATAGAAACCTGTATGAGTATACTGTGTGATTGTATACTGTGTGTGTGTGTTTGTGTCTACTGTGTGACCCCATAATATCTGATTTCCTGGGGGCCCCATAAACTCCTCTTGCCCAGGGGCCCCATGAGTTATCAGTCCGCCCCTGCCTGTAGCTACCCTGGATATCCCCTAAACCTGCATGGTTTGGGAGATAATCCCTGTATCTGCATGTGCCGACGTCATCAGCTAGTATACCGTTCCATGTGGCTCCTGCGGGGACTTCGATCTAAGATAAGTAAATCATAATCAGTTAGTATGCTATGCATACTAGCTCATTATGCCTTTGTCTTGCAGCATTACCTTACTTTTTTCATCATTAAACTTAAACCTCATTTGCCATGTAGTTGCCCCCCCCCCCCCCCCCATTATTTTGTTTAGGTCTTCTTGCAAGGTTTCCACATCCTGCGTAGAAGTTATTGCCCTGCTTAACTTTGTATTGTTCGCATATGCTAAGATCCAGCTGTTTATCCCTCTCTAGATTGTTTATGAATATATTAAAGTGGTTGTAAACCCTTACAACCAACTTTGACCTACAGGTAAGCCTAGATTAAGGCTTACCTGTAGGTCCAAGAAATATCTCCTGGTTTAGGAGATATTTTCCGAAAGACAGGCACCGCTGTCTACGGCGCATGCGCCGTACACAGCGGCGTGCAGGCACACTGAGCGTGCCGCGGTCAACGGCGATATGCCGCGAGTGGCGGCTCCCGTGTGCATGCGCGGGAGTGACGTCATTGCGGCTTCGCCGAATGACAGCGGCGGAGCAGCGAGACCCACAGAGAAGATGGATACTCCGGACTAAAGGGGACAGCCGTGACTTTGCTGGCTCCTGTGTCAGGTAAGTGACACATAATGGAATACTATGCGATGCGATGTGATGCATAGTTGTCCATTATGCTTTACCTTTGCAGGGAATGAAAGAGGAAGTAAACCCATCAGGGTTTACTTCCTCTTTAACAGGACAGATCCCAGGACAGATCCCACTTTCCACACCAGACCATTCTGAATACTCCCCATTTATTACCAGCCTTTGGACTCCCCCCGTATCCAGTTTTCAGTCCAGATACTCACCCTATGGTCCATGCCAACAGACCTTAGTTTGTACAGTAAACCTTTGCCTTAGCAAAATCCAGATACACCACATCTACCGGCCTTCCTTTATCTAGATGGCAGCTTACTTCTTCAAAGAAGGTTAATAGATTGGTCTGGCAAGAACAATTCTTCATGAATCCATGCTGATTACTGCTAATGATACCATTTTCATTACTGAAATCTTGTATATAGTCCCTTATCATCCCCTCCAATAGCTTGCAGACTATTGATGTTAGGCTAACTGGCCTATAGACCCCAGGGATACTGTATATCTCTGCCCTTTTTTAAATATTGGTGCAACGTTGGCTTTTCTTCAATCATCTGGTACCATTGCAGTCAGTAAACTGTCCACAAAAATTTATAAACAATGGTCTGGCTGTCACCTGACTGAGTTCCTTCATCATCGTTTATGGGACCAATATGTTCTTGTCAGGGCTGGCTTAGCCCTTCCTTCTCTTGGCTGGTTGCTCAACTGTCGGCTAATTGCCAGCTCTCTTCTCTTTCCACAGTTACCAAGCTGTTGCTGATCCTGCTCGTCTGACCTGCCCATTTAAAGCCTTCCAGCTCACTCTTTCCTTTGCCTTTATGTTTGGTCACATCACTAGGAACCATCTCCTGCTGTTGTTTCAAGACTGGCTTGCTGACATCCCTCCTGGCTTCCATCCTGCTTGCAGTTGCTCTCCTTGGATCCCTGACGTCTGGACTGGCTGATTACCCGATCTGGTTTATGAACTTTGGACTGGCTGACTACCCGATCTGGCTATCCAACTCTGGCTATGCTTGACTACGCTTTTTTTTAATTACCTTTTTATTTTTATTAATAAACAAGTGTGATTTGAATGTACTTCTGTCTCTGTCTGTTTCATGGTTCCTGACAGCATGCTTCTGGTCACAATTCGTTGAGCAATACTTTGCGCATGTCTCTGATCTAGCCATCTTATAGGAATGAACTGACATTCTTTTTGCAAAACCTCAACTGCTCTGCATTATCCAGGAATCTTCTCAGAAGGTGATGGTGATATCATGCCCAGCAATGCATAACAGGTAATTTAAATATAATTCTAACTTTTATTTTTACAGGTAGGTTTTACACCTGTAACATTAGGTGATTTGTAAATGGGGAGGGGGATTGAGCAATTTTAGTGGACCTTGCATTTTACTGCAAAGTCCACTTTCAAATCTCAGCAGTTGTTAGAGTGTACGTTTAGCCATGACAGTTCTTTTCAGTGCAGGGAGTGCGTGATAGGGAGATTAGTTGCCACCTACACACTGGTATTCTGTAAGATAAGTTGATGTTAGTGGTAGATCTGTGTAACAGAAGGCAGGCTGTTCAGCACTGGCCACGGCCCTTTCCCCTACTCTGAATTAATATACACCAGCACTACAGAGAGAAAGAGCCACACTTCTCCCAACAATACAGAGAGAAAGAGCCACACTTCTCCCCAACAATACAGAGAGAGGGAGCCACACTTCTCCCCAGCACTGGCAAGAGAGAAAGAAACACGCTTCCCCCCCAGCACTCCCGAGAGAGAGAGAGAAACACGCTTCCCCCCCAGCACTACCGAGAGAGAGAGAGAAACACGCTTCCCCCCAGCACTACTGAGAGAGAGAAACATGCTTCCCCCCAGCACTACAGAGAGAGAAACACCCTTCCCCCCCAGCACTACTGAGAGAGAGAGAGAAACACGCTTCCCCCCCCCCCCCCAGCACTACTGAGAGAGAGAGAGAAACACGCTTCCCCCCAGCACTACAGAGAGAGAGAAACATGCTTCCCCCCAGCACTACAGAGAGAGAAACACCCTTCCCCCCCAGCACTACTGAGAGAGAGAGAGAGAAACACGCTTTCCCCCCAGCAATACAGAGAGAGAGAAAGAAACACGCTTCCCCCTAGCACTACCGAGAGAAAGAGAGAAACACGCTTCCCCCCCCAGCACTACCGAGAGAGAGAGAGAAACACGCTTCCCCCCAGCACTACTGAGAGAGAGAGAAACACGCTTCCCCCCCAGCACTACTGAGAGAGAGAGAGAGAAACACGCTTCCCCCCCAGCACTACTGAGAGAGAGAGAAACACGCTCCCCCCCCCAGCACTACTGAGAGAGAGAGAAACACGCTTCCCCCCAGCACTACTGAGAGAGAGAGAGACACACTTCTCCCCAGCAATACAGAGAGAGAGATAGCCATGCTTCTCCCCAGCACTACAGAGAGAGTGTTCCTTGGCACTATCTATTTCACTCTCAATGGTGCAAAGATTGGATATACAAGAGGGACCAACTCGTTATTTCAGGCTTCTGTCAGATATGGGACAAGGACACTCCAGTCCATTACAAGAATATTTTCTCATGAGATTTCAGCTATTTTTAACCAGGATCTAGCCAAAAGGAGTGTGAGATCATCCTCAGCTAAAAAATATAAAAAACCCAGTGCACTTTACACAGATATTATACCCATTTATAACAGGGTGCTTTGGTAAAATGGTAGAAGGTGCCACCAAATGTCCCACTCCAAGATATCACGCGCACACAATGTTTAACCAAAAAGCAATATTTCAAGGACATGAGGGACCTCTTCCTCAGAGGTCCTTCAATTTCTTGAAACATCAGTTTTATCGGTGACAATAAAAGTGTCCTTTTTTTTTAACTTGGTGTGCTGATGTTATCTCTAATTGAGTACAAAGACAGGGGTAAGGTCAGGGCCGTTTTTAAGGCAGGGCAAAAGGGGCAGCTGCCCTGGGCCCTGTCATTGTTGTGGGGCCCAAAGTAGCTGCCTCATACTTGCCAACTATCCTGGTTTAAATGCCCTCTTCCCTTGAGGTTTCAGTCCTGTGCTGTGTCCCAATATCTCAGTGTGAAGTGCTGCTACAAATGCTGCCCAGCTCTGCCCTATTGTTGTATACAGATGACTCACCTGCAGACCCTGTCTTTACATGTAAATTACCGGGATTCATATGTAAATAGAGGATGCCGGCAGCATTGATATGTATATCATGCCTCCCTGAGGTCATATTCACAGTAATCTCTAACAACCAATCAACAAGCAGAAATCGTGTGCTGTAACCTCTAGCAACAAATCAGTGAGCTGTAACCTCTAGCAACCAGTCAGTGAGCGGTAATGATGCACTGTAACCTCTGGCAACCAATTGCAATAGCTGCCTGAGCTGATTCAGTAAACAAATTTTGAGTCTAGCTGCTAATTATTGTATGTCTCAGAGCAAGTGCAGAGCAAAACTTCATGGGGGGGGGGAGTTTTGCCCAGGGTCAAATCAATATTAAAGACGGCTCTGGGTAAGGTAAGTGTAAACTCAACGTTTTGTCCTACACATACATTTTACTCTTATTAATAGGTGACTTGTGAAGGGGAAGGGGCACAGAAAATCAATTTTACTGCAAGGTCCACTTTAACCACACAGGGAGAGTAATGTTTTAAAAGAGTCAATGACTCATATATTTGCAGTTCTTCAAAGCAGCAATAGTGCTTGTCTATGTAATAAGCAAAAAAGGCATATGTACATATATAATTACCAATCAGGGCAGCCATCAGAAATTTTTGGGCCCCTTATACAGCTTTAGGCCTGGGCCCGCTCGAGCCTGACCACCAACATTCCCCAGGGCTTGCCCATGGGCCATCCCACTGAATCCACACACTACCTCATCACACCTATATATATGCCAGCCCCCTCACGCCTGTATGTATGTCAGCCCCCTCACACCTGTATGTATGTCAGCCCCCTCACACCTGTATGTATGTCAACCCCACCACACCTGTATGTATGTCAGCCCCCCCCCCACACCTGTATATATGTCAGCCCCCCACACCTGTATGCATGTCAGCCCCCTCACACCTGTATGTATGTCAGCCCCCTCACACCTGTATGTATGTCAACCCCAC
The DNA here is from genome assembly GCF_037356315.1 of Lithobates pipiens. Lineage (NCBI taxonomy): Eukaryota > Metazoa > Chordata > Amphibia > Anura > Ranidae > Lithobates > Lithobates pipiens. The sequence continues at coordinate 21,675,560 of NW_027507825.1, forward strand.
CACACCTGTATGTATGTCAGCCCCCTCACACCTGTATATATGTCAGCCCCCCACACCTGTATGCATGTCAGCCCCCTCACACCTGTATGTATGTCAGCCCCCTTACACCTGTATGTATGTCAGCCCCCTCACACCTGTATGTATGTCAGCCCCCTCACACCTGTATGTATGTCAGCCCCCTCACACCTGTATGTATGTCAACCCCACCACACCTGTATGTATGTCAGCCCCCCCACACCTGTATGTATGTCAGCCCCCTCACACCTGTAAGTTTGTCAGCCCCACCACACTTGTATGTATGTCAGCCCCCTCACACCTGTATGTATGTCAGCCCCACCACACTTGTATGTATGTCAGTCCCACCACAACTGTATATATGTCAGCCCGCCCCCCCCACCTGTATATATGTCAGCCCCCCTCACACCTGTATATATGTCAGCCCCCTCACACCTGTATGTATGTCAGCCCCCCCCCACACCTGTATATATGTCAGCCCCCCTCACACCTGTATATACGACAGCCCCCTCACACCTGTATGTATGTCAGCCCCCTCACACCTGTATGTATGTCAGCCCCCTCACACCTGTATGTATGTCAACCCCACCACACCTGTATGTATGTCAGCCCCCCCCCCACACCTGTATATATGTCAGCCCCCCACACCTGTATGCATGTCAGCCCCCTCACACCTGTATGTATGTCAGCCCCCTCACACCTGTATGTATGTCAACCCCACCACACCTGTATGTATGTCAGCCCCCCCCCCACACCTGTATATATGTCAGCCCCCCACACCTGTATGCATGTCAGCCCCCTCACACCTGTATGTATGTCAGCCCCCTCACACCTGTATGTATGTCAACCCCACCACACCTGTATGTATGTCAGCCCCCTCACACCTGTATATATGTCAGCCCCCCACACCTGTATGCATGTCAGCCCCCTCACACCTGTATGTATGTCAGCCCCCTTACACCTGTATGTATGTCAGCCCCCTCACACCTGTATGTATGTCAGCCCCCTCACACCTGTATGTATGTCAGCCCCCTCACACCTGTATGTATGTCAACCCCACCACACCTGTATGTATGTCAGCCCCCCCACACCTGTATGTATGTCAGCCCCCTCACACCTGTAAGTTTGTCAGCCCCACCACACTTGTATGTATGTCAGCCCCCTCACACCTGTATGTATGTCAGCCCCACCATACTTGTATGTATGTCAGTCCCACCACAACTGTATATATGTCAGCCCGCCCCCCCCACCTGTATATATGTCAGCCCCCCTCACACCTGTATATATGTCAGCCCCCTCACACCTGTATGTATGTCAGCCCCCCCCCACACCTGTATATATGTCAGCCCCCCTCACACCTGTATATACGACAGCCCCCTCACACCTGTATGTATGTCAGCCCCCTCACACCTGTATATATGTCAGCCCCCCCACACCTGTATATATGTCAGCCCCCCTCACACCTGTATATATGTCAGCCCCCTCACACCTGTATGTATGTCAACCCCCTCACACCTGTATTTATGTCAGCCCCCTCACTCCTGTATGTATGTCAGCCCCCTCACCCCTTTATGTATGTCAGCCCCCTCACACCTGTATATATGTCAGCCCCCCCACACCTGTATATATGTCAGCCCCCCCCCCCACACCTGTATATATGTCAGCCCCCCTCACACCTGTACATATGTCAGCCCCCCTCACACCTGTATATATGTCAGCCCCACACATACACAAATCTGTAAACACACAAGCCTCTAGCCCCTCCCCGTACACAAACAGCCCCCCTCCCTTTCCGTCACAGCCCCTACTTGTAAAGGAAATCTTCCTACCTAGACCTATCTCGTTTTTACAAAGCTGACATGTTGCTGACACAGTACAGGCAGCTCACACAAGGGGTGTACATGCACATAGTAGCCAGAGGTGGCAGTAAGGAGCTCGATGTCTGAGCTCAATGACACAGAGAGTAGCAGGAGCTTTAAGATTGTTTCTATAGAGCACAACACTGCTCCCCTTCACCCGTCCTGCCTTCTTCTGGCCCGGGCGGGCCCCGGGGCCCCTTACAGTTGTATCGGCTGTACCCCCCCCCCCCCCCCCCCCGATGGCAGCCCTGTTACCAATTATAGAAAAAAAAGTTTCTATAAAATTAAAACACACTGAAAAGAGAGTTTGTTCCTTTTAATGTGTTGTCAGCGCACATGGAAACCTCTGCTCACATGGGATCATTAATCATTACAACAGCCTTTCAGCAACTAGTAATAGTGATGTTTAATACCTTATATTTCTACGATAAAGATACATTTCCAAGGTTGGATGTAGGCTTTGAATTTAATTTCTATGTATTTCTTCAGGCATCAAAACAAACAAAAAAAAATGACAAATAAAACTATACACTAAAATACGGTCAAGAACATATTTCTATTCAGGAATAACCCAATGGATTGTATAAAAAAAATAGGGGGGATTAAGGTGACAGATGAGCATGATATCAGTGACAGGATAATTTAATTTAGTCCCAGAGCTTCAAAAAAGGATGTGAAGGTCATGTCCTAAAGGTTGGCACATCTTTCCCTTGGAGAAAAGGAGTGATGAAATGTCTCGTGATGATCCCTATGCTAATAGACAATTACAAGTGTGAAATGGGCCCACAAGGATTCATGTTTTGCTTGCAAGAGCTTCTCCCAACAAACTGTTTCTTTTATCGGAGACATAGGGCAAGTGAAGGAGATATTGTTATTAAACACTGGCCACTCTCAAGGTAAATGGAAAATCAGATTACTTGTATGCTAATGTCATTCTAAACAGTGCTATGTGGTAAAATATGACAGTATGACACAAAGAGAAATGCTCGGGGGACAGACAAATTTATTATTTCCATAATACCTATACTGCAGTTTCCTTTTTTTTTTCCCACAGCTGAAGGCCAGAATACTCATTTATTCCTAAAGATATTTATTTTTAAACAAATCAATTATTTTTATTCATTCGTATGGAACCAGCATATTCCGATTTAGGGAGAATGTTGAACTGTTCTGAGTCTGTCCCCAAGTAGAGTTTACATTGTAATTTTCCTGCAGAGATAATTTTTCTTTTTTTAGTTTTGGCTAAATGGGAAAAGTATTTAAACCTGACATGACATTTATTGCTGTCTGTGTAAGTATTGGATACATTCCGCCCTCTATCTGTCCTGGTGACCATTGCCAAGCAAGAATAGCTTAATGAGGGCCACACAACAATCTCCACTCTTCCAAATACTTTTATGCAGGCATTTTTCAGGCATCAACGCTTTAGCTGCAATTATGGTGCCTCCACCCAAAAGAAACCACCACCTGCTTAACGCGTTTCAACACGAATAGCTTGATCAAAAGGATCCTTGGAGCCATTTTCTGGTGAAAACCATTAAGGAGGCGGTGGTTTCTTTTGGGTGAAGATACTATCATTGCGGCTATATTGCTGATGCCTAAATACCAGTATTTGGAAGAGAGAAGATTGGAGTATGGCTCTGATTCATCTGTTCTCTACAATGGTGAACCAGGACAGGCTTCTCTGAGTCGGCATAAGTGGACAGGGGGGCAAGGAGCAGGTCTGGAGCGGTGCTGTGGACTTGGGGTGTTTTTACTTTTTTATATTTTTATTGAAAATTTGCAATTTACCAGCCTCAAACAGAAACAGAAAGGAGTCGATTTACAAAGCTTGTATCTGACCAATGTCTCCCTTTACTGCATTGATTTTATGTCTTTGAATCTAAGATCATGCAGCTTTAATCACATTAATATATATGTAAATAGGTACCTACTACCAAATTATTGTCAGGTCACCTGAGACCAGGTGACAGATGCACTCCGTAGGAGTCGGAAGTGCACCGCTAGGTAGTGGACCTTAGGACTGACTGCTGCGGATTGTACCCAGGGAGATTCAGGACACAGGTCTACAGGATCACTAACACAGATCTCAATGGGATCTGGAGCATAGATCCTCTAGGGTGCGGAGTCTAAGAGCCAGCGGGTGTTAGCCTCCAGGGGTGAGGGTGGACTTCGCTGCAGTCTGGCTCCAGGTCGCAGCCCCTAGGGTCTCGCAGCTCACGCTCACAGTAGACTACAGGAGAAGGAAGCAGCAGGCTGGGACAACAAGGATAGTAAGGGGATAAGGCAGAGGTTAGAGCAACTAGCAGACAGGAACAACAGAGTACACGCCAAAGGTTCAGGGTCACAGGTAGACAGGGATGGTTGGGGACATGCCAACAGGTCAAGGTCACAGGCAGACAGGAATCGTTGAGAACACGCCAAGGTCGGTAACAGAGACAAACGTAGAGCACACGGCAAGCAGGAACCAGGAAGCCAAACACACAATGGATACACAATGGTTGATCAGCACCGCTGGCTTGCAGCGCACAGGTTAATATAGGGTTCCCTAATAGGGCCTGGGGTGGAGCCATGCTTAGAGGAGAGGTTATAAAAACCACCAGGTGGAAGTGGCTGGCCTCTTAATCTGAACACATGAGGGGAGGTAAGCAGACAGAGGAAGATCACTGCATAACCATGACAATTATTAATTTGTAGTGGAAGCACGTATGAGTAATTTGCATTTAACAGATAATATGTTGATGGGATATGGGTTGTGTTAACTATTTTGCAGTTGTCACCAGAAAACGAAGAGAGAGGAAATATTTTAATGGGGACACTTGTCTAGGAAAACATTTCCACTACGTTTGGAGAGATTTTTAGTTTTGTGTCTGAGTGGAAATCACCCTAATTGGATGGATAAAAAAAAAAAAAATACATTCCCTTCAGTCCACTGGCTAACAATTTCCCAGAAGAGGAATTGAGAAGAAACCTTTAGATAGGGATAGCTGTTTTTGGTGACAGCTTTCCAAAAGAGGATTTCCCCTAACTTTCAATATTGATATCTATTCCATTCAGCCATTAATATCCATTGTGCTGATGAAGTGGAAGACATGTAAAGCAATAAAAACCTTGAAAAGGGAAATTTCCTTGGGGCATTTAGGCTCTGGTTTTAAACGTTATTAAAAGCTTATATTTTTACGGAATTACACTATGTATATTCTCTCCATACACTTTTTTACGAGATATTGAGATAATGAGCTGTATGTGATGGGGACGGAGGAGTGACCTGACAGTTCACAGGAATTTTTGATATGCCTATTTTGACCAGTGGGTTCTGCTAAGAGCACTACCAAAGGGGAGTCTTATCCATCACACATCCCCTTGTGTGTGTTTCTTCTGCACGTGTGGAGGCGATTTGTATTGATGGGCTGTGGCGCAGCACATCTCACAACACGAGAGGACTTGCCATTCAATATATAATTGATGGATAAACATTGACATTTGATGTGGACTTTTTAAATTGTGATTCCTTATATACACTTGATGGAAAATATTATTATATACAACGAACGTCAGAGTTTTTATTAATGGATAAGCGCTGCTAGATCTGCATATGATTAATTATTTATTTATTTATAGATCTTTTCAGATGATATATATATATATATATATTATTCAGGATTTATAAAGCGCCAACAGTTTGCGCAACGCTTTACAACATGAGGGCAGACAGTACACTTACAACACAAATCAATACAGGAGGGACTAGAGGGCTTACAATCTAGAAATATATATATATATATACACGTATTGTATTCAGTAAGTGGTTATATATAATGCTGAGTTGCCTCCCAGGTCCTATATCATTGATATGCAATTAGCGGACCTCCAGCTGTTGCTAAACTACAAGTCCCATCATGCCTCTGGTTGACATGCTTGTGGCTCTAAGACCCCTTTCACACCATGCCGCCCATAGCATCGGCGGTAAACACCGCTATTTTTTGCGGAGTTTTACCGTCAGATTTGCGGCGCATTTCGGCCGCTAGCAGGGCGCTTTTACCCCCGCTAGCAGCCGAGAAAGGATTAAAACCGCCGTCAATACGCCGCAATAGCGGCATTTTGCCGGCGGTATTACAGCGCTGCCCCATTGATTTCAATGGGGAGCATCGGTGGAGGAGCGGTAAACACACCGCTCCTTCACCGCTCCAAAGAAGCTGCTGGCAGGACTTTTCCCTGACGTCCTGCCAGCGCACCGCTGTAGTGTGAGAGCCCTCGGGCTTTCACACTACAGACAATGGTGCAGCTGTTTTAGGGCAGATTGCAGGCGCTATTTCTAACGCTATAGCGCCTGCAAAAAGCGCTGGTGTGAAAGGGGTCTAAGAGTCTTGCTATGCCTCATGAGAATTGTAGTTCTGCAGCAGCTGGAGGTCCGCTAATTGCATATCCCTGCCCTATATGATTTAACATAAGGTTCTTGGTAAAATTTAAGGAATAAAGTGTGTTAAGGTAGAACCTCAGTCAGGTTTTTTATTTTCATCTATTTATATTGTATATTACTGTACATTAAACTGCAGCAGGCTGATAGAGGAATCGGATTTAGGTTGTTACACTGTTTGCATTGAAAATATAAATTCACTGTTTAGGTATTTTGTCAGCTAGTAGGGCCAAGTGTCAAAATTCAATAGCCGCAACAGGAGATCCGTTCATCTGCATTTTATGTGTTCAGCCCACAGTATGACCAGCTTACAAATCTGTAAAATCCATAAATAATACTAAATGATCTGATAATATATTTCTGATATATGATTGATTACTATTATTATATAGTAAGCGGCTTCATTCCAGTCTCCAAATTGTAAACACGGAAGCGACGTCATGACGTCACTTCCGGTCTACTCGGCTGCCAATGGCGCCAGATTTAAAAAATATATACAGTATTTAGAATCGCCAAAAACGGCGATCTGAATACCTTGCAGTGTAAAGGAGGGATCGGGGGTCTTTTAGACCCCCGATCCCTCCATAAAGAGTACCTGTCACCATCCATTACTGTCACAAGGGATGTTTACATTCCTTGTGACAGCAATAAAAGTGATCAAAATGTAAAAAACAAAACAAAAAACAATTTATTCATTTTAAAATAAATAAGGAAAAAAATTTTTTTTTAAAGAGCCCCCGTCCCGGCGAGCTCACGCAGCAAAGAAAATGCATACGGAAGTCGCGCCCGCATATGTAAACGGTGTTCAAATCACTAGACCTCGTAACCGGAAATTTTTAGTAAAGCGTCGCCTATTGAGATTTTTAGGTACCGTAGTTTGTCGTCATTCCACGAGTGCGTGCAATTATAAAGTGTGACATGTTTGGTTACTATTTACTCGGCGTAACATCATCTTTCACATTATGTAAAAAAATTGGGCTAACTTTACTATTTCGTTTTTTTTTTAATTCATGAAAGTGTCCCTTTTCCCAAAAAGTTGCGTTTAAAACACAGCTTGCGCAAATACCGTGTGACATAAAATATTGATGAAATTTTATTTTATTGACATAAAAATAACAATCGCCGTTTTATTCTCTAGAGTCTCTGCTAATATATATATATATATATATATATATATATATAAAATGTTTGGGGGTTCCAAGTAATTTTCTAGCAAAAAATATGGATTTTAACTTGTAAACACCAAATGTCAAAAATAGGCTTAGTCATGAAAGGGTTCAACTTTAAAGCCAACATTTCACTTTCAATTAACTGAAAATTTGCATTGTTATATTTTTAATTTTTTTCCTGTTTCTATTTTTTTTTTCTTTTTTAAAAATCAAATTATACATCTGCAATTCATACTAAAATAGTGGGCCATTACAACAACAACAAAAAAAAAAAAAAAAACGTTCTCAGGGATTAAAAGATTACATTGTTCAAAAATTGAAACACAGATGTAACATTGCAGGTATTATTAAGACTAATCACATAATAATCCATCATCTCCCACTATGAATTCATTTTCTGAGATAACTATTTACCTAAATTCGCAAAGGCTACAAGTAACAACTCGTTTAACTCTTAAAGATGTTTTTCCTCCTTTAAATACAAATGGAACTGTTCCTGGAACATTTTGTTTGTCCTTGTCTTCCAGAAAGTAGTTGATGTGGCCCTTCCGCCGGCCTCTCTCCTAATTTGATTTAGACTCTATGTACCAATTTGGCGGCACATTATTACCGACTGTATTCGCGTGTGCCTTCTTGTTACCAATAAAGACAGGAAGATTCAATTAAGTTCAAAGTGACAGCTCTGGGCCATTTCGCTTTCAAAAGAAAATATATAAATGAATGCTAAAATAAGTGGCTGAAATATCTCAATCCATTATTGAAGGATTTTAGATGCGGCAAAGAACAAAAAAAAAAAAGAGTCATTGACATTTCATTGCAGAATAGCTGAACTGGCTTTAATTGCACAGTATTATGAGTGTGTAAGCCCTTGTACACACGGTCGGAGATTCCGACAACCAAATCCATCGGAGTAATTCCGACGGATTAATTCCGGAAGAGGTCCGGAAGTGATGTTGCATACACACGGTCGGACTAAGTTGTCGGAAAATCCGATTGTACATAACGTGATGACGTTATTTCGTTACGACGGGGCTACGTTCAGGCTAGTAGCCAATAGCTTTGGTCTAGGAATTTGATCTGAGCATGCGTGGCACTTTGTCTGTCGGAGTAGGCTACACATGATTGGAGTATGTCCGATTGGAGCATTTTGTCAGAAAATGTTACCGGCAAGTTGGAAAACTTGGTCCGTCGGATATTCCGACGGAAACAGTCCGATGGAGACCACACACAGTTGGAATATCCGACAAAACGCTCCGATAGGAAACATTCCGTCGGAATTCCCCGACCGCGTGTACAAGGGCTTAGTGGCCAGAAGTTACAAATCCATTTCTTGCCCTACGGGTCATTTCTAGGGATGAGGTTTGGGTTTCCTGCTACCATGGGTTTGAGACAGATCCTGCTGGTTCTAGATTTGTGAGCTTAACAAATTTATGTGCAGTCGCCTAGAAGAATTTTTATTTGAACCACAATTCACTGCATGTATTTTGGCCAACAGGCTTAGAAAGGCCAATAAGTGGACTATTGGATAAGTCACCCCCACCCCCCCTTACTAAATAAGAAGTTAATATAAATATTTTTATACCCTTTTCCCAAAACTATTTTTCTTTGTCATTATATACCTCCTTAATATTCAATCTCTCTTTTCTGACAGTGTTTTCTTTATTTACTTATTTTATATATTTTTTCTTGCTTTTTTTCCCTTCTTTTTTAGCTATAATTGTTTTTCACTGCAAGAAATATTCTAGCAGTTTATTCAGAGTCACAATATTCAGTTTTTCCTATCTGACAGTATTTTCTTTATTTACTTGTTTTGTATATTTTTTCTTGCTTTTTTCCCTTCTTTTTTAGCTATAATTGTTTTTTGTTTTTCACTGCAAGTAATATTCTAGCAGTTTATTCAGAGTCACAATATTCAGTTTCTATTTTCTGACAGTATTTTCTTTATTTACTTGTTTTATATTTTTTTTCTTGCTTTTTTCCTTTTTTTTTTTTTCACTGCAAGTAATGTTCTAGCAGTTTATTCAGTCACAATATTCAGACTCTCTTTTCTGGCAGTATTTTCTTTATTTACTTATTTTATATATTTTTTCTTGCTTATTTTTCCCTTCTTTTTTAGCTATAATTGTTTTTCACTGCAAGTAATATTCTAGCAGTTTATTCAGAGTCACAATATTCAGTTTCTCTTTTCTGACAATATTTTCTTTATTTACTTGTTTTATATATTTTTTCTTGCTTTTTTCCTTTTTTATTAGCTATAATTGTTTTTCACTGCAAGTAATATTCTAGCAGTTTATTCAGAGTCACAATATTCAGTTTCTCTTTTCTGACAGTATTTTCTTTATTTGCTTATTAGACATGTGCGATTAGTACGAATTTCCCTAAATTCGTACGTTCGGGAGGATCCGGGATACGAATTGCCATGTGTCCGAATTTTGTACGCAATACGAACTTTTGTTTACGAATTTCGAATCAGTTGTCGTCGCATCGACGACTCAGTCATTTTGCTTATTATGAGGGGCTCCCACCATCCTTGTGCTATGCTGACTTCCTCCTGGGGCTGTACCTCTGCTGCGCTCATTATGAGGGGTTTCCACCATTCCTGTGCTGACATACTGAGCATAGCAGGGGTACAGCCCCAGGAGGAAGGAGGAAGTCAGCACAGCACAGGGATGGTGGGAGCCCCTCATAATGAGCACATGGCTGCCATGCACAGCTGCTTTAGTTTCTATACCCCGCACTGCATGGGGTCAGCGGGGATATGCGGGGTCACTGGAAATTGTTTGGTGTTACCAAGCATGTGCTCTAGGCACATCCCCGGTGACCCCAAACAGTGTGGGGTGATCAGACGAAAACTGGACCAGCGATGCATGGCAGACAATCCGCTTCTCTCTTGTATTTTCAAATCTTAACAGAACAAACTGAAGAGAAGCTGATTGGTTGCCATGGGCAACTGCTCCAGATTCTGTTCGCTTCAAGCTTGATCAATTTCCCTAAATGTCTTTTTATCTGTTCTAGCAGTCATATGTGTAAATGAGAAGAATGGTGGGGGCACATCAGGGCACATTGGAGCACATCAGGGCACATTGGGGCACATCAGGGCATATTGGAGCACATTGGGGCACATCAGGGCACATCGGGGCACATCAGGGCATATTGGAGCACATTGGGGCACATCAGGGCATATTGGAGCACATTGGGACACATTGGGGAACATCAGGGCACATTGGGGCACATCAGGGCACATTGGAGCACATCAGGGCACATTGGGGCACATCAGGGCATATTGGAGCACATTGGGGCACATCAGGGCACATCGGACACATCAGGGCATATTGGAGCACATTGGGGCACATCAGGGCATATTGGAGCACATTGGGGCACATCAGGGCATATTAGAGCACATTAGGACACATTGGGGAACATCAGGGCACATTGGGGCACATCAGGGCACATCAGGGCACTCTCTTCTCGTCCATCCCAGATAATGTCACAAGCAAATAGGGGTAGATGAGAAGCGAGGGGAGGGATTGTGTGGAGGAGGGACAGGGACGAACTACTAAGACCAAATGGCCATCTCTGCTGCAGACAGTCAGTTCAAGGAATGTTCAGAGTGAGGGAGGGGTACCCCAGCTTTGGCAAATTGATTTTCAAAAATGCTAACTGCTCCATTAGCTGGGGGGACAACTGGGATCTTTGGGGTGACAGGATGTTTCCCGTCACAGAAAACACCCGCTCACTCTGGACACTTGTCAGAGGGCAGGACAGTAGCTCCTTGGCAATATCTGCGAGGGCAGGCCACTCCTTGCTCTTCCCCTGCCAAAAAAACATTGGATCTGTGGTGGGGTGCACTGGCGGGGCTGACAAATAGGACATGACAACCTCCTTTGCTGATATGGGTTTCTTGGGGTGCACTATGCTGGAGGTTCCCATTAGGGTGTCAAGTGCCTCAGCCAAGACAGAAGATGCTCCGCTGGCAAGAGCTCTGCTCACTTCACTAGATGTAGATGATGCATGGGAGAGGGGGTCTTCAATATCTTCTTCCTCCTCTTCCTCTTCTCCCAGACTTACCATCTGCCTTTCCCTCTGACGCACCCTGTCGATTAGTCTGTCCCGCCATGTTGTCAGACCACTACACTGCACAGCCATTTTGCCCTTGATGCAAGGGTCACACATGGCAGCCAGCATCAGTTCTGGGCAAGAGGCGGTCAACTCCTGCGTGCGCCTGCCCAACTCCATCAGAAATGTGTTTAGCAGAGCCAACACATCAGGTTGAGGGCCACCACAAGGCAAAGGTTCCTCAGCCGACTTGAACCGCTCCAATTTGCTCTGAAGGTGGTTGAAGAGTGGGAGCACATGACCAATGCTGGCATCCTCGCGGCTTACGTGTTCTGTGACAGAGAGGAAAGGCTTGAGGACTGCCACAATCTTCCCGATTATGGCCCAGTCCTCCCTGCCTAAAGGTCTCTCTATGCCAATGTTATGATCACAGGCCATGGCATGAAGAGCCTTCTGCTGCTCAAGGATGCGTTCCAGCATTGCTAGGGTTGAATTCCACCTAGTCCCCACATCCTGTTTTAGGCAGTGTTCTGGAAGGCCTGCCTTCCTCTGTTCCACCCTGAGGAGGTGGCTGTCCCTCACACTCCGATGGAAGTGGCCAGCCATCTTCCGACAAGAGTCCACCACTTTGGACAGCCTTCCATCACCACCAGAAATGGTCTCCACCAACCGAAAACTGTCAGTTACAACCTGGTGGAGAAGGTGGGCTGAGCAGCGCACACCCACAAAGCTGCCATCCCTTACAGCCTTGACCATGTTGCTGCCTCCATCAGTGACAACATAGCCAATCCGGTAGTTGTTGTCTGCCTGTCCAAACCACTGCAACAACATTTTCTGCAGGGCTTGCAGGATGTTTCGCACTGTGTGCTTTTCATCAAGCACCTCAGCGTGCAGGAGGAAGGAACGGTACCCATGTTTGTCAACTACTGACGAGGATCCAGATGTTTGAACTACATCATGGGACACCTTGCCCTGCCACCAATGTGCCGTCAGGGACAGGAAGGCACGCTGGGCACTACACGCACTCCACAGGTCAGTGGTCAGGTGCACTGCCTGTCTACCTGCCCTTCCAATCTCCTCCTTGAGCACCCCGACACAAGACCTGTATAAGGCTGGCACCACAGTTTGGCTGAAGGTCTTACGTGATGGCACACGGTACTGTGGTGCAACAGCCTGCATCAATTGCTTGAAGGGCTCACCTTCCACCATGTTGAAAGGTGCTCCTCCAACTGCAATGAGCTGGCCAATCAGGCATGTTATTTTATGCACCTGCGCCCGAGACATACCCTTACTCTGAAAGCCACCAAAATCTTCCAGGGTGGCCTGGCTGGTATGGATTGGATGCGGGATGGTGGCTGTGGCGGTGCCACTATTGGTTCCCCTTTTGGTGTTTGGAGGAGTGGCCATGATACTTTTCTCCCCTAACAGCACTGCATGGTGGTGCACATGCATGTGCTGGTTCATGCCACTGTTACTGAGATGCCCTATGTCTCGGCCCCGGCTGACCTCCCTGCCACAGTGATTGCATTTGGCCTTCTGACCGACACCAATTCTTTGAAAATGCTGCCAAATGCTGGAACGGCAGCCACCACCTCGGACACTGCCTGATGGAATACCTTCCACTGCAGTGGTCACTAGTGATGGACGAACTTCCGACAGGACGTTTCGCGAACGCGGACTATGTGCAAACATAGTCCTACCACATGGCCAATGGCATAACACATGTATGAGGTGAATCTGGGATCGACAACTACAAGCATTCTTTTTTTATATGGGAAATTGTTGTGACAATTCAGGACTGTGGAGCGCATGAAGGCAATGGAGGAGAGGGAAGGTCAGGGACCAGGGTAGGCAAAGAAGAGTGTGTAGGAGATGATCACCAGCAGCGTGACATACAGCAATGACACCTGCACCATGATAGAGTGATCTGACAACAGCACCGTGATAGAGAGCACTGACATCAGCAGCGTGACATAAAGCACTCACACCAGCATCGTGATATACAGCACTGACAGCAGCACCGTGATAGAGAGCACTGACATCAGCAGCGTGACATAAAGCACTCACACCTGCACCGTAAGCAGCCCCAGGAGGAAGTCAGCATAGCACTGGGATGGTGGGAGCCCCTCATAATGAGCATAGCACAGGGATGGTGGGAGCCCCTTATAATAAGCAGCCCCAGGAGGATGTCAGCATAGCACAGGGATGGTGGGAGCCCCTCATAATAAGCAGCCCCAGGAGGATGTCAGCATAGCACAGGGATGGTGGGAGCCCCTCATAATAAGCAGCCCCAGGAGGATGTCAGCATAGCACAGGGATGGTGGGAGCCCCTCATAATAAGCAGCCCCAGGAGTAAGTCAGCACAGCACAGGGATGGTGGGAGCCCCTCATAATGAGCATAGCGCAGGGATGGTGGGAGCCCCTCATAATAAGCAGCCCCAGGAGGATGTCAGCATAGCACAGGGATGGTGGGAGCCCCTCATAATAAGCAGCCCCAGGAGGATGTCAGCATAGCACAGGAATGGTGGGAGCCCCTCATAATAAGCAGCCCTAGGAGGATGTCAGCATAGCACAGGGATGGTGGGAGCCCCTCATAATAAGCAGCCCCAGGAGTAAGTCAGCACAGCACAGGGATGGTGGGAGCCCCTCATAATGAGCATAGCACAGGGATGGTGGGAGCACCTCAAAATATGCACAGTGAAGGGACAGCCCCAGGAGGAAGTCAGCACAGCACAGGGATGGTGGGAGCCCCTCATAATAAGCAGCCCCAGTAGAAATATGACACCGCTCAACCCTTTCAAAGAGGAGGGTACGGGCATATAGTACGGTGTGCTTTTTTTGGACAAGGAAGTGAGCCAAATTAAGAAAGAAGGTCTCTGTGCTCGATTAAAAAAATTGTTTATAGACATATACATGGTCTACTGGTCACATGTGTTGAATTCCTCCGAGATCCATGCCTCATTAATTTTTAGAAATGTGAGGTAGTTAACACTGTCGTGAGCTAGGCGAGTACGCTTATCGGTCACGATCCCCCCTGCTGCGCTGAACGTCCTTTCGGACAGGACACTGGATAAGGGAAAAGCCAACAGTTCGATTGCAAATTGGGCAAGCTCTGGCCAGAGGTCAAGCCTGCCCACCCAGTAGTCAATGGGTTCATCACTCCTCAGAGCGTCCACATCGGCCGTTAACCCGATGTAGTCGGACACCTGACGGTCTAGGCGTTCCCTGATGCTGGATCCGGATGACACCTGTCACATGTGTCACATGGGTCGGCTGAAAGAATGACCTCATATCCGAAGTCACCAACACATCTTCAAAACGGCCTCTTCTTGCAGGCGCTGTTGGATTGGTACCCGCAACTCCTTCTCTGGGAGTGGGAATTGCTCCTCTGCCAGCGCACGCAAAAGCAGAATGCAGCATTTCTCGAAGCAAGGCCTGGAAGTGCTGCATTCTGACAGCCCTCTGTGACGGCGGTAACATTTCCGCCATTTTGTGTTTGTACCGGGGGTCTAAGTACGTTGCCACCCAGTACTGGTCCTTGACCCTTATGCTTTTTATACGGGGGTCCCTATTAAAACACTGGAGCATGAAGGCCCACATTTGCACTAAAGTGGAAGCGGTGTGGTGGCCTGGCTCCTGCTCATCATCCAGGATAATGTTGTCCTCTTCATTCTCCTCTCCCCATCTACGCACAACAGGGATCCCAGAAAGGTTTAAAGCATGCTCTTCTTGCTCCTCCTCATCCGCCCCGGCACCATCCTCCTCTGACTCCTCTTCAGACTCCTATTGTTCACTTGTCTCAGATAGAGTAGCCCCCCTCTGGGAATTCATCCAGCATTGCGACTTCCTCATCTTCCCGCTCCTGTTCCTCCACAGCTTGATCAATGACACGACGCAATGCACGCTCCATAAAGAAGGCATAAGGTACCATGTCACTGATGGCGCCATGGCTGTGACTGACCAGTTTGGTGATCTCCTCAAATGGGCGCAGAAGTCTGCATGCGTCGCGCATGAGCAGCCACTGGCGCAGTGAAAAAAAACCCAGCTCCCCAGAACCGGTTCTGCCGCAGAGTTCATACAGGTAGACGTTAACTGCACGTTTCTGCTGGAGCAGCCTATCAAGCATATAGAAGGTTGAGTTCCATCACGTCAGGCAATCGCAAATAAGACGTCTGACCGGCAGATTGTGTCGCCGCTGAATGTCAGCAAGGCGAGCCATGGCCGTGTAAGATCTTCTGAAATGGGCCGAGATTTTCCTTGCCTGCCGCAAGATGTCCTGGACCCCAGGGTATTTGACAAGGAATCGCTGCACAACCAAGTTTAAGACGTGTGCCATGCATGGCACATGCGTGATTTTGCCCTGTTTCAATGCGCTAAGCAGATTGGCACCGTTGTCACACACCACTTTACCAACTGTCAAATTGAGCGGTGTTAGCCACTGATCTGCCTGTGGACGCAAAGCTGAAAGGAGTGCCGGGCCAGTGTGGCTCTTGGCTTCCAGGCACAACAGACGCAGCACGGCATGGCAACGCCTCACCTGGCATGTCGAATAGGTTCTGGGGAGCTTGGGCGGCGCAGCGGAAGAGACGATAGCAGCGGAAAAGGAGGAGTCAGCTGAGGAGGAGAGGGAGGAGGATGGAGTAGGAGGAGGAGGAGAAGAAGTGTCAGCCCTGCATGCAATCCGTGGCGGTAAAACCAAATCTACACAGGTGCCACGGGTTACATGCTTGACGGCCGTCAGAAGGTTCACCCAGTGGGCAGTAAAAGTGATATACCTTCCCTGCCCGTGTTTGCTAGACCATGTGTCTGTGGTCAGATGTATCTTGGCACCGACACTGTGTGCCAGAGATACATTCACTTGCCGCTGAACATGGCCATATAGCTCTGGGATGCCCTTCTGTGAGAAATACTTCCTTCCTGGGACCTTCCATTGTGGTGTTCCAATGGCCACAAATTTGCGAAAGACCTCCGAGTCCACCAGTTTATATGGCAGTAGTTGGCGGGCTATGAGTTCTGACAAGCCAGCCGTCAACCGTTGGGCAAGACGGTTATCCGACGTCATCATTTTTTTACGCTCGAACATTAGGCCCACGGAAGCCTGCCTTTTTGCAGAAAAACGTGAGCTTGGCGTGATGGAAGGTGGAGTGGAGGACAATTGTGAGGAGAAGGAGAAGTAGAAGACGAGGCTGGACGGTGAGAGTCTGCAGTGTGGCTTTGTGTGTTCCGTTGCTCCCACTCGGCTCGGTGATGGCTGCTCATGTGCCTTTTTAAGGCGGTCGTCCCTAGGTGAGTGTTGGGCTTACCGCGACTAATGCTTTGACTGCAAAGATTGCAGATGGCAACGCTATTGTCAGCAGCGGACACGTTAAAAAAAGCCCACACTGCAGAGCCATGTGCCGGTGTCCTGGGAGCGCCAGATGTGACCGTACATGGTCGATGACTCGCTCCTGATACATTTGCAGTCTGCTTTGTCCCTCCTGTGCAATGTAAGTTATTCCTGCTTCTCCTCCCTATCTGCTGGTCCATATCTCCCTCTGAACTCCCCTCCTCTTCCTCTCTTGTGGGCACCCACTTGACATCACTAGACACGTCATCATCAATGTCACCTTCCCCACCGCTATAAGTAGAGATCTCGGAGTAGGCAGCAACACTGGGGACCAACCTCCTCCTTGGGCTGATCTGGGTACTGTCGTCAGACTGCTGAGTAGCGGTTGTTGCTGCCTCCTCTTCCTGATCCAATACCAAATGTGGCTGCGCATCAGAAATGTCTTGATATGGATCGGAAAATAATTCCTGTGACTCAAGGGGAAGGTATGTGGTGGTGGGGGTGGTAGTGTCTTTGGGGGTGCACATAGCAGAAAGTGAAGAAGAGGGTGCAGATCGAGAGGATGAGGAGGGTGCAGAAGAGTAAGGCTGAGCGAGCCACTCAACCAAGTCTGGTGCGTCCTTTAAAGTAATTGAACACACCTTCTGCAACTTCCCACTTTGGCTCAAGCCTGTTGCTCCTGCCCTACCTTTACCACCCCTGCGGAAGGGCCTGCCTCTTCCTCTGCCTGTTATTTTTTAAATGACCCTGTGACAAAACTCTCAGTCCCTATACCGATGAAGGACTGCTGCAGTATAGGGCAGCGGTCAGCAGTAGTGCACCTCAACCCTATGTATTGTGGACCGATACCAGTCCTTATAGAATGGCAGACTGTACCTCACTCAACCCTATGTACTGTAGCACCCTAGACAGACCAAGTTACCAGTCCTTATAAGGACTTTTGTGGACCAAGTAGGTTGTGTGTGAGTGATTAGCAGACTGTACGTCAGTCCCTATACCGATGAAGGACTGCTGCAGTATAGGGCAGCGGTCAGCAGTAGTGCACCTCAACCCTATGTATTGTGGACCGATACCAGTCCTTATAGAATGGCAGACTGTACCTCACTCAACCCTATGTACTGTAGCACCCTAGACAGACCAAGTTACCAGTCCTTATAAGGACTTTTGTGGACCAAGTAGGTTGTGTGTAAGTGATTAGCAGACTGTACGTCAGTCCCTATACCGATGAAGGACTGCTGCAGTATAGGGCAGCGGTCAGCAGTAGTGCACCTCAACCCTATGTATTGTGAACCGATACCAGTCCTTATAGAATGGCAGACTGTACCTCACTCAACCCTATGTACTGTAGTACCCTATACCTAACCAGTTCTTATAAGGACCTTTGTGGACCAAGTAGGTTGTGTGTGAGTGATTAGCAGACTGTACGTCAGTCCCTATACCGATGAAGGACTGCTGCAGTATAGGGCAGCGGTCAGCAGTAGTGCACCTCAACCCTATGTATTGTGGACCGATACCAGTCCTTATAGAATGGCAGACTGTACCTCACTCAACCCTATGTACTGTAGCACCCTAGACAGACCAAGTTACCAGTCCTTATAAGGACCTTTGTGGAACAAGTGGGTTGTGAATAGTGATGGACGAACTTCCGACGGGACGTTTCGCGAACGCGAAACGCGAACGGACACAAACGTTCGCGAAAACGACCGTTCGCCGCGGGCTCCATTGACTTCAATGGGAGGCGAATTTCGCAAACCTTTAGGTCGAATTTGCGGCCACGGGGTAATTATTAGGGGGTAGCACGTAGTCCCACCACCTGGACAATAGCATAATACATGTATGAGGTGAATTTGGGATCGATAACTACAAGCATTTTTTTTTTATTTGGGAAATTGTTCTGACAATTCAGGACTATGGAGCTAATGAAGGCAATGGAGGAGAGGGAAGGTCAGGGACCAGGGTAGGCAAACAAGAGGGTGCAGGAGATACAGAGCACTGACAGCAGCACCGTAATACAGAGCACTGACATCAGCACCGTGACATACAGCGCTGACAGCAGCTCCGTGACATACAGCGCTGACAGCAGCTCCGTGACATACAGCGCTGACAGCAGCTCCGTGACATACAGCGCTGACAGCAGCTCCGTGACATACAGCGCTGACAGCAGCTCCGTGACATACAGCGCTGACAGCAGCACCGTGACATACAGCGCTGACAGCAGCTCCGTGACATACAGCGCTGACAGCAGCTCCGTGACATACAGCGCTGACAGCAGCTCCGTGACATACAGCACTGACAGCAGCTCCGTGACATACAGCGCTGACAGCAGCTCCGTGACATACAGCGCTGACAGCAGCACCGTGACATACAGCGCTGACAGCAGCTCCGTGACATACAGCGCTGACAGCAGCTCCGTGACATACAGCGCTGACAGCAGCTCCGTGACATACAGCGCTGACAGCAGCTCCGTGACATACAGCGCTGACAGCAGCTCCGTGACATACAGCGCTGACAGCAGCTCCGTGACATACAGCGCTGACAGCAGCTCCGTGACATACAGCGCTGACAGCAGCTCCGTGACATACAGCGCTGACAGCAGCTCCGTGACATACAGCGCTGACAGCAGCTCCGTGACATACAGCGCTGACAGCAGCACCGTAAGCAGCCCCAGGAGGAAGTCAGCACAGCACAGGGATGGTGTGATCCCCTCATAATAAGAACCCCCAGGAGGAAGTCAGCACAGCACAGGGATGGTGGGAGCCCCTCATAATAAGAACACCCAGGAGGAAGTCAGCACAGCACAGGGATGGTGGGAACCCCTCATAATAAGCAGCCCCAGTAGAAATATGACACCGCTCAACCTCTTCAAAGAGGAGGGTAGGGGCATATAGTACGGTGTGCTTTTTTGGGTCAGGGAAGTGAGCCAAATGAATTAAGAAGGTCTGTGTGCTTGATTCCAAAAATTGTTTATAGACATATACATGGTCTACTGATCACATGTGTTGAATTCCTCCGAGATCCATGCCTCATTCATTTTTAGAAATGTGAGGTAGTTAACACTGTGGTGAGCTAGGCGAGTACGCTTATCGGTCACAATCCCCCCTGCTGCGCTGAACGTCCTTTCGGACAGGACACTGGATGAGGGGCAAGCCAACAGTTCGATTGCAAATTGGGCAAGCTCTGGCCAGAGGTCAAGCCTGCCCACCCAGTAGTCTAGGGGTTCATCACTCCTCAGAGCGTCCACATCGGCCGTTAACCCAATGTAGTCGGACACCTGACGGTCTAGGCGTTCCCTGATGCTGGATCCGGATGACACCTGTCGATGGGTCGGCTGAAAGAATGACCTCATATCCGAAGTCACCAACACATCTTCAAACCGGCCTCTTCTTGCAGGCGCTGTTGGATTGGTACCCGCAAATCCTTCTCTGGGAGTGGGAATTGCTCCTCTGCCAGCGCACGCAAAAGCAGAATGCAGCATTTCTCGAAGCAAGGCCTGGAAGTGCTGCATTCTGACAGCCCTCTGCGACGGCGGTAACATTTCCGCCATTTTGTGTTTGTACCGGGGGTCTAAGTACGTTGCCACCCAGTACTGGTCCTTGACCCTCATGCTTTTTATACGGGGGTCCCTATTAAAACACTGGAGCATGAAGGCCCCCATTTGCACTAAAGTGGAAGCGGTGTGGTGGCCTGGCTCCTGCTCATCATCCAGGATAATGTCGTCCTCTTCATTCTCCTCTCCCCATCCTCGCACAACAGGGATCCCAGAAAGGTTTAAAGCATGCTCTTCTTGCTCCTGCTCATCCGCCCCGGCACCATCCTCCTCTGACTCCTCATCAGACTCCTGTTGTTGACTTGTCTCAGATAGAGTAGCCCCCCCTGGGAATTCATCCAGCATTGCGACTTCCTCATCTTCCCGCTCCTGCTCCTCCACAGCCTGATCAATGACACGACGCAATGCACGCTCCAGAAAGAAGGCATAAGGTACCATGTCACTGATGGCGCCATGGCTGCGACTGACCAGTTTGGTGATCTCCTCAAATGGCCGCAGAAGTCTGCATGTGTCGCGCATGAGCAGCCACTGGCGCGGTGAAAAAAAACCCAGCTCCCCAGAACCGTTTCTTTCGCAGAGTTCATACAGGTAGACGTTAACTGCACGTTTCTGCTGGAGCAGCCTATCAAGCATATAGAAGGTTGAGTTCCATCGCGTCGGGCAATCGCAAATAAGACGTCTGACCGGCAGATGGTGTCGCCGCTGAATGTCAGCAAGGCGAGCCATGGCCGTGTAAGATCTTCTGAAATGGGCCGAGATTTTCCTTGCCTGCCGCAAGATGTCCTGGACCCCAGGGTATTTGACAAGGAATCGCTGCACGACCAAGTTTAAGACGTGTGCCATGCACGGCACGTGCGTGATTTTGCCCTGTTTCAATGCGCTAAGCAGATTGGCACCGTTGTCACACACCACTTTACCAACTGTCAAATTGAGCGGTGTTAGCCACTCATCTGCCTGTGAACGCAAAGCTGAAAGGAGTGCCGGGCCAGTGTGGCTCTTTGCTTCCAGGCACAACAGACGCAGCACGGCATGGCAACGTCTCACCTGGCATGTGGAATAGGTTCTGGGGAGCTTGGGCGGTGCAGTGGAAGAGACGCTAGCAGCGGAAAAGGAGGAGGCAGCTGAGGAGGAGAGGGAGGAGGATGGAGTAGGAGGAGGAGAAGAAGAGTCAGGCCTGCATGCAATCCGTGGCGGTAAAACCAAATCTACACGGGTGCCACGGGTTACATGCTTGACGGCCGTCAGAAGGTTCACCCAGTGGGCAGTAAAACTGATATACCTTCCCTGCCCGTGTTTGCTAGACCACGTGTCTGTGGTCAGATGTATCTTGGCACCGACACTGTGTGCCAGAGATACATTCACTTGCCGCTGAACATGGCCATATAGCTCTGGGATGCCCTTCTCTGAGAAATACTTCCTTCCTGGGACCTTCCATTGTGGTGTTCCAATGGCCACAAATTTGCGAAAGGCCTCCGAGTCCACCAGTTTATATGGCAGTAGTTGGCGGGCTATGAGTTCTGACAAGCCAGCCGCCAACCGTTGGGCAAGAGGGTTATCCGGCGTCATCATTTTTTTACGCTCAAACATTAGGCCCACGGAAGCCTGCCTTTTTGCAGAAAAATGTGAGCTTGGCGTGATGGAAGGTGGAGTGGAGGACAATTGTGAGGAGAGAGGAGAAGGAGAAGTAGAAGACGAGGCTGGACGGTGAGAGCCTGCAGTGTGGCTTTGTGTGTTCCGTTGCTCCCACTGGGCTCGGTGATGGCTGCTCATGTGCCTTCTTAAGGCGGTCGTCCCTAGGTGAGTATTGGGCTTACCGCGACTAACGCGTTGACTGCAAAGATTGCAGATGGCAACGCTATTGTCAGCAGCGGACACGTTAAAAAAAGCCCACACTGCGGAGCCATGTGCCGGTGTCCTGGGAGCGCCAGATGTGACCGTACATGGTCGATGACTCGCTCCTGATACATTTGCAGTCTGCTTTGTCCCTGCTGTGCAATGTAAGTCATTGCTGCTTCTCCTCCCTATCTGCTGGTCCATATCTCCCTCTGAACTCCCCTCCTCTTCCTCTCTTGTGGGCACCCACGTGACATCACTAGACACGTCATCATCAACGTCACCTTCCCCACCGCTATAAGTAGAGATCTCGGAGTAGGCAGCAACACCGGGGACCAACCTCCTCCTTGGGCTGATCTGGGTACTGGCGTCAGACTGCTGAGTAGCGCTTGTTGCTACCTCCTCTTCCTGATCCAATACCAAGAGTGGCTGCGCATCAGAAATGTCCTCTTGATATGGATCGGAAAATAATTCCAGTGACTCAAGCGGAAGGTATGTGGTGGTGGTGGTGGTGGTCGTGTTGTTGGTGGTAGTGTCTTTGGGGGTGCACATAGCAGAGAGTGAAGAAGAGGGTGCAGATCGAGAGGATGAGGAGGGTGCAGAAGAGTAAGGCTGAGCGAGCCACTCAACCAAGTCTGGTGCATCCTTTAAAGTAATTGAACGCACCTTCTGCAACTTCCCACTTTGGCTCAAGCCTGTTGCTCCTGCCCTACCCCTACCACCCCTGCGGAAGGGCCTGCCTCTTCCTCTGCCTGTCATTTTTTAAATGACCCTGTGACAAAACTCTTAGTCCCTATACCGATGAAGGACTGCTGCAGTATAGGGCAGCGGTCAGCAGTGGTGCACGTCAACCCTATCTATTGTGGACCGATAGCGGTCCTTACAGAACAGCAGACTGTACCGCACTCAAGCCTATGTACCGTAGCACCCTATACCAAGTTACCAGTCCTTATAAGAACTTTTGTGGAACAAGCAGGTTGTGTGTTAGTGATTAGCAGACTGTACGTCAGTCCCTATACCGCTGAAGGACTGCTGCAGTATAGGTGAGCGGTCAGCAGTGGTGCACGTCAACCCTATCTATTGTGGACCTATAGCGGTCCTTACAGAACAGCAGACTGTACCGCACTCAAGCCTATGTACCGTAGCACCCTATACCAAGTTACCAGTCCTTATAAGAACTTTTGTGGACCAAGCAGGTTGTGTATTAGTGTTTAGCAGACTGTACGTCAGTCCCTATACCGCTGAAGGACTGCTGCAGTATAGGGCAGCGGTCAGCAGTGGTGCACGTCAACCCTATCTATTGTGGACCGATAGCGGTCCTTACAGAACAGCAGACTGTACCGCACTCAAGCCTATGTACCGTAGCACCCTATACCAAGTTACCAGTCCTTATAAGAACTTTTGTGGAACAAGCAGGTTGTGTGTTAGTGATTAGCAGACTGTACGTCAGTCCCTATACCGCTGAAGGACTGCTGCAGTATAGGTGAGCGGTCAGCAGTGGTGCACGTCAACCCTATCTATTGTGGACCGATAGCGGTCCTTACAGAACAGCAGACTGTACCGCACTCAAGCCTATGTACCGTAGCACCCTATACCAAGTTACCAGTCCTTATAAGAACTTTTGTGGACCAAGCAGGTTGTGTATTAGTGTTTAGCAGACTGTACGTCAGTCCCTATACCGCTGAAGGACTGCTGCAGTATAGGGCAGCGGTCAGCAGTGGTGCACGTCAACCCTATCTATTGTGGACCGATAGCGGTCCTTACAGAACAGCAGACTGTACCGCACTCAAGCCTATGTACCGTAGCACCCTATACCAAGTTACCAGTCCTTATAAGAACTTTTGTGGAACAAGCAGGTTGTGTGTTAGTGATTAGCAGACTGTACGTCAGTCCCTATACCGCTGAAGGACTGCTGCAGTATAGGTGAGCGGTCAGCAGTGGTGCACGTCAACCCTATCTATTGTGGACCGATAGCGGTCCTTACAGAACAGCAGACTGTACCGCACTCAAGCCTATGTACCGTAGCACCCTATACCAAGTTACCAGTCCTTATAAGAACTTTTGTGGAACAAGTGAGTTGTGAATGTTTAGCAGACTGCAGCAGAAGGGCAGCAGTCAAGTATAATATCCTTTCTATATTTGGAAGAAAGAATATTATACATGTACAAGCCTATTACTGTACCACTGATACCAGTCCTGAAAAGAACCTTTGTGGAACTAATAATAACAGCAAGTCTTTAAAATTACCCTCACTGCCTGACAACACTGCTTCCTTCCTGTCCCTATACAAATTGGCAAAAAAAGAGAACGATTAGTGGTTACTGGAACAGCTCTTTTGTGGACCTTGATAGTAACAGCTAATGATGATGATGATGATGATGATGATGAAAGACTAATCTGGCTGTCCCTGTAGCATACACCGTCCTTTCCCTTTCTCTAAACTAACAAAAGACACTCAGGCTGCTGCAAGAATCAGCAGCACAGCAAACCTATCAACACCTAACACCTATACCAGTCCTGAAAAGAACTTTTGTGTACCAAATAGCTAGTGGTTTATCTCTCCCTACTCCACACAGGAACCTGTCCCTATCGTAACAGAAGAAAGAATGTAAAATGGCCACCGGATCGGGTGTATTTATAGGTTAGGGGGAATGTACAAGTGTCCATGTGCTGTCATGTCTCAATTGGCTGTCCTGTATCACATGATAAACGTGTCACCAAAGGTTAAAGTTCTTGTATACATTAAACACGTAAGTCCGCCGCGGCGAACGACGGAAAAAGGCGTTCGAACGTGCGGACCGCGAATGTCGGAAATTCGCCGCGAAACGACCGCCGGGCGAACCGTTCGGCCATCACTAGTTGTGAATGATTAGCAGACTGCAGCAGAAGGGCAGCAGTCAAGTATAATATTCTTTCTATATTTGGAAGAAAGAATATTATACGTGTACAAGCCTATTACCATACCACTGATACCAGTCCTGAAAAGAACCTTTGTGGAACTAATAGTAACAGCTACTGATTAAACTGACCCTCACTGCCTCACACACTGCTTCCTGCCTGTCCCTTTATAAACTGACAAAACAGAGGCTACTGGAACTATAATTGAAATAGCACTTTTGTGGACCTGATAGTAACAGCTAATGACTAAACTGTCTGTCCCTGCAGCACACACCGTCCTGTCCCTTTCTCTAAACTGACAAAAGACACTCAGGCTGCTGCAACAATCACTAGCACAGCACTGCCTATCCTGAACTACACCTAACACCTATACCAGTCCTGAAAAGAACTTTTGTGTACCAAATAGCTAGCGATTTGGGTCACTGTAATCTCTCTCTGCTCCACACAGCAACCTCTCCCTATAGTGACAGAAGAAAGAATGTAAAATTGCCACCGGATCGGGTGTATTTATAAGTTAGGGGGAATGTCCAAGAGTCTATGTGCTGTAATGTCTCAATTGGCTGTCCTGTACCCCATGATGGATGTGTCATCATAGGTCAAAGTTCTTTTACACAGTAAACACGGAAGTCTGCCGGGCGAACGGCGCCAATAGTCCGCCGAACGGGCGTACCGCGAACAGCCGGAATTTCTCCGCGAAACGACCGCCGGGTGAACCGTTCGGCCATCACTAGTGGTCACACTCTATTTCTGAGGTTCGGCAGGAGCGGGAGGAAGAGACCTGAACATCCCAGGTATATTGGGTGCTGTGATGGATTGAGGTCTAATGGTTGCATTGGCCCATTCTGATGCTGGAGGCTTAGAAAGCACTTGGGCAGGGGGAGTAGTGGGGACTGAGGGGAGATACTTTCTGGGCTGTCGGTGGTGCCAACATGGGTAGAGGGCTGGAAATTAAATTTGTCTACAACAATGTCAGGAAAGCCTGCTTCCACCTCTTTCACAAGGGAACAGTGATCATTAGAAGCAGTAAACTCTGTCTCCTTGCTGACCACTGCCAAGCTCCCTGTAGTGCTGATGGTGATGGCACTGGCAGCAATGGTGGTGGTGACATCATCATGAGCCTCGGCCTCCTGACATGTTTCCTGCTGCATGGCCAGGATCTCCAGCTTTGGCTGCACAAATGTATGTGCACTGGGAACCCCTTTGGCCTGCCCTCTTCCATAAAAGGTTCCAATAGGCAGCATGTTACCAGCAGCAGTGGCAGAGGTGGGAGCGCCACTTTTGCTATGAATTGTGCTGCTGGTTCTAGGAGGTAAATCCTGGAACAGCTGGCGACATGCAAATGTCTGCTGTTTGCCAGGCTCTTTACCACCAGCAGTCTTCACTCCCAGTCGCCTCAGCTTTATGGGAGGTGAGCTGAGCTCAGAGGGCGCAGAGACAGAACGTCCCACCTGCTGCTCATGTACACGGCTCATAGGTCTCCCTCTCCCAGCAGCACTCTTGTTGCTTTTTTGGCCTTGTTTGCTGCTCATTTTTCCTTTAAAAGTTAGAAAAATGTAGACAAAAAAAAATATGATTTTGATTGCAGCAAACTAACACCAAAATCACCAAATGTACAAAAAAAATATTATACCAACAGAAAATAACAAAATATTAACTAAATGAAACAAGAAATGAAAAAAAAATGATCTCTCAAAACCAACCAAAAAACGAAAGCCAGAAACTAAACACTAATGCCGCGTACACACGACCAGACTTTTCAACATCAAAAGTCTGACGGAATGATTCCTGCAGACTATTTGAACGTGTGTGGGCTGCAGCGGACTTTTGATTTGCAAAAGTCTGACAGACTTTAGAAATGGAACATGTTTCAAATTTTTCCGACAGAACTCTGCCGGACCCAGAAATCCGCTTGTGTGTGTGCTAGTCTGACGGACTAAAACCGACGCTAGGGCAGCTATTGGCTACTGGCTATCAACTTCCTTATTCTAGTCCAGTCATACGTCATCACGTTCGAATCCGTCGGACTTTGGTGTGATTGTGTGTGGCCAAGTCCGTTCATTCGGAAAGTCCGTCAGCACTTTGTCAGAACTCCGTCAGAACTCCGTCGAAAGTCTGCCAGACTTAAGTCCTGTCGTGTGTACGCGGCATAAGAGATGATACACTTGCAAACTACAACTGATATAAACTAAAATGAACAATGAAAAGCTAAGGATTGCAAAGATATTCGCTCAGATGCACAGACAAATAATCGTGTGATCTGCTCCACTACACTAACTAACCCACAAAGGGAAGTCACATGATCGGGTCTGCCCTGTAGGCCTCAGCAGCAGAAGAAAACCTCTGATTGGTCAACCAAGTCACGTGTTCTTTCCGTAGTAACCAAATTTGGACATATTGTCATATTGAGGTATATATTTTTTCCTTTAAATTCATCGTAAAGAACGTTCGCACAAGTTAACGAACCTAACGACAATTCGTATTTCGTACGAATTGAAATTGAATTTCGGACACGAAATACGAAGTACGAATTAATTCTAACATGAACCTGTCAGTACTAGAATCCCTTTAGGACCCAGCACAACTCACCTGACACAGCCTGTGTCTGGGAAACAACAGTGATTGGCCAGCTCACGTTTAAATCACCTGTATCAGCATTCAGTCAGCACTCGTGTTAGAGTTCACTTGTGTTTGATCCAGCTGATATTTGCTCTGTGACTTTCTTGTTTGACCCGGCTTGTTTGACCTTCCTTGCTTGCTTCTGATTCTGTACCGTTTGGATTCTGATCTACCTGTGTATGACCCAGCTTGCCTAGACTACGCTTTGCCTGATTCTACTAGTACCCACATCTGCAGCAGTGAACCACAAGGTCCAGCAATCATCTATCCTCATCTACAACAGTGAACTACAAGGTCCAGCACTCATCTACCCTCATCTACAGCAGTGAACTACAAGGTCCAGCAATCACCTACCTTCGTCTGCAGCGGTGTACTACAAGTCCCAGCTGACCTGCTCTGCTTAGACCTGCTCATGGTATGTGCTTTGAACTCTTTGTATAATCAGCACACCTGAACTGTTACTTGTTATCTGCACCTAGCCTGACATTAACACGAGCCCATACATAAAGGGAAACCTATCATGAATCCTGAACAGGCTCAGTTGTTTACACAAGAACTTTGCCGTTTATCGCATCAAGTTCAGGAAATGGCCACAGAGCTCACCAAGGTGCAATCTCCTTCTACTACCACCATTACTAAAACTCCATCTGAACCAAAAATTCCTTTGCCCGACCGGTTTTCTGGTGACCGTAAAGCGTTTTGCAACTTTAAAAACAGCTGCAAATTATATTTCAAGTTGAGGCCATCCTCGTCTGGCCCTGAAACTCAGAGGGTTCAAATCATTATCTCTCTGCTACAGGGTGACCCCCAGGCTTGGGCCTTTAACCTGGAACCTAACCATCCAGCCTTACTAACAGTAGATGCCTTCTTTGAAGCCCTTGGGTTGCTATATGATGATCCAGATCGTGCTGCTACTGCAGAATCGACCCTGCGTAACTTAAAACAAGGAACTACCACAGCTGAAATGTATTGCTCAGAGTTTCGCAGGTGGGCCCCGGAATCTGGCTGGAATGATGCAGCTCTCCGCAGCCAGTTTAGAATTGGCCTTTCAGATGCGATTAAAGACGCTCTGGTCAACTTCTCCTATCCAGCCTCACTGGAGGAGGCTATGTGTCTAGCTATTAGAATTGACCGCCGCCAGCGAGAGAGGAGGCGAGAACAAACGATGGCTGTGGCAAACTGTATACCTTCCTTACCACCTGATTATTCCATCTCCAGTGCCAAATCTGAGGAAGAACCTATGCAGTTAGGCTCCACCCGGTTATCGGCCCAGGAACACAAACGCAGGCGTAATATGGGACTCTGCTTATACTGTGGCCTCAAGGGTCATATGCTCCGTTCGTGCCCTACACGTCCGGGAAACGCCAGGACCTAGGTGATTGCGGGGAGGTCACCTTAGGTCTACTCTCATCTCCCCAGGGGGACAATCGTATACTTTTACCCGCTGTCATTCACTTTGGGACAGGGGCTCATGAACTGCTGGCCTTGGTGGATTCTGGAGCAGCTGAGAATTTTATTGATAAAACTCTGATCACCTCTTTGTCCCTGGAAACTCATGCTCTAGATTGTCCAGTCCGCCCGATCTCTGTGGATAATCGGCCTCTCTCACAAGACCTAGTGCTCCAATCCACCAACCCTTTCCAGTTACAATTAGGGGCTTTGCATTGGGAGAAGATTTCTTGTCTTGTCATTGACTCTCCATCCACTCCTTTGATCCTAGGCCTTCCTTGGCTTCAGAAGCACAATCCTGTAATTGACTGGCCAACAAGAGATATTCTGGCTTGGTCCAATCAGTGTAAAAAGAGCTGCATCCAGCACCCTGTTCGACTTGATACCTGTCAAGTGGGAATAGAACAGATTCCACTTTGTTATAAGGACTTTCGGGATGTGTTTTCTAAAGGAATTGCTGACACTTTACCTCCTCATCGCAGTTATGATTGTCCCATTGACCTCTTGCCTGACACTACACCTCCTCGAGGGAGAGTCTTTCCACTGTCTGAACCAGAGAATCTTGCTTTGCAAGAATACATCCAGGAAAACCTAGCTAAGGGTTTCATCCGTCCCTCCACTTCTCCCGCAGGAGCAGGATGCTTCTTTGTCCCGAAGAAGGATGGAGGACTGCGACTTTGTGTTGATTACAGAGGCCTAAATAAAATAACCATTCCCAATCGGTATCCTCTCCCTCTCATCACAGAGTTGTTCTCTCAAATCCAGGGAGCCAAAATCTTCTCCAAACTGGATTTAAGGGGAGCCTATAATCTGGTGCGAATCCGTGCAGGCGATGAATGGAAGACGGCCTTTAACACCAAGGATGGTCATTATGAATGTCTTGTCATGCCTTTCGGCCTCAGGAATGCACCAGCCGTCTTTCAGAACTTCATGAATGACATTTTCCGTGACATGATGGGTCGCTTCATGCTTGTTTATTTAGACGATATTTTGATTTACTCTCCCAATCTTGAAACACATCAGAAGCATGTCTGCTCGGTATTAGCCCGACTAAAGACTCACTCCCTTTTTGTAAAGCCTGAAAAATGTCTTTTCCATGTTAAACAAGTACCTTTCCTGGGTTATCTAATTTCTGACACAGGTCTCACCATGGACCCAGCCAAGGTTCAAGCCATTCTAGACTGGGCACCACCTTCAGACCTGAAGGCAGTTCAACGCTTCCTGGGCTTTGCAAATTTCTATCGAAAATTCATTAAGAACTTTGCCACTATTGCACATCCCATCACCTCTCTCACCAGGAAGACTCCTAGTACATTTAAATGGACTACTGAAGCCCAGGCAGCCTTCACCCAGTTAAAGAAAGCCTTTACCTCTGCACCAATTCTACGCCATCCTGTTCCTGAGCTACCTTTTATTGTAGAGGTAGATGCATCTGAAGTAGGAGTGGGGGCGCTTTTGTCACAAAAAGATCCTGTAAGTGCTGCCATCCACCCTTGTGCCTTCTTGTCCCGTAAATATTCCCCAGCAGAACGCAATTACGATATAGGCAACAGAGAACTTTTAGCCATAAAGCTAGCTTTAGAGGAATGGAGACATTGGCTGGAGGGAGCTCGCTATCCATTCATAGTTCTGACTGACCACAAAAACCTTGAATATATCCGTTCTGCTAAAAGACTGAACTCGCGCCAAGCCAGGTGGTCATTGTTCTTCTCCAGATTTGACTTTACAATTTCTTATTTACCAGGTCCAAAAAACATTAAGGCCGATGCCTTGTCTCGCAGTTTTTTATCAGAGTCTCCTCCTCCGCTTCCTCCTCAACCCATTATCTCTGAGGATAGGATTTTGGCTTTTACCCAGACTGACATCTCTGAGGCCTTGTTACCAGCACAGGCTGAAGCCCCTCCCTCCACTCCCCCTGGTATGCTCTTTGTGCCCCTGGCTCTTCGTTTGCAGGTATTGCAACAAGTACATGCATCAAAACCTGCAGCACATCCAGGGTTTAGACAAACTTTTGAGATTGTCTCTCGCAACCTCTGGTGGCCATCGCTTAGGCAGGATGTGTTAGCCTTCGTCCAGGCCTGTGAAGTTTGCGCCAGAAGCAAGAGCAGTACCTCTAAGCCCCCCGGTCTCCTTCGTCCTCTACCAATACCTACCTGTCCCTGGACCCATTTATCTATGGACTTTATCACAGACTTGCCTCTGTCCCAGGGATGTTCCACGATCTGGGTGGTGGTAGACAGGTTCAGTAAAATGGCCCACTTTGTTCCGCTTCCGAAGCTTCCATCTGCTAAAGAACTGGCATCTTTATTCATTAAGCACATTTTCAGGCTCCATGGGGCACCAGTTAACATTGTCTCTGACCGTGGCTCTCAGTTTATAGCTCAGTTTTGGAAGGCCCTTTGCTCTCAGCTGGGGATTAAATTATCATATTCTTCAGCATATCATCCTGAGACTAATGGCCAAACAGAAAGGACTAATCAGACTCTAGAGAAGATGGTACGTTGTCTGATGGCCAAAGATGAGGTGGAGTGGGTCAACATCCTTCCATGGGCAGAGTTTGCCTTTAATAATTGTGCCAGCACATCTACAGGGACCTCTCCTTTCTTTTGTGTTTACGGGTTGCATCCTCGTGTGTGCTCCTTTGATCTTCCGCCCTCTGATGTTCCAGATGCCAACACCACGATTGAACATTTCTCCAAAATCTGGTCCGATGTAAATCATGCTATTTCCCGCTCTGTGCAGGCTTTTAAGAAAACTGCTGACAAGAAGCGCTCAAAGGCACCAGAATATAAAGTTGGTGACAAAGTGTGGTTATCATCTCGGAATCTGTCCCTGCATGTTCCATCTAAAAAGCTTGGCCCAAAATTCATCGGGCCTTATGAAATCTCGGAGATTGTTAATCCTGTGTCCTACAGATTAAAACTGCCCCCATCCATGCGCATTCCAAATATCTTTCATGTTTCATTGTTGAAACATGTTCATTCCAGCCTCCTAGTAAATGAACCAGAACCTGTGGATGTGTTGGACAGTCAAGAATATGAAGTGGCATTTATTCTTGATTCCAGACGAGTGCGCAATTCCTTACAATATCTTGTTCATTGGAAAGGGTTCGGCCCAGAGGATCGATCTTGGGTACCAGCTCGTGATCTTCATGCTGATCGACTTAAGAAGAAGTTCCATCTCCGTTATCCAAGTAAGCCTGGGGGTGCAGGAGCAACCCCTCGAGAAAGGGGGGGTACTGTCAGTACTAGAATCCCTTTAGGACCCAGCACAACTCACCTGACACAGCCTGTGTCTGGGAAACAACAGTGATTGGCCAGCTCATGTTTAAATCACCTGTATCAGCATTCAGTCAGCGCTCGTGTTAGAGTTCACTTGTGTTTGATCCAGCTGATATTTGCTCTGTGACTTTCTTGTTTGACCCGGCTTGTTTGACCTTCCTTGCTTGCTTCTGATTCTGTACCGTTTGGATTCTGATCTACCTGTGTATGACCCAGCTTGCCTAGACTACGCTTTGCCTGATTCTACTAGTACCCACATCTGCAGCAGTGAACCACAAGGTCCAGCAATCATCTATCCTCATCTACAACAGTGAACTACAAGGTCCAGCACTCATCTACCCTCATCTACAGCAGTGAACTACAAGGTCCAGCAATCACCTACCTTCGTCTGCAGCGGTGTACTACAAGTCCCAGCTGACCTGCTCTGCTTAGACCTGCTCATGGTATGTGCTTTGAACTCTTTGTATAATCAGCACACCTGAACTGTTACTTGTTATCTGCACCTAGCCTGACAGAACCGGAACGGAACGAAACGAATTTATTGACAGCGCCCATGTCTATTACTTATTTTATATATTTTTTCTTGCTTTTTTTTCCCTTCTTTTTTAGCTATAATTGTTTTTCACGGCAAGTAATATTCTAGCAGTTTATTCAGAGTCACCCTCCATTCCATGCTCTGCTATTATAGATTTTAAGTGAGTATCTTTATACATTAATTACAAGTAATCTAGGTTATATTTATATCTCCCTGGCTGTTTCTCAAACACAGCAGGATTGTTTATAACATAGTTATTTTTACTTATGTTTTTGTATACTCCCCTTTTTCTAATCTGGTTTTCTCTATGATCGCACCTAGATGTCCTTCCCCCATGGGACCTGTGTTGATTTGAGGGTTCAGTGGTTGGGTGGCATTGGGTGGTCTTGTTCACAGGGTAAGGGTGCTCTATGTGGTGCCCCACATTTGCTGTATTCACCTAGTAATATGTTAATCCATGAATGTCATTTTTGCTTTTCATATTATGTATTACTCCTCCTTTACTCTAATTTTTTTTTTATGTATATACAGTTTATCCTGTTATACAATTGATGGTTCGCACATCCCCTGAAGAAGCATTTCAGCGAAACATGTCGGGCTAATGTTCTAAAATGTACCAGCTTGTTCAGACCACCATAACTGTGAACCACTGCAATTATTCTTATTGTATAACTGTTTTTTAACTTTGAAATTTATTAAAAATGACTAAAACGACTTATTGTTTATCTCTTTTTTTTTTTAAGTAGTTTTTATTGTTTTCAGCAGACATTAAAAAAAAGTAACATACAAAACATTACATTTTTACAGTTAACAGCAAATATTATTATATGCAACTTTATATATTCTGCCAACCATTAACTACCCCCCCCCCCCCCCCCCATATTAAATGCCAATTTACAATATATCCACTGATTTTTCATTTCCAGCACTTAATGTATACTTATTTTCTCTCAATTGCTACTTGAGTAAAATGGTCTTTGTATCCTGCTCCTGGTCCATCACCCACAAGGGGGCATTCATTCTTTCCAGCCAGGGTTTCCACAGCTTAAAAAACTTGCTATAGTTACCTTGTCTAGTTAGGGTTACTTTTTCTATCCATACTAACTTATTGATAGTTCTAACCCATTCTTCCAGGGTCGGGGGGGGGGGGGGGGGGCATCTCGCTATCACTACTATCTCTAGTTAAAATGTATTGGTATACACCGTTAAAATCCCTTTTCCTCTATTTCCATTGATATAAGAAGTGGGGGTGTGCACAGAGCAGCTTTAGTGACTCTATTGGACGCTGCTATAGGGAAAGCTGGCAAACTACATAGGGGTTGTTCAATTCTGATTGCTAGAGTTTTGTACAATCAACCCATATGTTGCTTTTTTTTATCTTAATATTGGAAGCTTTATTGTATTCAATTGTATTTTATGTCCTTTGTGGTCAGTTTAGGGTTAGCAGTTTTAAAGTGGTTGTAAACCCTTACAAACCACTTTGACCTACAGGTATCAAAGTTCATCAAAGAATCAAAGCGCCGGAGCAACGAGACCCACCAAGAAGATGGATGCTCGGAACTACAGGGGACAGCGGTGCCTTCGCTGGCTCCTGTGTCATTTAAGTGACACATAATGGACTACTATGCGATGCGATGCGATGCATAGTAGTCCATTATGCTTTACCTTTGCAGGGAATGAAAGAGGAAGTAAACCCATCGGTTTATGTGAGAATTCTGCGCTATGTGCAAAAATAAATCATCTAACGAAGGCAGCTAGCACATAAGTAGTATAACCAACTTACAACATAGATCATAAATAAAAAAATAAAAAATGATACCAGAATGGTAAAAAATAAAAATAACAAATAGCAATCACATAAATAAAATGGAAAAAATTATGCCGCGCTAGGAAAAAACGTGAAAACAAATAAACTATATGTGAAACAGGCAGCAGCAATAGATGTGATATAACACCAAACAGATATACAGAAATGGAAAACTGCGCCAACCCTATACTAAAATAAATAACAAAAAATAGTGACAAAATATATAAGTAATTATCATTAAATGATTATAACGATAAAAACACCTTAAGTGCATAAAAAACACAGCAATACATAAAGTAAAAATATCATAAACAAAAGTCCAATCATAGAAAGTTCATAAGTGAGTCCGGATAAACGTTTGTGACACCACAGTGATTCAACACGATCCAAAAAGCGCATAAAGTGCCCGTCACCGTATATTCAATGCGCTTACCAGAAAGTAAACAAATTAGGGCGTTTGTATATATTCGATGGGTCCCATCAAAAGATATCCTCCTTTTTAGTGGGTCAGCTCTCCATCTCCTAATAGTACCTTCCAGATACTAATATACTTCGTGGTCCCAATAAGGAGCTCAGTAATTCCCAAAAAAGAAAGGAGCTAACATGGCATAATAACGTTTGGACAATTTATTAAAAGAAAAAGTAACACACTTACATGTGGATAGATAAAATACAGCTTGTATAAACAGTACATAAAAAGCCGGCCGGCAAACAGGAGCCCGTCCTCCTCTCCAACAACGTGGTGGCGTCACTGCGTGCCCTCCCAGACGCGTTTCGTCATACCTGACGTTGTCAATGGGGAACGGGCAGCGCAGTGACGCTCCGCCTAATAAAGATACTAAAGCGTACCAAGCCTCGTTCTGAGATGCAAGGCTGGGTCCTAATACGCCATTGTAAATAATGGCAAATAGCCCTGAAGCGGGTACAGTCTGTCCGCTGCTAATAATGCAACGGGACTACTTGTGATATAGATCGCTAACGTCCTAAGCATCGTACAGATGTATCCAATGTTCAAAAAATGAAAAAAGGAGACTTGCACATACTAAAGATGACATTAGATTCAAGCCCATGTATGTTAGTGTGCCGCAGGTGCAAAATAAATATTGCATCAGTACCGCACCACATCCCGGTATATAAAAAAAAAAAGGGAAACCCAGACATAAAAGGGAATTAACCCAATAATGGAATAGGCAACATACTATCGTGTAAGGGAGTCAGTGCAAAGGAAACATGCTGAATATCATGTGTCCAGCCAATATATATCAATGGTCACCAAAAAATGTAGGTAGCCAAAAAGAATCACAATAATCAAAAAGTCTTTTTACTATATATTGGCCAGAGAAAATACTATTAAAAATATTCCATGTATATGGGTTTGACAAAATAATCGCATGAAATGGCTCATGCGTCTAGATCAAACCTTTTAATTGCATAGGAACAGTATCCCAATTTATATCTAAAATTCTATCGGAAGAAAAATCCAAAAATCCAAAATTTAAAGGATATGGAATTAAAAATAAAAATAAAATTAAAAATTCGAAAATTTAGGATATATGGTGTATAATGTGTAATATGTGGAAAAATAAAAATTAGAGAATGAATATGAGTACACATGTAATGAAAATTTCATACATCTGAACTCCATAACCCATTCAAACATCTCAGAACCAGCAAGGCCAAAAAGACTATCATGGTACATATGAGAGACAGATTTAACCCACATAGTACATAGAAGATGTATATATGTACGTAAATGAAACAGTCAACCTTAATATCTGAAGTGAGAGAAGAAACTGAGTTAGGAATTGTCAATGAAGGCATTGACATCAGTGTCAATATTGAGTCCAAAGGGGACATAGGTTTTGAGGCGATAGACCCAGGACATTTCAAGTTTTGAAATTTCCCTAACTAAAGAACTGCCCCGCCAGTGAGGCTTGTATTTGTCAATCCCTAAAAAAAGGGTCTTGGAGGGGTCTTTGTTGTGAAATCTCAAATAGTGCTTAGACACAGAATGGTTTGGAAAGCCAATAATGATGTTAGTTATGTGTTCATTAAGTCTGACCTGTAGGGGGCGTTTTGTGCGTCCCACATATTGCAGCCCGCAAGGGCATTGCAACATATAGACCACTCCCGTGGTGACACATGTGATGCACGGTTTAATACTATGGTCTAGTCCGGTGGCCGTACTGCAAAAAGTGGTGGTCCGTCTTTGATTGCAGGAATTCAAAGAACAGACCCTACACTTTCCGCATTTATAAAATCCAGTGAGTTGGTCGAAAAAACCCCTACTCCTAGCGGGAGGGTCAACAACATTAGGTGCTAGACGGTTACGTACTGACGAAGCCCCTCTAAATACCACTTGAGGTTTTTCACTGATCACATTTTTCAAGGTGGCATCACTACTAACGATGTGCCAGTGTTTGTTTATCAGTTTTTTTATACTCTTCTGTTGAAGAGAGTAGGTGGTTATAAAGGGGACTTTTCCCTGAAAATCATTTACACGTGGACCCCTTTCGACTAACAGGTCACCACGGTCAATGTTGGTCACTTCATTGAGGGTTTTGGTCAAAAACTCCTGTTGGTATCCCTTTTCTAAAAATCTAGAGGTAAGTACTTCAGCCTGTACCCGAAATTCCTCTAATCTAGAGCAATTTCGTCTAAGTCTGATATATTGACTTTTGGGGACTGCTCTAAGCCAGGGAATGTGGTGACAACTATCGATAGGAATAAAGGAATTCCTATCCGTGTCTTTAAAGAATGTCGAAGTGACAAAACGATCCTCTACCACTGAAATGTTCAAGTCCAGAAAGTTGATTCTTACCTGGCTCAACTCATAACTAAGACATATGCCCCTTTCGTTGTTATTCAGGGACTCTAAAAAGTTCCTCAAATCACTCTCTTGGCCATTCCAAAGGAGGAGGATGTCATCTATGTACCTAGCCCACAATCCAATCTGAGGTATATTGTGGGCATAGATGACATCCTCCTCCCACTTGGCCATAAAGAGGTTAGCCAGGCTGGGGGCATATTTAGCCCCCATAGCTACGCCCATAGTTTGTCTATAGAACTGGCTCCCAAACCAGAAGTAGTTATGGGAAGCCGCAAACTGCAGGAGAGACATAAGGAAAGCTACCTGCTGGGTAGAGAGCCTAGGGTCTCTATCTAGATAGGAATGAACTGCAGCAAAACCCAAGTTGTGCGGAATGCTCGTATACAGGGAGGCCACATCTGCCGTGACCATCCATGTATCAGGCCCAGCGGACAGATTTTCTAAAAGATTAATGACATGTCTCGTGTCCTTAACATAGGAAGGGGTCCTTTGGACCAAAGGCTGCAGATATGAATCTATGTATCTGCCCACCCGGGAAGTGATGGAATCAATACCACTAATGATGGGTCTTCCCGGGGGGCAGACAGGGTTCTTATGTATTTTTGGTAAGTAGTACAGGATCGGTGTACGTGGGGCTCTAGGGATCAAGAAATGGCTCTCTTTATTGTTCAAAAAACCCGCTACCTGCCCTGCCTTAACTAACTTTTGCAATTCCTTTATATAAGTGAATTTTGGATCGGAGGGCAATTTAATGTAAGTATTGGTATCACCCAAAATTCTATTAATTTCAGCCTCATAATCAACCCGATCCAACACTACAATAGCACCACCCTTGTCAGCTGGCCTAATGACAAGATCTTTACTCTCACAAAGAGAGTCCAAACCTTCCTGCAATTCCCTTTTCATTTTACATCTCTTCACTTCCAATGCATCTAAATCTCTTAAGACAACATCTCTGAAAACACGTAATGCAGCAGGGAGAGTGCCGGGAGGGTTAAAAAGTGAGGCATTAGCCATGCCCGAATGAACAACTTGTGGAGCTACATTGTTTGATGTATTCAGATTATATGTGTTAGATGAACCCATCATATATCTTTTGATATTGATCTTCCTCACAAACTTATGTACATCCATATAAGTTTGGAATTTATTTAATTTGGCTGGGGGTACATACTTCAAACCTTTGTCAAGAATTAGTTGTTCTGACTCTGACAAAGTTTTTGAGCTCAAATTAAAGATACCCTTCCCGATTACATTCTGGGCCTTTTTAATTGTTCGGGCTCTCCTCCCCCCTCTGGTTCCTCTCCTCTTTCTCCCAATCTTTTGATGCCTTGTGTGGGTTTGTGAAAACCCCAACTGGTGGGTGCATTGAGGCCCAAAGGGCCTTCGGCCAGTTGTTCCTTAGTAGGGACCTGATGGAATTTAGTTCTTAGAGGTTCCTGGACTGGGACAAAGGAGGCTTGCGGATTACCATCAGCCACAGGGGCGTTAAGGTCACTAAGTGGGAAGAATGAGTTCCCAGTGGGAATGCCATAATTCCACTCAGAATATCCTCCCATATTGTAATATGGAGAGGGATTGTGATCCCAATAATTACCCCCCTGTGAGTTCCACCCATCATAATAATTATTATTGGGGGGACCTCTTTCTCTTGAGTTTGGATATTGTGCCCAGCCTCTCCCTCGAGGTGGATAGTTCGTATTGTGAGGGATTGTGTATTCAACATTCCCATTCACATGGCCATTATATGGTCTCGACGTGCCAAAAGGTCTAGGTTGGAAGTGGGTCCCACACAGGAATGCATGGAAGTGAGTTCCACACAGATAGTGGGTCCCACAGTCGATGCAGTTTCACAACCCGGGCCACCTTTACAATCGTCTAACCAAAAACGACCTCAATCCATGAATAAAGTTCAGTCCAACACTACTAATCATGCATACCCTTCTCCTCGGAGAGGACGGGGTAACAATAGGGGTTCATTTCCCCCTCGGGGCCAACCTAGACCTTTTGGCACGTCGAGACCATATAATGGCCATGTGAATGGGAATGTTGAATACACAATCCCTCACAATACGAACTATCCACCTCGAGGGAGAGGCTGGGCACAATATCCAAACTCAAGAGAAAGAGGTCCCCCCAATAATAATTATTATGATGGGTGGAACTCACAGGGGGGTAATTATTGGGATCACAATCCCTCTCCATATTACAATATGGGAGGATATTCTGAGTGGAATTATGGCATTCCCACTGGGAACTCATTCTTCCCACTTAGTGACCTTAACGCCCCTGTGGCTGATGGTAATCCGCAAGCCTCCTTTGTCCCAGTCCAGGAACCTCTAAGAACTAAATTCCATCAGGTCCCTACTAAGGAACAACTGGCCGAAGGCCCTTTGGGCCTCAATGCACCCACCAGTTGGGGTTTTCACAAACCCACACAAGGCATCAAAAGATTGGGAGAAAGAGGAGAGGAACCAAAGGGGGGAGGAGAGCCCGAACAATTAAAAAGGCCCAGAATGTAATCGGGAAGGGTATCTTTAATTTGAGCTCAAAAACTTTGTCAGAGTCAGAACAACTAATTCTTGACAAAGGTTTGAAGTATGTACCCCCAGCCAAATTAAATAAATTCCAAACTTATATGGATGTACATAAGTTTGTGAGGAAGATCAATATCAAAAGATATATGATGGGTTCATCTAACACATATAATCTGAATACATCAAACAATGTAGCTCCACAAGTTGTTCATTCGGGCATGGCTAATGCCTCACTTTTTAACCCTCCCGGCACTCTCCCTGCTGCATTACGTGTTTTCAGAGATGTTGTCTTAAGAGATTTAGATGCATTGGAAGTGAAGAGATGTAAAATGAAAAGGGAATTGCAGGAAGGTTTGGACTCTCTTTGTGAGAGTAAAGATCTTGTCATTAGGCCAGCTGACAAGGGTGGTGCTATTGTAGTGTTGGATCGGGTTGATTATGAGGCTGAAATTAATAGAATTTTGGGTGATACCAATACTTACATTAAATTGCCCTCCGATCCAAAATTCACTTATATAAAGGAATTGCAAAAGTTAGTTAAGGCAGGGCAGGTAGCGGGTTTTTTGAACAATAAAGAGAGCCATTTCTTGATCCCTAGAGCCCCACGTACACCGATCCTGTACTACTTACCAAAAATACATAAGAACCCTGTCTGCCCCCCGGGAAGACCCATCATTAGTGGTATTGATTCCATCACTTCCCGGGTGGGCAGATACATAGATTCATATCTGCAGCCTTTGGTCCAAAGGACCCCTTCCTATGTTAAGGACACGAGACATGTCATTAATCTTTTAGAAAATCTGTCTGCTGGGCCTGATACATGGATGGTCACGGCAGATGTGGCCTCCCTGTATACGAGCATTCCGCACAACTTGGGTTTTGCTGCAGTTCATTCCTATCTAGATAGAGACCCTAGGCTCTCTACCCAGCAGGTAGCTTTCCTTATGTCTCTCCTGCAGTTTGCGGCTTCCCATAACTACTTCTGGTTTGGGAGCCAGTTCTATAGACAAACTATGGGCGTAGCTATGGGGGCTAAATATGCCCCCAGCCTGGCTAACCTCTTTATGGCCAAGTGGGAGGAGGATGTCATCTATGCCCACAATATACCTCAGATTGGATTGTGGGCTAGGTACATAGATGACATCCTCCTCCTTTGGAATGGCCAAGAGAGTGATTTGAGGAACTTTTTAGAGTCCCTGAATAACAACGAAAGGGGCATATGTCTTAGTTATGAGTTGAGCCAGGTAAGAATCAACTTTCTGGACTTGAACATTTCAGTGGTAGAGGATCGTTTTGTCACTTCGACATTCTTTAAAGACACGGATAGGAATTCCTTTATTCCTATCGATAGTTGTCACCACATTCCCTGGCTTAGAGCAGTCCCCAAAAGTCAATATATCAGACTTAGACGAAATTGCTCTAGATTAGAGGAATTTCGGGTACAGGCTGAAGTACTTACCTCTAGATTTTTAGAAAAGGGATACCAACAGGAG
This sequence comes from Lithobates pipiens, assembly GCF_037356315.1. Taxonomy (NCBI): domain Eukaryota; kingdom Metazoa; phylum Chordata; class Amphibia; order Anura; family Ranidae; genus Lithobates; species Lithobates pipiens. Next base: position 21,717,228 of record NW_027507825.1, read on the forward strand.
TTTTTGACCAAAACCCTCAATGAAGTGACCAACATTGACCGTGGTGACCTGTTAGTCGAAAGGGGTCCACGTGTAAATGATTTTCAGGGAAAAGTCCCCTTTATAACCACCTACTCTCTTCAACAGAAGAGTATAAAAAAACTGATAAACAAACACTGGCACATCGTTAGTAGTGATGCCACCTTGAAAAATGTGATCAGTGAAAAACCTCAAGTGGTATTTAGAGGGGCTTCGTCAGTACGTAACCGTCTAGCACCTAATGTTGTTGACCCTCCCGCTAGGAGTAGGGGTTTTTTCGACCAACTCACTGGATTTTATAAATGCGGAAAGTGTAGGGTCTGTTCTTTGAATTCCTGCAATCAAAGACGGACCACCACTTTTTGCAGTACGGCCACCGGACTAGACCATAGTATTAAACCGTGCATCACATGTGTCACCACGGGAGTGGTCTATATGTTGCAATGCCCTTGCGGGCTGCAATATGTGGGACGCACAAAACGCCCCCTACAGGTCAGACTTAATGAACACATAACTAACATCATTATTGGCTTTCCAAACCATTCTGTGTCTAAGCACTATTTGAGATTTCACAACAAAGACCCCTCCAAGACCCTTTTTTTAGGGATTGACAAATACAAGCCTCACTGGCGGGGCAGTTCTTTAGTTAGGGAAATTTCAAAACTTGAAATGTCCTGGGTCTATCGCCTCAAAACCTATGTCCCCTTTGGACTCAATATTGACACTGATGTCAATGCCTTCATTGACAATTCCTAACTCAGTTTCTTCTCTCACTTCAGATATTAAGGTTGACTGTTTCATTTACGTACATATATACATCTTCTATGTACTATGTGGGTTAAATCTGTCTCTCATATGTACCATGATAGTCTTTTTGGCCTTGCTGGTTCTGAGATGTTTGACTGGGTTATGGAGTTCAGATGTATGAAATTTTCATTACATGTGTACTCATATTCATTCTCTAATTTTTATTTTTCCACATATTACACATTATACACCATATATCCTAAATTTTCGAATTTTTAATTTTATTTTTATTTTTAATTCCATATCCTTTAAATTTTGGATTTTTGGATTTTTCTTCCGATAGAATTTTAGATATAAATTGGGATACTGTTCCTATGCAATTAAAAGGTTTGATCTAGACGCATGAGCCATTTCATGCGATTATTTTGTCAAACCCATATACATGGAATATTTTTAATAGTATTTTCTCTGGCCAATATATAGTAAAAAGACTTTTTGATTAATGTGATTCTTTTTGGCTACCTACATTTTTTGGTGACCATTGATATATATTGGCTGGACACATGATATTCAGCATGTTTCCTTTGCACTGACTCCCTTACACGATAGTATGTTGCCTATTCCATTATTGGGTTAATTCCCTTTTATGTCTGGGTTTCCCTTTTTTTTTATATACCGGGATGTGGTGCGGTACTGATGCAATATTTATTTTGCACCTGCGGCACACTAACATACATGGGCTTGAATCTAATGTCATCTTTAGTATGTGCAAGTCTCCTTTTTTCATTTTTTGAACATTGGATACATCTGTACGATGCTTAGGACGTTAGCGATCTATATCACAAGTAGTCCCGTTGCATTATTAGCAGCGGACAGACTGTACCCGCTTCAGGGCTATTTGCCATTATTTACAATGGCGTATTAGGACCCAGCCTTGCATCTCAGAACGAGGCTTGGTACGCTTTAGTATCTTTATTAGGCGGAGCGTCACTGCGCTGCCCGTTCCCCATTGACAACGTCAGGTATGACGAAACGCGTCTGGGAGGGCACGCAGTGACGCCACCACGTTGTTGGAGAGGAGGACGGGCTCCTGTTTGCCGGCCGGCTTTTTATGTACTGTTTATACAAGCTGTATTTTATCTATCCACATGTAAGTGTGTTACTTTTTCTTTTAATAAATTGTCCAAACGTTATTATGCCATGTTAGCTCCTTTCTTTTTTGGGAATTACTGAGCTCCTTATTGGGACCACAAAGTATATTAGTATCTGGAAGGTACTATTAGGAGATGGAGAGCTGACCCACTAAAAAGGAGGATATCTTTTGATGGGACCCATCGAATATATACAAACGCCCTAATTTGTTTACTTTCTGGTAAGCGCATTGAATATACGGTGACGGGCACTTTATGCGCTTTTTGGATCGTGTTGAATCACTGTGGTGTCACAAACGTTTATCCGGACTCACTTATGAACTTTCTATGATTGGACTTTTGTTTATGATATTTTTACTTTATGTATTGCTGTGTTTTTTATGCACTTAAGGTGTTTTTATCGTTATAATCATTTAATGATAATTACTTATATATTTTGTCACTATTTTTTGTTATTTATTTTAGTATAGGGTTGGCGCAGTTTTCCATTTCTGTACATAAATAAAATGTCATTTGGCTGTGCATGATAGTCCGTAGTAAAAAAGAAGACCGTCCAATAGATGGAAAATGGAATCTATGGCTGCGGCCACTATTCCAGTGAGAGAGATGTGTAGCAATCGTGTCCAACTAGATGAACCGCCACCATCAGATAAAATTGCAAACTCACCGGGCTTAATGGATGCCGTTGCAGCAGCATATTGGACGATGTCCCTTTGGATGAAACGTGTCAGTGTTGGATACTTGGCATTGGCGTCTTCCTGCTGAGTGATTCAGAGTCACCAGCAGCTGCTTACGTGAGTTTTTTTTTTTTTTTAGATTTGTATTTACTTTGTTATGTGGCTTTTATCTTTGCAATAAATATACTACACTATAAGATTCCCTCTTGGCTCTGGGTGAGCTTATTTATTCTCAGCTGGATTTTGGCTTGAATCGCCTGTGAAAGTGATCCCCCAGAGGGATTTCCATATGTGTAAAAGGCCTCTGTGCTGCTGTAATGGCAGCCATTAAGTCCGGTGAGTTTGCATTTTATCTGATGGTGGTGGTTCATCTGGTTAAACACGATTGCTACACATCTCTCTCACTGGAATAGTGTCCTCAGCCATATATTCTGATTTCTATCTATTGGACTATATTCTTTTTTGCTAAGGTTAGTAGTTACAATTTTTTGAATTTTAATATTTTTTTTTTAAATAATTTAAATAATGGACTTTTGTTTTGGGGGGTGGAATTTTGAGGTTTTATTTATTTTACGTGTTTATTGTTTATTATGTTGGCATGGCCTTTATTTTAGGTTAAGATGTTTTTTTTTGTTTTGCAGCAAGGCTTCCCTTCGTTGGGCTTTTGTTTTTCTGGGAGTATTATTTTGAGGGTATATTGGTTTGTATTGTATGTTGATTTTTTTAATGTTAAACTGCATTTTTTTTTAATGAAAGGCTTCTGAAAGTGGGCTACAAGTAATACGTTTTGCGCCAGTAAATCGTCAACCCCCCCCCCCCCCAAAAAAAAGATCATCAAAATAAATTCAGAAACAATCCAAATTGAAGTGCAAGTAAAACCAAGTCCCTTTTAAATATGTCGGATGAGTGAACTTCTTTATTCTTCCTAAAAGTGTCCAAATACAAGCAGGCAGCGGCGGCGGCGGCAACAGAAGGCCGGGCCACCGCTAGTAAAAGAGCTGGAAGAAGATAGCAGAGGAGTCCGGCGAGAAGACCCCCGGAGACGGACAGAAGACCCCCGGAGCTGTGCAATAAACTATTTTAACCCTTGTGTGTTGTGTTTTTTTTACATTTTTTTTCACAGGTGAATGGGTCCTGACTGGCACCATATCCATGAACCATATCCATTGAGAATAATAGATTTTTTCCCCCTCTAGCGTTTTGTAGCTTCAGGCTTCAAGCTACAAAACGCTCAGGTGTGAATGGGGTCTTAGTCCGCCGGACCAGCACACTGACAACGGATTGTCCGCTTAGACCCCATTCACACCTGAGCATTTTGTAGCTTGAAGCCTGAAGCTACAAAACGCTAGAGGGGAAAAATTCTATTATTCTCAATGGAGATGGTTCACATCTCCACTACATGTCGCCTGAAGCCGAACGCCTGAAGCTCAAACAAGTTCCGGACCCTTTTTTGTCGCTCGAATTGAGCAGATTTGGGCGTTTTTCTTCTTTTAACATTGGTGACCTTTTGCCCTGCACAAAATCGCTGCGAATCGCGGTAAAAAACGCCGCAAAAGACGCTTGAAAATGCTACGCTCAGGTGTGAATGCAGCCTGAAAGCCAAGTCCGGCGGACTTAGAAAGTAGTTTTGACTCAAAATTTGTCCGCCGGACTTGGCTTTCAGGCTGCATTCACACCTGAGCGTAGCGTTTTCAAGCGTTTTTTGCGGCGTTTTTTACTGTGTTTTTTACCGCGATTTGCCGCGATGAAAAAGCCCGCTGGAGCCCACACACAATCGAATTGTCTGGGCGTACTGTGGTCCGGCGGACTAAGTCTGCCGGACAATTCGATCGTGTGTACGCGGCACGACCAATGTGAAAGTTAGCATTTCCGGCATGCTGGGAAAGTAAGTGTTTTTTGAAACTGGGTTTGCTTTAAAAAATAGTCAATGTGGATTGAGAAAGTGAAGTTTTGCTTTCATCTCATGCATATTAAGTCATTAAAAAAAAAAAATATGACATCTTTATTTTATTTTATAACTCCAATCCTACACTCAGTGCCTAGCTAATGTAAATTCCATAAGTCTATATTATTGATTTCATAGTCCAATCATAATTTGAAGCATATCATATTATTCCAACCATTGCCACATTTTTAGGATCCAACTTCCACAATTTATACCCAACGATTATTCACAGTTCAATATCCATATTGTATTATCGCTTCATACTTCTGAATAAAATTCACGTCCTCCAAAATCACGGTTCATAAGCCATCGTACGAAGGAAATTTCATATACATAAATTAGAATTACAAATGTTTCTCGGCAGAACAAGTATCAGATACATGAGAGCTTTTCCATTGTATATATAGTTCAAATTATTACCACCAAAGATGTATGCAACATCTCCTATCCAATCTACTGCAGATTCTATTAATATTTTAACTAAAGTAACTAACTACTATCCTCCATGGATATTGTCAGATCACTCGGAAATTGTGAATAATTCATGGCCGTGATCCACCTCCAATGCAGTCCACGGGTTCAATGCATACAGAGAAATATAGATTGAAGGTAAGGAAAGTACCAAACATCCTCATTTGCATGGTTGCGAAGAAGTGGCAATGAAAACAGCCAATACATATCACCATAAATAGATTATTACTATCTGGTGCACAGCCTTGTTTATGAGGGCATCTATAATGTTCAATGTCTGTGACAATTACACACTCTGCAGAGATTTTCCAGCTCATAGGACAACAATCTAAAACACCATCAGAGAGTGATGGACACTGGATGGGTTAACTGATCAGTTAACCCTTTACACACATTCTAACCATGACCATGTGTTTTAATGGAAAACATTCATGGCATCTGCTGTTGCCATTCTGACCTTTACAAAAATAAAAGTCTGCATTACTCGCTGCCATGCCCAGACAGGAATGTTATTAAGTGTTCTTGCATAGCAAGACCACTTACTGTTATCTCACATCGTAGACATGTGCATTTCGTTTCGTTCCGAATCGAAATTCGGACGAATTTTCATTATTCGGACATTCGGATGCATCCGAATTACCGAATTACAATGCTAACGAATTCAAACGAAATTCGAATCAAATTTGAAAAATGACATTTTGCGACCCGAATTTGGGCCATGTATCTCGGGGCCACTTATAGCTATAGACCCCAACTAGCACTACAACATATCCAAATTTGGGGTTTCTAGCACCAAGTGACCCCGAGATACGTGGCCCCAAAGTCGGGTCACAAAATGTAATTTTCTGCTGCAGAAAAGTGCTTTATATATTGCGACCCGGCTTTGGGGCCATGTATCTCGGGGCCACTTATAGCTATGGTAAATTTGGCTATAATAATAATAATAATAATATATATGTGAATAGACATGTGCAAAAGGAAAAAATGTGTTTAGTTCCGTTTCGTTTTAATTCGCTAATTAATTAATTTTGTTTAGTTATATTCGTTAAATTCATTAAATTCGTTTTCGTATTTCGTTTAGTTTTCTACCGAATTCGAAAAATCGGTCGCATTCGAAAATATTTCAACCAAATTCGAAAATATTTCTACCGAATTCGAAAATATTTAGCGACCCGACTTTAGGGCCACGTATCTCGGGGTCACTTGGTGTTAGAAACTCCAAATTTGTATATGTTGTAGTGCTAGTTCTATTGTGTTTGCATACCAAATTTAGTGTTTCTAGCTATAAGTGACCCGGAGATACGTGGCCCCAAAGTCGGGTCGCAAAATATTTTCGAATGCGGTTGAAATCATTTTGAATTCGGTAGAAATATTTTCGAATTTGGTTGAAATATTTTCGATTGCGACCGATTTTTCGAATTCGGTAGAAAACTAAACAAAATACGAAAACAAATTTAATGAATTTAACGAATATAACTAAACAAAATTAATTAATTAACTAATTAAAACGAAACTAAACTAAACACATTTTTTCCTTTTGCACATGTCTACTCACATATATATTATTATTATAGCCAAATTTACCACCCTAAGTCCTCCCACAGCTTTTACACTACATACACAGTAATATACCAAACTGTGTGGATTGTTCCCGATTGGTGTGCTATTACTTTGTGGAACATTTTGCTGAATGGTTCACGAAATATCGTAATATTTGTGCCAAAAATTTTCCCATAGGATCGAATGGCGAAATGTTCAAAACTACAGTGGGAGGTGACAAAAACTAACACCCCCATGACCAGCCAAGACATTATCTCCACAACATGATCAGCCAAAACATTATGACCCCCCCATGAACAGCCAAATAATTTATGACCACCCCATTATAAGCCAAAACTTTATGACCACAACATGATCAGCCAAAACATTATTACCACCCCATTATCAGCCAAAACATTATGACCACCCCATGAACAGCCAAATCATTTATGACCACCTCATTATCAGCCAAAACATTATGACCACAACATGATCAGCAAAAACATTATGACCACCCCATGAAAAAAAATAATAAAAAAAACGTATTTATGAAAAAAAACTTTTTTTGAAACAAATGTTCAGCTCTTTCAGCTAATAATGGGACTTTTTCAACTTTTTTACTACAATTTATACTTTTTAAAACATTAAGCTTTTTAACACTTTTCACAGTTACTCAAGCCACTCCACCCAGTTACTCTATCCACTCCAGTAGGTGAAGGCAAGAACACTTCACACAATTTCCCCAGAAATTGTAGACTTTTCTAGTTATTATTATTATTATTATAGCCAAATTTACCACCCTAACTCCTCCCACAGCTTTTACACTAAATATATTGAATATATACCGAAACGTGCGGATTGTTCCCGATTGGTGTGCTATTACTTTGTGGAACGTTTCGCCAAAGGGTTCACGAAATATCGTCATTTTTGTGCCAACATTTTTCCCATAGGAATGAATGGCGAAATGTTCAAAACTACAGTGGGAGGTGACAAAAGCTGACAACTCCATGATCAGTCAAAACATTATGACCACCCAGTTACTCCGCCCACTTCAGTAGGTGGAGGCAAGAACACTTCACACAATTTCCCCAGAAATTGTAGCTTTTCTAGTTATTATTATACACGATTTATATAGCACCAACAGTTTACGCAGCGCTTTACAATGTATAGGGGAGACAACACAATTACAGTACAGTTCAATACAAAAGGTACAGGAGGGTATATCGCACTTAATTCTTTCTGAGCATAAATTAGTTTCTTTGTTCTGTTTTTCTTTCCCCCATTTATTCCCCCCCCCCCTTTTTTTGTACCCTACATAAACTTCAATAAAAACTTATTGATGAAAAAAAAGGAAAAAAAAACATTCTAAAGGGAGGGGGTGATGGTACAAAAGGTAATAGCTGCAGAGAATGATTTGATGGGGGGTGGCTCGGGACAGTTGTTAGGTGGGTGTGGGTTAGGCTTCCCTGAAAAAGTGAGTTTTCAGGGAACTTCTAAAGGTGGTCAGGGTAGGGGCTGATCGGACAGACTGGGGCAGGGAGTTCCAGAGGATGGGAGAGGCTCTGGAGAAGTCTTGAAGGCGAGCATGGGAGGAGGTAACAAGGGAGCTACAAAGCAGGAGGTCCTGGGAGGAGCGGAGGGGATGATTTGGGCGATATCTGCAGATGAGGTTGGTGATGTAGATGTTGTGGATGGCTTTGTATGTTATGGTTAGCATTAACTGAGTTTATACTATGAGAGCTCCCTATAGAGCCACAATTTTTCAACCCCTTCGCGCCTAAGTGTAAAACAAGTCTAAATGACTAAGCACAATTTTGCAAATCTGACATGTGTTAGTATAACCGCACATATCATCACAACTACTTTGTGCATCCAGGTGGATTATACCTTGTTTTTTTTCAGGACAAATTGGGTTTTCATTTAGTGGTAAATGGTAATGGATATCTCCTGACTTTTTTTTTTTTTACTATCAAAGGAAAACTGGCCAAAATAGTAATGCCGTGTACACATGATTGAAATTCTCGTCGGAAAAGGCTCTGATGGTTTTCCCGTCTCAAATTCCACTCGAACTGTCTTGCCTACACACGGTCACACCAAATTTCGACTGCGAAGAATGTGGTGACGTACAACACGTACGATGGGACTAGAAAAAGGAAGTTCAATACCTAGTAGCCAATAGCTTCCATCTCGTAGTTGAATCTGAGCATGTGTGAGTTTTTGCGTGTCAGAATTGCATACACACGATCGGAATTTCCGATAGAAAGTTTTTCCATCGGGAAAATTGAGAACATGCTCTCAAATTTTTTCTGCTGGGAATTCGGCCAGCTAAATTCCGATGGAGCACACACACGGTCGCATTTTTTACGATGAAAAGCTCTCATCTGTCTTTTGCTGGCCGAAATTCCGATCATGTGTACGTGGCATAAAAGAAGTAATTTTTTAAAATGTATCTGTATATTTCATGGTACTACCATAACCTTCCACCAAGGAACAACCCAAATTAAATTTCCCTGACTCGGACAATCGCAGCGATCCCACATATGTGTATGTTGTTTGTCCCCGTAGCACAGCCCAAAACAATAGTGTGCATTTTGCTTTTTTTTTTTTTTATCCCACCTAAAATACACTGACAGCCAGCACAAAGGGAGATATGCAACCCCATGGAAAAAAAAACCTAGTCTATATATTTGTATTACATTGGCATGAAGGGGTTAATTTAGAGTGTTTAGAAATTAAGCTTAACAATTTTTAAATATCACTTAAGAAAAACAGTGCAACAAAATATTTACAGAAAATATATTAATTACAAAACAAACATAAGCAATAGTAAAAAAAAAGAAATAACAATAAAAAATACTTAAAGTGATACTAAAGTCTCTTTTTTTATTTTTTTTTAAGTTAAAAATAGCAAACATGTTATACTTACTTGCAGGGGCATTGCCAGGTCTACAAAAGATCTGGGGCTAGAGCCCATAGCAGTGAAGTAAAGAAAGTCATATGCTTGGGCGGGCATACACAATATTAATATACACGTGTGTGTATGTGTATATATATATATATATATATATATATATATATATATATATATATATATATATATATATATAAACGTTATATATTATCATTACATCAGGGTCCTCAAAGCCCCCTCATTACATCAGGGTCCCCAGAGCCTCCCCCTTACAGAGAGGCTTGGGTATGCAAAGAGGCTGGGGTATGCAGAGAGGCTAGGTATACAGAGAGGCTAGGTATACAGAGAGGCTAGGTATACAGAGAGGCTAGTGTATATAGAGAGGCTGGGTATACAGAAGACAGGCTAGGTATACAGAGAGGTTATGTATACAGAGAGGTTGGGTATACAGAAAGGCTAGGTATACAGAGAGGCAGGGCCGTCTTTAACGCAGGGCAAAAGGGGCAACTGACCTGGGCCCTGTCATTGTGGGCCCCAACCATGCCATGATAACCCTGCCGAGCGCAGAAATAAATTGCTGTATTCCCCGGCCAGGGATGGGGGCGGGGCCGGGAGCTCCACTGCCGCTCTGACCCCGCCCATGCAGCCTGTATGCTCGGAGGCTTGGAGCTGACATCGGAGTAGGAGAGATGAGAGCCCCGCCTCCGGACCTCTTTGAGCCCCGCCTCCGGACCTCTTTGAGCCCCGCCTGCGGACCTTTGAGCCACGCCCCCGGGCCTTTGAGTCAAGCCCCCGGACCTTTGAGTCCCATCCCCAGACCTTTGCGAGTCCCACCCCCGGACCTTTGCAAGTCCCTCCCCCGGAACTTTCCAAGCTCTGCCTCCAGACCCCTGAGGGCCTCGCATCTGGACCCTGAGGGCCCCGCACCTGGACCCCTGAAGGCCCTATCCCTGAATCAATGAGAGCGGGTGGTGAGCCTGACTGGCTAGGTAGGTCATTCTCCCCATAGACTGCTTGATGACTGTTATATTAACCCTAACCTGCTTTTTATGAACAGTATAGCTGTACACTCCAATGAAAATGTTTAAAATGGTTACTTAGTTTATCACCTCCTGTACTCTGGTCTCTGGTCACCTCCTGTATTAGATTTTCAGTCTCTGGTCATCTCCTGTATTAGATTTGCAGTCTCTGGTCATCTCCTGTATTATATCCGCAGTCTCTGGTCATCTCCTGTATTAGATTTGCAGTCTCTGGTCATCTCCTGTATTAGATCCGCAGTCTCTTGTCATCTCCTGTAATAGATCCGCAGTCTCTGGTCATCTCCTGTAATAGATTCGCAGTCTCTGGTCATCTCCTGTATTAGATTTGCAGTCTCTGGTCATCTCTTGTATTAGATCCACAGTCTCTGGTCATCTCCTGTATTAGATTTCCTGTCTCTGGTCATCTCCTGTAATAGATCCACAGTCTCTGGTCATCTCCTGTAATAGATTCGTAGTCTCTGGTCATCTCCTGTAATAGATCCGTAGTCTCTGGTCATTTCCTGTATTAGATCCGCAGTCTCTGGTCATCTCCTGTATTAGATTTCCTGTCTCTGGTCATCTCCTGTATTCGATTTTCAGTCTCTGGTCATCTCCTGTATTATATCCGCAGTCTCTGGTCCTCTCCTGTATTAGATCCGCAGTCTCTGGTCATCTCCTGTCTTACGTTTCTCAGTGAGCAGTAATGATGTTCACTGTGAGCAGTAATGATGTGCAGTAACCTCTAGCAATGAATGAGGAAGCAGAAATTATGTGTTGTAACCTCATAGCATGTAACCTGTAGCAACCAGTCAGTGATCGGTAATAATATGCTGTATCATCTGGCAACCAATTGCAATTGCTTCCTGATCTGCTGCAGTAAACTGATTTGGGTCTTGCTGCTATTTGTTATATGTCTAATAGTGGTTGGGGGCCCCAAGAAAATGTTTGCCCAGGGCCCAATCAACATTAAAGACGGCCCTACAGAGAGATTGGGTATACAGAAAGGATAGGTATACAGAGAGGCTGTGTATACATCGAGGCTAGTGTATATAGAGAGGCTGTATATACAGAGAGGCTAGTGTATACAGAGAGGCTAGGTATACAGAAGACAGGCTAGTGTACATACAGACAGGCAAGGGTAGTACAGAGTTACCCCTCCCCCTCCTCCATTTTCTGCACTCACCTGCCGCCTCCCCAGCACAGGAGCTCGTGGGAGAAAGTTCCTCCTGAATCTATGATATGGGCCGAGCAAGGGAGGAGACTCACTCCCACACTGATCTCCTGGCTCTGGCTGTCAGTGAAACATGGAGTGCAGACTCACTGAAAGTGCCACGGCTGTGCAGAACAGCACAGTGCCAGGCAGCCCGTGACACTTTCATGGTAGGGCTGGCCCTGGACTTGGGACTATGGGGTCCAGATTCTGGGCCCTAGCCATCCCCTAATGACACCACTGCTTACCTGCTCTGTGCAGTGGATTTGGAGCACAGAGGAGCACAGAGCAGCCCAGATCCTCCTATCCTTGGGTTCCTCTTCGGTGCTCCTGGCCCCTCCATCCTGCTGAGTGCCCCCACAATAAGCAGCTTGCTATAAGAGCACCTGAGCCAACTCACAGTTCCCTGTTTCCATTCAGACACAAAATTGTTGCTCCCTTTCTTTCCTCATTGGCTGACTGACTTTGATTGACAGCAGCAGGAGTCAATGGTGCCGCGCTGCTTTCTTAGCCAATGAGGAGGGGAGTCCCGGTCAGCCGAGACACTCCTGCAACATCGCTGTATCTAGATGGACCTCAGGTAAGTATTAGGGTGGCTGAGGGGGCTGCTGCCCACAGAAGACTTGTTTTCCAAAAAAATAAAAGTTTGCCCTAACACTCACTTTAAGTGAGGATCGCTGGTCCTTGGTTCCATGCAGTGTGCGATTTGTTTGTAAAGTAAGACAAGTCTAATATTTTCAGTCACTGACCCTCATTGCCCATTGCAGCAGCTTTTTGTTGACCCTCTAGAGCAGCCTTTCTCAACCTTTTCAACACAGAGGAACCCTTAAAATAGTTCTCCGGCCTCTGGGAGCCCCTGATAAAAATTAGAAATCTACAACTCATGATACATTAGTGTGATGGTCAGTGGGAAGAATGCTCCTTACACTTGTGGTCATTGGGAAGAATTACCTCCTTACAGATAGCTAAAAAGATCAATGGTGTCAGTGGGAACTTATCTGAGAGGCAGAAATTGCCCAATGCTGAAGGAACCCCTACCAACCTCTGGAGGAACCCTGGTTGAGAATCACTGCTCTAGAGGGTGTTGCTGAGTTACCTCAAAATCAGAGGGTCTAAGAGGTGCAATGGAAGCGCATTGAAGGGTGTTTTATTATGCTCAACAGACACACCTTTAATGTGAACCGTCATAAAAACATTGATTTTTACATATGGCAAGTTTTCACAATCACATGTATATATTTAGCAGAATGCGATTTTATTATCTTTGATACCAAATATGATAAAGATCTTTTGTATATTTATTTTAGGATATAATGTGCCCTATTAGCCTTTTGGGCCTTATAATATATGTGTATTTGATGTCTACCCTGACCGGTATCTTTTTATACATTCCTGTAACCGATTTTTATTAAAGCAACTGCATAACAGCAGGAATGATAGATTATGTGTAAAGTTTGCCTTTAGAAGTTCAGTTTATGGTAAAAGAAACAGGCTCATAGATCTTTATTGCTCAAACCCTTTCCCAGATTGTTTACGACCTGGAGATTTGTGGCAAGGCTGCATTAGGAGGAAAATGGTTTATGGAGGTTTATAACATCTTTGCATTGCCTTTTAGTCGCTCTGTTTTCTGTCAATAGTACTTCAAACTAGGGCTGGGGATTATCGCATGTGCCACCTTATCTGGCTGTTTAGGACAGACATGAGATTTTAGGACAGACATGAGTTTTTAATTTGACCTTTTCTGATTTGAAGAAAATTAGAGTGACACAGTGTTCAGTATGATGCCCCCCATAATTTCCACACAGGTTGAAGTATGTCAAACCTCACTACCGTCTGTCATGGTTATGCAGTGATCTTCCTCTGTTTGCTTACCTCCCCTCATGTGTTCTGACTAAGAGACCAGCCACTTCCACCTGGTGGTTTTTATAACCTCTCCTCTAAGCGTGGCTCCACCCCAGGCCCTATCAGGGAACCCTACATTAACCTGTGCACTGCAAGCCAGCGGTGCTGATCAACCATTGTGTATTCATTGTGTGTTTGGCTTCCTGTTTCCTGCTTGCCGTGTGCTCTACATTTGTCTCTGTTACCGACCTTGGCGTGTTCTCAACGATTCCTGTCTGCTTGTGACCTTGACCTTTTGGAATGTCCCTGACCATCCCTGTCTGCCTGTGACCCTGAACCTTTGGCGTGTACTCTGTTGTTCCTGTCTGCTTGTGACCTTGACCTTTTGGAATGTCCCTGACCATCCCTGTCTGCCTGTGACCCTGAACCTTTGGCGTGTACTCTGTTGTTCCTGTCTGCTAGTTTCCCTGACCTCTGCTGTATCCCCTTACTATCCTTGTCGTTCCAGCCTGCTGCTTCCTTCTCCTGTAGTCTACTGTGAGCATGAGCTGTGAGACCCTAGGGGCCGCGACCTGGAGCCAGACTGCAGCGAAGTCCATCCTCACCATTGGAGGCTCTGGCGAACACCCGCTGGCTCTTAGACTCCGCGCCCTGGGGAATCTATGCTCCAGCTCCCATTGGGATCTGTGTTAGTGATCCTGTAGACCTGTGTCCTGAATCTCCCTGGGTGCAATCCGCAGCAGTCAGTCCTAAGGTCCACTACCTAGCGGTGCACGTCCGACTCCTACGGAGTGCATCTGTCACTTGGTCTCAGGTGACCTGACACCGTCCCACTGTCAGATTTCTAAGCCTTGAAGAAGGAGAGCATTCTAAAACCTCTGAAATGTGCTGGCATGTATTTTCTTGAAGATTTGAATAAGTAAAGGACACAACCTTTAGTATTTTGACTTCAGACATGTTATATGTGCAGCTCCTACATCTCAATCTATTCAAAGGAGTGGTTGAAGACTGAAGACGTGTTGCACAAGACAGAGACTGATAAAGATCCCTGTCTGTACAGTCAGTCTCTTTATACATACACATTGCATAGACATTATGAAAGATCCGAGAAAAATAAAAATTATAAAAAGAGAATGTGAAACACAGAAAAATAGTTGGGCTGAGTGCTGCTCAGCCATTCATGATAAGTATTGTTTTCTATGAATGGAGACCAAGCTTCATCTGTTTGGCTGTGGCAAAGCGGCTGATGTCATGATCTCTGTCTCAAGCAATTAGCAGAAGCTTTGTATTCATTCATAGAATACAAAGCTTCCCATGAATGATTGAGCAGTGCTGAGACCAACTTTTTGTTTCGAGAGCAAGACAGGAAGTTCTCATCCTTTTGCCGGAACCCAGTGCTGTATACTGTATGTAGCCGAGGCTGCATACGGGTAATACAGTGCACCCAGTTAATGCAGTAAATAGTTTTTTTGGACCATTAAACATGGAGTTAGATTTAGTCGTGTTTTAAAAAAGAAGAAACATTCTTCAGACTTTGACTTGTGTATAATAGACAAACTTCTTTAAACCCAAGTGCAAAATTAAAAAGCTTACCAGTCCTTAGATGTGGTGGCTGCATTAGCTTTTCAGGCTAAGGACAATTTTAGTTCAATAAAATTGCTAGAAATGTTGAGTTCTTTTTACTTCATTTGAATTAGAATGAAAACAAATCGTATGTGTCTTCTGTTAAGGATATATCTTTCCATAAAGATGAACAAGGACAGACATAACATGGTGCTTGTTTAATTGGTATATTCCGTGCAGGCTATTTAAGGGGGAGGAAATTGACATCAGCAGTAGGCGTATCCCCTGAAGATGTGTGTGCACACGAAACGTGCTGGGTGGAGCCTCACATGCTGACGTCATGCCGCCGCTTCCGGGTTCGGAATTGAAAGCCATCATTTAAGCATGTTTTAATTAGGGCTCCCCCTGGCTATGTGACATTTAT
The DNA here is from genome assembly GCF_037356315.1 of Lithobates pipiens. NCBI lineage: Eukaryota > Metazoa > Chordata > Amphibia > Anura > Ranidae > Lithobates > Lithobates pipiens. The sequence continues at coordinate 21,732,745 of NW_027507825.1, forward strand.
CTGTAAGAGCGCTTGGGGGAGATCCCGGGAGGCTGGAATATTATGCATTGTCATTTATTATTAATCTTTTGGTACGTGCATAGTGGTGAAGGGCTTGCTTTGGAGATATATCATGTTTTGTTTTTGCTGCGCTGAGAGGTATCATTATCGGCAGATCTTCAAGTGCACATTTAATATACGTGGACAGTTTTTGTTGAATCACAAGGACACTTTGTTATCACACATGAGTATTATTATTATTTTTTTTTAAAATATGTTTATTTGGATTTTTCCATACAAAAGTACGAAAGGCCATATACAAGAATACTATGGTATTGAGGCCAACAGGACAAAAAAACATAGCCTTCACGGTGTAAAATGGTATGAAAAGTCGTAGATAAGACAAGGCAAGAGGCTTAACAACATTGAGTAGATGTAGAACAACTGATATCAGATTGTCAGGCTTAAAAAAGGTACCTGAAGGTGGATTCTACCAAAGGAATACCCTGAGGGGTAGAAACAGGTATAAATCATAACCGGAGAAGGAAATAAAGTTGACAAGGTTATAAACATATGCACATTTCAAGTCCAGCATAAATATTCGTATAATCTAGGTGGAATTCCACTCCAAAGACCAGGCATGTACTGACCATCGGGGCTACCGGGAGTTTCCCGGTGGGCCAATGGCTCAGTGGGCCACTCTGATGTAAGGGGGCTGGTGATGGGACACTCTGATGTAAGGGGGCTGCTGATGGGACACTCTGATGTAAGGGGGGTGGTAATAGGACATTCTGATGTCAGGGGGTGCTGATGGGACACTCTGATGTTAGGGGGTGCTGATGGGACACTCTGGTGTAAGGGGGTGCTGATGGGACACTCTGGTGTAAGGGGGTGCTGATGGGACACTCTGGTGTAAGGGGGCTGGTGATGGGACACTCTGATGTAAGGGAGGTGCTGATGGGACACTCTGATGTTAGGGGGTGCTGATGGGACACTATGGTGTAAGGGGGTGCTGATTGGACACGCTGGTGTAAGGGGGTGCTGATGGGACACTCTGATGTAAGGGGGTGCTGATGGGACACTCTGATGTAAGGGGGTGCTGATGGGACACTCTGGTGTAAGGGAGGTGCTGATGGGACACTCTGGTGTAAGGGAAGTGCTGATGGGACACTCTGGTGTAAGGGGGTGCTGAGGTGACACTCTGGTGTAAGGGGCTGCTGATGGGACACTCTGGTGTAAGGGGGTGCTGATGGGACACTCTGGTGTAAGGGGGGTGCTGATGGTACACTCTGATGTAAGGGGGCTGGTGATGGGACACTCTGATGTAAGGGGGCTGGTGATGGGACACTCTGGTATAAGGGGGTGCTGATGGGACACTCTGATGTAAGGGAGGTGCTGATCGGACACTCAAAATGTAAGTGGGCTGGTCTGGATGAAGTCCAGGGCCAAATTTCTGTCCCAATCCAGCCCTGCCAAAGACATGCTGGTAGGTTAATTAGACCTTGTCTAAAAAAAAAAAATTACCTTAATATGTGTATGTCAATGTTGTATGTGTTTGTAAGCGTGTCAGGACCTTACGGCGTAAAGGACCACGCAAAAGCCGCAGATGGACTCTGGTGGCAAGAAAGCGCCCTGAGGTGATTCAGTTTGCATAGGTAGCGCTATTCAAGTCCCTCACAAATGCCTGGGGGGGGGGGGGGGGCAGGAATATGATGGATCTAGGAGCCAGAAGAGTCTCGGATCCGGAGTTTGCCCAGGGTGTTTAATAGGTCTGCGCGTAGATACCAGTCCGTAAAATTGAAGATTTCTTCTGGAGTAAAAGGAATGTTCCATAAAATGACACCATCTGGTAATTTGGGTGACAGTGTCCATTTTTTCCATGACAAATAGAGTTTGAAGTACTTGTGTCATTGAGGCAATTTGAGGCGAGGAGGGGTGAATCCAAGCCTGCATGAGGACTCTGCGGGCTGTGAGGAGGCAGATATGAATCCATTGAGGGAAAGGGACACAATAGATGATGAGGGGGTTGCCAGCGGAGTGTCACGGCTATAAAGGCATAGCATAGAGTCTTTGGGCAGAGTAAGATCCTGAACCTTGTCAATGTACGTTAGTATCTGATCCCAAAAGGTAGAAGTCACCTGGCAGGTCCACAGTCTAAGGAAAAGAGATGGGCGGGAGGTTTCATAGTTTCATAGTTATTAAGGTTGAATAAAGACACCAGTCCATCCAGTTCAACCTGAGTGAGTGTCTAGAATTGTCCCTATCCCTGTACATTGCACACTCACGTTGGTCCCTACCCTCAAGGAGCCCACAATCCAAGGTCCCCATTCATATACTAGGGACAATTTTTTGGACAGAAGCCAATTAACCTACCTGCATGTCTTTGGAGTGTGGGAGGAAACCGGAGTACCTGGAGGAAACCCACGCAGGCACAGTGAGAACATGCGAACTCCAGGCAGGTAGTGTTGTGGTTGGGATTTGAAACTGCGACCCTTTTTACTGCTAGATGAGAGTGCTAACCACTACACCACTGTGCTGGGAGGTGTTGCACCAGGGGCATGATGAGAGAGCAGGGTCATCTTTATTGTGTCGAAATGGGAAAAATGCATGGTAAGCGATTTTGAATTGAGTTTCCCGCCACGTTTTCGCAGATTACCAGAGAGCTGACTTTTTGGTATCCTGACAGAATCTTCTCCGGGGCATCCTGGTTGTCCAGGGTCGAGGCTGTAAAATGTCTCACAGACACGTGTTATGCCAACAATGTCTTAGTAGGCGTTTTGTTTAAAAGCTCAATAGCCAGGCTGTCTTTAAACAAAGTGTGAGGTTATTTGATCACGCTTGGCATCAACTTGAAAATGCATACAAAGTTAAAGATCTTCATACAGCTTGGTGTAATAAAACAAAAGATATAAGGAACTAAAGCTTACAAAGATAATACAAGTGTAGATTCTGCTTCTAGCTTGAAATTTGGCTGGAAATCGTCAGTAACTTTCCACATTTTCTTCTCACTTTTATAAAGTGTCAACCTGCACAAGAGGATACAGTGCCATCTAGAGACTTTGTGAAGGCCCTGTTTTTTCTGGCAATAGGGAATGATCAAAGCCAAAATCAGTCAGAATTTAAGGCAAAATAATGCAGTCATATTTGTATTAAAATATAGTTTTATTTATAATGTAGCTTATGTAGTACTTGACTTTGACTTGGCATCAGTCTTCTGCAATCCATGTAGGTCAGAGAAAGCAAAGGGTTGAGCTCCTTTACTCTGGTACTGTCGACCCATTTGGTGAAGAATGAACAAAACTCTGGACAGCCACACTCCGGATCAGATGAAAAGTAAAAAGTGCCTTTTATTTCTTCAAACTAAAATAACCTCACATCACACAAATAACAACAACAAAGGGAGAAAAAAACAAAAACTGACGCGTTTCACGCTAAGCCTAGCGCTTACTCATAGCTGAATCAGGGTTTCAGGGTTTACAACCACTTTAACCATGTTTTTTGCGGTTTGTTTTGATTTTAGCTTTAAGGTAAACCAAATAGGTCTTATAAGTTTCATGTCAAGGTTTCCTGGATAGTACCACTTCCCCCAACAATTTTACTTGCTGTCGAGAGTTAATTTTTAATACTATACAGTAAATAAATATATTTTCCAACTCAAAATTTCTTATGCACGGATCCTTCTGTAACACATATCTAGACAATCCCCAGTGCAGTTGTCCACCCCTGTGTGGTCTCATGCGATCTCTGCTTCATTTATCAGGCGCAGACTTCTGTCATGTTCTTAACCATAAGTAGACCTACTTAGTTATTAATGGCAGAGAGAAGCTATAGATAAAAGAACAGATAGATAAAACACAAGATGTATTAAACATGATATTGTGCAGAGAAAATATAACGGCAGATAATCTTTAAATCCCAGACCTGGAAAGAAAGCGGAATGAATCTTGAAAGTGCAGTGTGTCATGAGTCATGGGGAAGAATGCACCACCATCACTAAATCAGAAATATCCCGCATAGTAATTTATAAACAAAAGCTCGTAGAAAAAAAGCAAAAAAATGACATATTTATAACCGATGTATGTGTTTTGTGCACTCTTTGCAAAATCCAGTGCATTTAAAAGGTTTTATCGTAATCAGGAAAAATAAACATTTGAAACCAACAACAGTTTTTTAAGTTAAATTTCGTGCTACAATATTGTTAAAAATGACAGTGTCATGCAAAAAAATAAAAAATAAATAAAAAAAGACTAAAGTCCGTGATGGAATCTTAGACTTTAAAGGGTAGGATTATGCCTCCTGTTTTCTGCAAAGCCACCTCCCTCCTTTATCCCTGTGTTCAGACATTCAGAAATAAAATATTTGTGAGACTGCATTTGTGACAGAGTGAGATGTTTTATGTTTTTGTCTTCATTCTTTTCCTTGAACTTTATAACATACAACCCAACCAGGCACACATTAGAATTGAATATACAAATACAACCAAACTGCAATAAAACATTCCGCTAGATTCCAAATGAGGAACTATGTGGTCATTTGTCTATTAGAAAGAAGCAATTCTTCCATCCAAGGCTGATATTTAGTTTTTGCTTGATTTTCATAAATAAATTAAGTACTCCCATGTTCCTCCTGTGGTGCTCTTCCACTTTGCACACACCCTTTAAGAAGGTCTATCATTATGGTTTTTTACAGTTCTGTCCCTTATGGGGCAAAGTACATTTAGCACTTTGCCCCATGTTTCTAGGTACATTCTAACACTAGTTATGAGTAGAGATGGGCGAACGGTTCAGCCCAAGCAGATTTTCGGTGAGCAGCCCCCCCAAACCGCCCACAATGCATTGCGGCACTGAACAGTGCATTGCAAGCCCTGATTGGCTGAAGCAGTGGAAGCGTCAGCCAATAAGGGCACAGAGCACTGTCAGAGTCATGATTGGACACTGTCATCATGACTTTATCCAATCATGGCTCATTCCCACCCCGCAGTATAAAAGTATTCTTTCAATGGCTGACATTTCCAATGTGATTTTGGCGTGGAGAGAGATAGAACAGGGATATTTTCAGTGCCATTAGTTAGTAAGTGTGCTATACTGTGCTATTTTGCTTCAATTGTCAGTGTAGAATATTAGTTTAGTGACAATCTAGGGATAGTGTGAGAGTAGTGAGGAGGACCATCTTTCAGCTTTGCATAGTGTGCAGCTAGAGTAGGGACAGCTCAGATAGTTTCACTGTAGTGTAGTGAGACTGTGTCAATTATACATACATTAGTGTAGAGTAGGGACAGCTCAGAAAGTTTCAGTGTAGTGTAGTGAGATCGTGTCAGAAATCTTTATATTAGTGCGTCATATAAAGCCATATCGTTTTGTGTGCTTTACTGCCAGTTTAATGCCACATATTTCTGTGCATTACTGCCAGTTAACGCCATATAGTTTTGTGTGCGTTACTGCCAGTTAAATGCCATATAGTTCTGTGTGCGTTGCTGCCAGTTTAACACCATATAGTTTTGTGCGTTACTGCCAATTTAACACCATTTACTTCTGTGTGTGTTACTGCCAGTTTAATGCCATACATTTTTGCGTGCATTACTGCGAGTTTAATTCCATATAGTTCTGTGTGCGTTACTGCCAGTTTAACGTCATATAGTTTTGTGCGTTACTGCCATTTTAACGCCATTTACTTCTGTGTGCATTTCTGCCAGTTTAACATCATATAGTTATGTGTGCGCTACTGTTAGTTTAATGCCATATAGTTTTGTGTGCGTTAATGCCAGTTTAACGCCATATAGTTCTGTGCATTACTGCCAGTTTAACGCCATTTACTTCTGTGTGCGTTACTTCCAGTTTAACACCATATATTTCTGTGTGTTACTGCCAGTTTAACGCCATATAGTTTTGTGTGCGTTACTGCCAGTTTAACGTCATATCGTTTTTTGCGTTACTGCCATTTTAATGCCATTTACTTCTTCTAGTGTAGAGTAGGGACAGCTCAGAAAGTTTCAGTGTGGTGTAGTGAGATCGTGTCAGAAATCTTTATATTATTATTAAAATAACAAACATGTTATATTTACCTGCTATGTGCAGTGGTTTTGCACAAGGCAGCCTGGATCCTCCTCTTCCCGGGTTCCTGACTGGAGCTCTTGGCCCCTCCCTCCTGTTGCTTGCCCCCACAGCAAGAAGTTTTCTGTGGGGGCACCCGAGCTGAGCCGAGCCACAGCTTTGTGTATCCATTCAGACACAGAGACTCAATTCGGCCCCACTGCTCTCTCTCCTCATTGGCTAACTGAGTTTGATTGACAGCAGAGGGAGCCAATGGCACTGCTGCGGTGTCTCAGCCAATCAGGACAGAGAATCCTGGAAGGCAGAGGCACTTGTGGACATCACTGGATATAGAGGGGGCTCAGGTAAGTAGGGGGGGGAGGGGCTCATTCTATGCATTACGATTAAAAATCCTTCTGCCTTTACAACCATTTTAAGAAAGTGCAAAATAGGCATTTCACAGTCCAACAGGCAAGGTATTATCCCTTGCAGGGAAATGCTCTTTAATCACCTCCCCCCCCCCCCCCCCCAGGGGCTCTGACAGGGGAACTCTCTGTGCCAGATCACTGACCTAATTTATATGTCACAGGATAAGTGGTCTGGAACCAGACCAGAACCTCGCAAAAAAGACCAAAGAACCAGGAAGGCATTCACTCCCACCCTACTGTCCGGGAGAGCACCTAACTGGTTCAACTTGCTCAACGGTCTCTTTAGGAGTTTTTAGAATATGGACACAGTTCTAGGATGAAGGCACTCTTTTACCCTATTATGTGAAGGAAAAAGATGAAAGGGACTTAGTACTCTAATCAAAAATATCTCTCATATATAGCTTAGCTTTCTATAGCTGAAAAGTACTTGACAATCAACATACAAAGTTGCAGACTATAGGCCAGTTCTATTAGATCTGATGTCCACCTACCAAATTAGGAATTTTGTGGAATTAAATTAAGAGCTGAGTAAAGTTCAAAGATACTCCAAAAAAGTATGTTTGTCAAAAATAAAATTTGATTAGATTCTTGTGGGAACTTAGGTTGCATAAGGGCTTGCATGACAGATCCTATTTGAGAAATATTTATTTATTAAGCTATGAAATAGCATATTATCAGATACAGATTTGTTGGGTTGCAAGACTCCTAATTGTGGAGCTAACTCACTGGAAATACTGCTCCAGCTTAATACTACTCCAGTATTGACCAAATAGTAGGCCACTTCTACTAAAGGTAAAAGAAATAGAATAATCCTTACTGCTAAATAATTTTAAATCACAAGAGGTATCCATGGTTAGAAATCCCAGCCATACAAAGAGAAACAGCAGTTGTGTTGGGCGATCAGTTGGGACCAAACGTAAGTTCGGCCCGAACATCGCCTGTTCGCACATTCTGCGAACACCTAAATCTGCAGGGCACTCAGTGGAATGTTCGCCCTGCTGAGTGCCCCCTAATGCAATGCGTGCTGCATAGTGCATAGCTGGTTGGAAAGGCGTGGGCTGGGAAGCTGGCCACTGCGTCCTTAAAGTGGATGTAAACCCTTACAAACCACTTTGACCTGATATAAATACAAAGAATTACCCCTCTAAGGTAATGACTTCTCCCAAAACAGCTGTCTCCACAATCCCACAGGGTGCTGGCTCTGTTTGCAACAGGAACTGAAGTAGCCGAATTATTCAACTTTATTTCAAAAATGGAATAAAAATCATAGCATCTAGGCTGGTAAACAGACTAACTGCACAGCCGCTGACATGTTTCACACCGAACACGGTGCTTAGTCACTATGACTAAGCACCGTGTTTGGTGTGAAACATGTCAGCGGCTGTGCAGTTAGTCTGTTTACCAGACTAGATGCTATGATTTTAATTACATTTTTGAAATAAAGTTGAATAATTCGGAGTGCGGCTATCCAGCTACATCTTTTCTACTAAACCACTTTGACCTACAGGTAAGCCTAGATTAAGGCTTACCTGTAGGTCCAAGAAATATCTCCTAAACCTATACAGTTTAGGAGATATTTACCTGAAGACAGCGGCACACAGGCGCACTAGGTAAGCCGCAGATCGGAGTGACATCACCGTTGCTCCGGCGAATCACAGCGCCCGAGCAACGAGACCCACCAAGAAGATGGACACTCGGAACTACAGGGGACAGCGGTGACTTCGCTGGTTCCTGTGTTAGGTAAGTGACACATAATGGACTACTATGCGATGCAATGCATAGTAGTCCATTATGCTTTACCTTTGCAGGGAAAAGAGGAAGTAAACTCATCAGGGTTTACTTCCTCTTTAACAATGGATGAGTCATCAGCTGTCAACGGGCTTCCCTGCTGACAGCTGAATGAAAAAAAAAAACATTGCTGGCAATAGAAAAAAGGGATAAAAAAAACAGTTTGGGGGTCCCCCACCAATCCAGACCGGGCCCTTCGGGTCCAATGGATGTGATATCACTGGATGTCTTGCCCTGTGTGTTTCATCATTAATTTGTGACATCAGCAGCAGTATTTTTTTTCTGCCTCTAGATGTCTTCAGACTTCTGGGCTGCATGACGGGCACCATCATTCATTGTCATTGATCCCCCAGTCTATGACTGGGCAGTGAAAGGAGAATCAGCACAGTGATGATCTTATCTCTCTGTCGCTCTGCTTTCTCTACCTATCAGCATGCTTCTTGTCAGCACATGAACTGATTGGCTCCTTGAACCACTTCTCGCTGTCTCAGGCTAAGCTTAGCTGTATAAGGACTGTAAGAGGCTGACACCTGGACACATTTAAATACTTACAGTGCTTGAAATTAAAAAAATAAATTTATAAACGTATTCATGAATACAGATCTCCATTAATTAGTTTGTTTCATTTCTGCTTAGAGTTCAGCTTTAACTCCTTAAAGAGGAAGTAAACCCTTATGAGTTTACTTCCTCTTTCATTCCCTGCAAAGGCAAAGCATAATGGACTACTATGCATCGCATTGCATCGCATAGTAGCCCATTATGTGTCACTTACCTGACACAGGAGCCAGCGAAGTCACCGCTGTCCCCTGTAGTCCAGCGCATACATCTTCTCGGTGGGGTCTCGCAGCTCCGCCGCTGTCATTCGGCGAAGCCGCAATGACGTCACTCCCGCGCATGCGCACGGGAGCCGACACGCGCGGCAGCTCCATTGTTGGAAATGCCGCGCTCAGTGCGCCTGCGCGCCGCTGTCTATGGCGCATGCGCCGTAGACAGCGGTGCCTGTCTTCGGGCAAAATTTCTCCTAAACCGTATAGGTTTAGGAGATATTTCTTGGACCTACAGGTAAGCCTTAATCTAGGCTTACCTGTAGGTCAAAGTGGTTTGTAAGGGTTTACAACCACTTTAAAATGCATATCATTTGGCTAGTACATTGTAATATGTGTATTGTCTCCATACAGCTCATGCTGATGATTATTCTGGTCTCCAATTCAGTATCAGGACACAGGCGTTGTCTCTAAACAACAAAATCCCAGCAGGAAAATGTTTAAAAAAAAATGCTTTACGACAGTTTATGTCGCCCCTTAAAAATTAACGGCTGCTTTGTCGCCACTTCCTTAAATTAGGACTTCTATTTAAGTCACCATTTTAATGGTTCCAAGCTGAAAAACTCACTTAGTAAATTATAATTTGAGAACTGTTACGGTAAATATAATATTTCCTTGCCTGTTACTTCTATAGAAAGAATAATCTAAATCGTATAAAACTGTAATAAAATGCGCTGTGACACACTTGGCTGCAATGAACTTATTAAACAAGAAGCCTCATTTATTAGGGAACTAATGCAAACGTCAGTGCTGTGTAATTTAACACACTTGTGGGCCCCACTGTCGACTGTTAAACAGCTAACAAAAGTGTTATATGGACCACATCGGAAAGGATTCAATAGAGGGGAAAATACAGCACATAAATCCTGAATAATGAAACTCAATCCTCTCCCTGTTACACTATTTTATACTAAATGTGTTAATGATGAACTTTCCTGAATTTATCTATCATGCGGCTTGAACATGGGGGTCATCTGCTTATAGGCCACGATTTACTAATTCTTGTTGTCCTAGGTGTAATGCATGACTATGTCACATCACCTGAATAGCGGGATACTGGCCAAACCACATGGTAACCATACAGTACTAGCAGAATGGGGTGATTTACCAAAAGAAAAAAAAAAAAACTGTTCACTTACCAAGCGTAGCTTAGTAAATAAGGTAAGGCTATGTTCATTTTGAATACCCAATCTCGTGCAAGGATTTAAAATAATAATAATAATAATGGGGTTGATTTTCTAATAATAAAAATGTAATTATCTGAGAAGAACCATTATGGAGGAAAAACTCAATTTATTGTTTCCGCCGCCCCAAGTATGTTGTATATAAAGAATAAGTACCCCCCCCCCCCCCCCGGTACAAAGGAACTTTAAGGGTGAACTTTTTGAAGACACAATAGGGGCAACACAGTGGTTAGCACTCTCACCTAGCATTAAAAAGCGTCACTGGTTCAAATCCCAACCACAACTCTACCTGCCTGGAGCTTGCATGTTCTCCCTGTGCCTGCGTGGGTTTCCTCCGGGGACTTCGGCCTCCTCCCACCCTCCAAAGACACGCTGGTTGGTTAATTGGCTTCTGTCCAAAGTTGGCCCTAGTATATGAATGAAGACCTTGGATTGTGGGCTCCTTGAGTGTAGGGACCGATGTGAGTGTGCAATGTACAGGGATAGGGACAATTGTAGACACTCACTCAGGCTAAACTGGATGGGCTGGTGTCCTTATTCAACCTTACTAACTCCGTAACAATATATAGAAAAGTGTATTATTTCATAAAAACAGTGTAACGGTCAAAGATAACAACCATACACAAAGTGATACATAATATCCATATATAGTATATAAGAAAAGAGCACTTCTCCTATGGCCCGACGTGTTTCGAGAGATTCAAGATAAAGCCCTCCTTCAAGGGATAATGATGGCGTCTGTACGAAGCATCATCATGTTATTGTCGTTATCCCTTGAAAAAGGGATTTATTAACACGTTGGACCATAAGAGAAGTGCTCTTTTCTTATATACTATATATGGATATTATGTCTCACTTTGTGTATAGTTGTTATCTTTGACGTTACACTGTTTTTATGAAATAATACATTTTTCTGTTTTTTGAAAATATTGTTCTTCAAAAGTATGGCCTTAAAGTCCCTTTGTACCGGGGGGGGGGGGGGGGGTGGTGAAAAATAAATAAATTAATATATGTACTAACTGCAGTGTGATTGTATGCAATTGCAATAAAGTTAAATGAATACAAGAAAAAATACACCACGCTTCTTGATGAGGACCCGTTGATTGAGCAAAACACGTCGGGGCTTGATCGTGCCATTGCGACACACTTCCACATATGTCACTTCACTTTATCCATGGCATTAACCTCCCTGGCGGTATGATTAGTTCTGGTTTTAGGTGCTGAAAGCGGTACAATTATTTTGCATGGAAATTTGGCGTTTTATTTTGTAGTCCTGTAATTCTTAGGAATAACTCTCTTAAATTTGTTCAAACCAGAGTCTAGCAGACATCCCGGGTATGATAAAGTTTATAATATAATAAATGATAATAAAAATTATTCAATAATGTAATCAAATCCTAAAACACTGAAAAAGGGACACTTTTTGGTTGATATGGACAATCTCCAAATTTCAGGCAGAAAAAAACAGTATGCATGGGCACTGCACAGACCACTAGGGACAAAGGGGGTGTGTATTTTTTAATACAGTACTGTAATCTGTAAGATTACAGTGCTGTGTGTGTCGTTTTACTTTTTTGAATTTGGCGTCGTTCTCCGCTCCCGTGTGCCGTAACGTCGCAGGGAACGGAGCTCAGCGGCATTCGGCACTGTGAATCAAGCGGAGGACGGCTTGCTCACACAGCGCGGAGGACATCCCTGGATCCAGGGGACAAGGTAAGTAACTCTCCCTGTGTCCTCCCCTGCATCCAGCGATGCGATTCCAAGTCTGGCTCTGGGTTACCGCTCCTGTTAGTAAAATCCCAACCCGAGCCAGACTCAGATTACCGCCAGGGAGGTTAAAGTAACACTGTAGTAGAAATGAATGGTGGCTGAAGATTTTCTTCTGATTTGAAAGCTTGTCCTAGAGCCTTAGAATGTACTAAAGGCTAAAAAAGCCAAACAGCCAGTAGAGATGGGATCTTCGTAAATCTAAAATGCACCATTCTTGTGACCCCAATACTCTCTTTAAAGTGGTTGTAAACCCTTACAAACCACTTTGACCTACAGGCAAGCCTAGATTAACCTCCCTGGCGGTGATCCCGAGTCTGGCTTGGGTTGGGATTTCAGTACCATAAGCGGTAACCCCAAGCCAGACTCGGGATCGCATCGCTGGATACAGGGAGAGGTTACTTACCTTGTCCCCTGGATCCAGCCGTCCTCCGCTCGATTCACACAGTGCCCGAGTACCGCCGAGCTCCGTTCCCTGCCACGTTACGGGAGCGGAGATTGGCGCCAAATTCTTAGATTACAGTACTGTATAAAAAAATTACACACCCCCTTTGTCCCTAGTGGTCTGTGCAGTGCCCTGCATGCACTTTTAAATTATAAATACTGTTTTTTCTGCCTGGAATTTGGAGATTGCCCATAGCAACCAAAAAGTGTCCCTTTATGTCAAAAGTGATTTTAGACCAGCTAGAAAACAGCGATAATAAATTATAATCACTTGCAGAATTGAGCGATAGCGATTTGTGGGGAAATTCGTCATCAAACACTAAATCTAATGACAGCGACAATTCTAGAAATGAGCAAATTTCAGTGTTTTTTGGATTTCATTACATTATTGAATAATTTTTATTATTATTTATTATATTATAAATTTTATCATACCCGGGATGTCTGCTAGACTCCGGTTTGAACAGATTTAAGAGAGTTATTCCTAAGAATTGAAGGCCTACAATATAAAACGCCAAATTTCCATGCAAAATAATTGTACCGCTTTCAGCACCTAAAATCAGAACTAATCATACCGCCAGGGAGGTTAACATCACTGCTCCCAAAAAAATGGCACTGAGCGCGTCGCGGTCAATGGCGATATGCCCCGAGTGGCGGCTCCCACACGCATGCGCGGGAGTGACGTCATCGCGGCTTCGCCGAATGACAGCGGCGGAGCAGCGATACCCACCGAGAAGATGGATGCGCCGGACTACAGGGGACAGCGTTGACTTCGCTGGCTCCTGTGCTAGGTAAGTGACACATAATGGACTACTATGCGATGCGATGCGATGCGATGCATAGTAGTCCATTATGCTTTACCTTTGCAGGGAATGAAAGAGGAAGTAAACCCATCAGGGTTTACTTCCTCTTTAAACTGCAAAGTGAACAGCCTCTTTGCCTTTAGTAAATCAACCCTACAACCTCATCTCCGGAACCTATTGCTTCCTTTTGTTTTCCCTGTTTGTTCCACCATGAGAGTTAGCAGAAGACAAATCTACCTTATTATCCAAACTAATTCCACAGAATCCCAGTTCCAAATTAACCTCTATACCGTCTCTCCGCTAATAACTTAAAGTTATTTCAGTAATTAAATTGAGGACATTTGTTCCTTTCCCGTTGAACTGTCTTCAGCTTCCAAATCAGACATATGAGGTCACTTCGGGAATTAATAAGGGATTGTTTCTGGCGCAATTGCTGCAGGAGAGACTTGTGCTCAGACTTTAAGATCCCAAGAGACATTTTTCTATGTGTTTTTGCCTCATTAATTTCTGAAGTGTGAATCACAGTCCTGATTACTGTAGTTACACGTTACACCTGCTACGACGTTTGCCAAACAGACATAATTTATGTAGGCTATTATTTAGTCAGCGACTTACAGATAGTGCAATACGCCATGTTTTTGTGGCATATTTATTTCGACTTTGATACTGTCAGAATACACATTCATTACTAATTACATTGTTATGTGAGCTGGAATAATAGAAATTAAGCCACTAGAATAAGTAATTGCTTAAATGTCAAGTTTTCTACAGCATCAATACAAACTTTCTAAACATCCTTATAGCTCTGAATAACTCTGTTATGGTGGTAATGGCAGATAAATGTAATATAAAGCTCCAGCCTTCCCTTCAGTCCTACACAGTTTGTACAGGCTCTTTTCCTGTACTGAAATTGCTTTGATTTCACTGCACACTGAGCTTCTCACAGTGTGCATTAGAATCTGCAAAAAGATAGGGTCCACCTTATTTTGTGGCTAAGAAATGTCCAGTGTCATCTAACCTTTCATTTTTAAATAATGTAAGCCCAGCATCACATGTGGGCATTACCTAGGGTTGCTTTAATATGTATTTATGTTTCTGAAAGTATTGTGATGCTTTAATATGTATATTTGTTTCTGAAAATATTGTGATCATTCGTTAGCAGATTGGATATGGTTTTTGAGCGGCACATCCCAGCATTGATACATGGGCAGGGGCGGTGCTACCACTAGGCAAACTAGGCAGCCGCCTAGGGCACCCTGCTGCCTAGGGCGCCCGATCACTGGTGTTCCTACTCTCTTCTTTCTGCAGCAAGCAGCTAAGTCTCAGCATCAGCAGGCAGTCGTCGCTCCGTTCGCACATAGTGTCATCGGCGGAGGACTGTGTCTGTATCCCGACTCCTAAATGAATGGAAGCAAGCAAACATTCATTGATGGGAACCGGTAGGCTGCATTTGATGGGCACTAGTGAGGCTGCATTTGATGGGTGCTGGTGAGGCTGCATTTGATGGGTGCTGGTGAGGCTGCATTTGATGGGTGCTGGTGAGGCTGCGTTTGATGGGTGCTGGTGAGGCTGCATTGATTGGTGCTGGTGAGGCTGAATTTGATGGGCGCTGGTGAGGCTGCATTTGATGGGTGCTGGTAGGCTGCATTTGATGGGCACTAGTGAGGCTGCATTTGATGGGCACTGGTAAGGCTGCATTGATTGGTGCTGGTGAGGCTGCATTTGATGGGTGCTGGTGAGGCTGCATTTGATGGGCGCTGGTGAGGCTGCATTTGATGGGCACTTCCTTTAAAAAGGTGGGGTTTACATGGGCAGAGAAAAGGAGGTGGGGTCAGGGGTGGAGCCAAGGGGGCGGCAATATGCTGCAGCCCTGTACACGGGTGACATATAACTTTGTTTTCGCCCAGGTGCATATGCTGGTTTATGCATAATGCATATGTTATGGTTTTAGCTATTATTTTGTGTAATTTTTCTACTACATCACACTTGTGGTCTCCTTTTCTTTCTTTTCACACTAGATGTTTACCATTGCTATCACTTCCTTTGTGTGGTATTTTTGCTGGGTGAAGGGAGGGGGGTTTAATTTTCCTCTCTCCTCTTCACCCAATTGTTAATTCAGGAACTTTAGGTGGCCACAGGTGCATTTCTCATTGGGATCTAATGACACACATGATTTACTCATTTATTGAATGATACGTTTAATTATTTTGTTTTTTATATATATCTGTATGTATCTTTAGCACTCTAGCTTTCACTAAGCACCGTATCTGGTGTGAAACGCGTCAGTGGATGTGCTGTTAGTCTGTATTGCCCTGTGATGTTTTGATAGCCATTTTTTAAATAAAGGTTAACTTTTTTGGAGTGCGGCTGTCCAGCGTTCTATTTCTCCCATTATCTTTGTTGCAAACAGAGCCAGCACCCTGCTTGATTGTGGAGACAGCTGTTCTTAGGAGAGGTGATTACTTTGGAGCGCTGCACCCCCATCCAGGGTGGCCTGCCTAGAAATGCTTACTCCCCCATACTGACATTCACACCAAGGAATTTTGATGTTTGAAATAAATCTGCCCAGTAGCCGAACCACTGCTTGCAACAGGGATGAAGGCTCTTGAGAGGAGTACTGAGCCCTCCCATCAGCTATGATCTCAGAAGAACCGGGACACAGTGATGACATCATTGGGTCTGAAATATGGTATATGTAGTGCTACCCTTTTGAGGGCAACTGGCAGAATCAGTACCCCACTGGTTGCCCCGACCCTGCTAGTCCTCCACCTCTGACACCATGGGTTCAAACATTGTTTTACTTCAGTGAGTGACAACAATGAAATAGGTAGACATGTGCAATTAGCTTTGTTCCGAATTAGATTTTTAACACATTTTGATAAATTAGTTCATTTGGAAATATCCATATTAACAAAAAACTGTTTTACAAAGTTTTCTGATTATTCGTGAATTCAAATATTCTACAATTCAGAAATCTGAAAATTCTACGATTCAGAAATCTGAAAATTCGAAAATCGGAATATTCGGAAATTTGGAAATTCGAAAATCCAAAAATAAGAATGAAAACCTTCAAAATTCAAACGAACAAAAATTTGAAAATAAGAACAAAATCTCATCTAATCTAACCTAAAACTAATAATTACTTAACTATTACTAAATGATTAAACTATAAGTATTGGAATTTCCTTTCAAATTTGGCTGTTAGTGAACGTAGCGAATACAAATTTATCCGAAGTTAAGAATTATTCCTTAATAACGAATGCCGTGTCTAAACGAATGGAACTTAACAAATGACCTTTTATTATTATTTATTATTAAATAGTACCATTCCATTTGTTTAGATGTGGCATTCGTTATTTCTCATAACAAATTCAATAGTTAGTTATTAATTCAAATTTTCAAATTTTCAGATTTTCACATTTCCAAATTTTAGAATTCCGATTTCATGAACTTTTGAATTTCCGAATTATCGAATCTTCGAATTTCTAAATTTTCTAATTTATGAATTTTCCAATATATGAATTTACAAAATTCCCAAAAAACAAAACAAATGAAAGGAACGTGAAAACAAACACATTTTTCAGCAGTGTACATGTCTAGAAATAGTTACACCACAATCTGTTAAACCGATGAACTTGTTTACTTTGTAAGATAAAGGCAATTGAAAGAGAACCACTTGGATTTATACATTAGAATAGTATTTCCGGTCTGGATATCACCAGAAATGAAGTGACACCCAGATGGAAAAGGTCAGAGAATATCTGAATATAAACAGTAATTATTCACAAGTATACGTATACATAGTCTATGTGAACAGACATCAGAAGATCTTTCCCTTCTGTCTCTCAACACATAGGCGCAAATAATAAATGCAAATATCATGAACCTTCAATAACAGTCAACTGCAATGGAATTTATCCTGCTCTTTTAACCACTTGCCTCATATGGTATGATCAGGATATTAAGCCACTGCGCGCCCCCGCGGGCGCTCATCGCAGCGATCGTTGTTGTGGGGTGTCAGTCTGACACCCTGCAACTACGATCTCGGTAAAGAGTCTCCGACGGAGGCAAGCTAGGCCTCACCCAGCCCCTTTTATAGACACTTCCAGCATTCTGTTCTTCCTTCTCAGCCATCTGGTAGTTGTAGTTCCTTATGATTCAGCTAAAGGGCAAATCCAGTCAATCTGAACTACATGTCCCAAGATGCTTTGCTCTGCTTAATCTCTGCATTCCAGATAAGACAGCTTTAGAGTCTGAACTCAACACTAGAGGGAAACAACTCCCAAACAGTGAGGTTACACAATGTCTCCCCATTGCAGGCATGGGTACCCAGCTCCTGGCTACATATATAATGAAACAGAAAGGTTTTCATTAAAAAATGTAATTTGTATGGTGGTGAGAATAGAAAGAATAAAGAAAGAATAGAAAGAAGGAAACAAGGAAGGCAAAAGATAAACAGATTAACTTCAGCATCAACATCCACATGGAAGTAGGTGTTCATTGTGACTATTGCATTTTTGGTTATTATGCCATGTTACAGTAATTATGGTGCAGTGCCACCAATATTATTGCTGGTTGATTGCTGCAGGAGTTTGGTCGTGTGTGACCTCTCCGCTACAGATCCGTTATATATACAATCTGTTTTGGGGTATAAGTATTCTGCAGAAGACCAGCCTGGGGTCTTTTGTTGCTGACCCATGGAAATATGAATGTCAGCATTCTTTCCTGCTGCTGCCTTTCCTCTTAAAGGGTCCATCTTCATGGACTCCAGTTACTATGGACTTTGTTGCTATGGACATTATCCTCACTTTGAAGTGATTTCCATTTCACTCACTTCCTGTTTTGATGATGGGACAGGAAGTGAAATGAAATCTCCACAATGGGACACAGATGAAAAAAAAAAAAAATTGACAGGGATTATAACTCTCCCTTACCCTTACTCCCTTGGGGAAGACACCAAATCTAAGGACTGGTGGGACCTCGGTGGAAAGTCTTAAAAACATTTTAAAACTTTAAAACTCTTTTGATAAAAACTGATTGGGATTTCAGTGCAGCAGAGGCACTGGGATTGATTTACTAAAGGCAACTAGACTGTGCACTTTTGAAAGGGCAGTTGCTCCAAAGCTTAGTAAATGGGGTAAAGTCTCACTTTACAAAGAATGCCCAATCACATGCAAGGAAAAAAAAACAGCATTTTTATTTAAACTAAGGCTGTTACTGATTAAAATTTTCCTGTTCAATTAATCGATTTTTTTTTTAATCGATTAATTGTCTAATTTCGAGGAATTATAACGCACATACAGATCCAACTACTTTTAGCTGATCTCCTTGCATTGCGACTCTGCATTAGTCAGCGGTAAATGTGGTATACACTATATACAATCACCCGACACTAGTTAGTTTCCACAATCCATGACTTAACTTCACAGTTCACATAAATACGTTTTAAATTCAACCTGTAGCACTGACGTAAGTCTTTTTTTTTTTCCACAGTAGCGTGACAATCCCTCCACCTCCGGTCTAACTAATCCCTCTCACCTTATGGCATGGACCCCTGTGCAAACAGGTGGTCATGCAAGCGGGTATCAAAAGGGTTAACATGGACCATAAAGCGCCTAGAGGTGATTTAGTTCGCATTGTGCGCTATACAAGCATTTCATTCATTCATTCATAAACTTCTCTCACGTCTCCTTAGATCTCAGCAAGGACGCCAGGTTATGGGTAGAAAGAAAAGATCTAAGTGCTCACCGCTTAACCTTCCTGGCGATTATTTCAGATTTTAGGTGCTAAAAGTGGTACAATTATTTTGCATGGAAATTTGGCGTTTTATATTGTAGTTCTGTAATTCTTAGCAATACCTCACTTAAATCTGTCCAAACCAGAGTCTAGCAGACATCCTGGGTATGATAAAGTTTGAAAAATGAAATCATAAATTATAATATAATAAATTATTATAAATAATTGTACCAAATAATAATATAACAATAATAAAAATTATTCAATAATGTCATCAAATCAAAAACACTGAAATTTGCTCAGTTGCAGAATTATCACTGTCATTACTTTTCAGTATTTGATGACGGATCTCCCCACAAATCGCTATCGCTCAATTCTGCGAGTGATTCCAATTTATTATCGCTGTTTTCTAGCTGGTCTAAAATCATTTTTGATGTAAAGGGACAGTTTTGGTTGCTATGGACAATCTCCAGTTTCCAGGCATAAAGAACAGTTTTTATTATATAAAACTGCATGCAGGACACTGGAGAAACCACTAGGGACAAAGGGGGTGTGAAATTATTACATACAGCAATGTAATCTGGAATATTACATTATACTGTATGTATAGTGAGTGTTTAACTTTTTGAATTTGGCGCCGATCTCCGTCCCCGTGCGTCGCAACGCTCGCAGGGAACGGAGATCGGCTCCGTGATAGATTGAGCAAGACACGGCTCGCTCGTACAGCGGGGGGACATCGCTGGATCCGAGGGAGAAGGTAAGTAAGCTCTCCTTGGATCCAGCGATACGGTCCCGAGTCTGGCTCGGGGTTACCGCTTTTGGTATAAAAATTCCACCCCAAGCCAGACTCTGGAATACCGTCAGGGGGGTTAAGTATAAGATTTCATTTTTGTGTTCAAACACAAACTACTCACATAAAGATGATAAAAACACAGCATGTAAAGCCGACAATCGTGTTAGTTCCGTAGGGCAGCAGCGGGTGACGTCATGCGTAGCTCCTCCCCGTACGCGTTCCGTTAAATCAGAACTTCAACGTCACCGGACTCCTCCCCCCTTCCCTTCGTTAGTATACAGAGGTACTTGGGGAAGGGGGGAGGAGTCCAGTGATGACGATGTCTGTGACGTCACCGGATCTCCGACAGAACTCCCTGAAGACCCAGAAGCCGGCGGAGAGGTGAGTATTTTGATCGATCAAAAAAAAATTTGATCGATCAAAAAAATTAAAGATTAATTGAGGAATTCATCTTTAATTTCCACAGCCCTAATTTAAAATTGGATGATGGAACTTAGCAGATCTCTCCCTAATTTACAAAGCTCTGGAGCAACCGCACTTGCAAAGTTTTGCCCTTAGTAAATCAACCCCTCGGTGTTGTAAAATCAAGGAGCTTACTGTATTTCTGTAATTGCACCGTTTTAAAAAAACAACACATAGAAAAATGTTCATTTATTGCAGAGATGTATTCAATGTTTTTTTTTTTTTTTGCCCTGACATAGACTTTAATTTATTGCTATTTCATGTCTTTTCTTTTTCCATTATTCAGTTATTATTTTATCTGTTTTAGGCACAGCACAACCATTTAAGGCTAGCATTGTTTAAGTTTCTCCTCCGGCAAGAGCAGCGATTGGGAAATGAAATGATGGGGCTCTATAAAAGGAGAATTAAACTAACACCCAGTTGTCAGTCGTCTTCTCTTTGAAGACTGCTTGGAATGAGTTGGCCCTTACATAGAGACACTCGTATGATGTGGAGAACATAGGAAGGATTATGTCCCCCACTCAACGCTCCCCTTCTAGATCCTATCTGAAAACAGCATAGCGTCGTAGGATCAGGGGGACTGAATAAATTATACTTGTTTGATTAACCACATGACACCAAAGATAAGATTTTATTTTGATACATTTATGTTACGTTTGTATATCAATGTATCAGCTGGATTTATTTTTCTTTTTTCATGTTTTTCGTGTGTTTAAATAACTTCTGTGAAACCAGAAAACTGACTAAATTAAAATCTAAGGCAATTCTTTTGGAAAGTGATTGAGCTCCTCTTGGTTTCTGCTCAAAATTTTAAGTGAGAAAATAGGAAATTCTTCCCGAAATGCTTCCCATAGAATGGGTCATATAAATAAAAAATAAAAATCATTAATCATTTACTTGTTTTTTTCTTTTCTTCTGAAAATTTATATAAAAATAAAATAAATAAAGCAAAAATATATACTGTATATACAAAAAAGAAGTAAAGTAAATGTAGAAGTGGGATGCTTTAACCACTTAAGGACCGGAATGATTTGCCCCCTTAACCTCCCTGGCGGTATGATTAGTTCTGGTTTTAGGCGCTGAAAGCGGTACAATTATTTTACATGGAAATTTGGCGTTTTATATTGTAGTCCTGTAATTCTTAGGAATAACTCACTTAAATCTGTTCAAACCAGAGTCTAACAGACATCCCGGGTATGATAAAGTTTATAATATAATAAATAATAATAAAAATTATTCAATAATGTAATCAAATCCTAAAACACTGAAATTTGCTCATTTGCAGAATTGTCGTTGTCATTAGATTTAGTGTTTCATGACGAATTTCCCCACAAATCGCTATCGCTCAAATCTGCGAGTGATTCTAATTTATTATCGCTGTTTTCTAGTTGGTCTAAAATCACTTTTGACATAAAGGGACACTTTTTGGTTGCTATGGACAATCTCCAAAAATCCAGGCAGAAAAAACTGTATTTATAATATAAAAGTGCATGCAGGGTACTGCACAGACCACTAGGGACAAAGGGGGTGTGTAATTTTTTTATACAGTACTGTAATCTGTAAGACAGTACTGCGTGTGTTTTGTGTGTTTTTAATTTTTTGAATGTGGCGCCAATCTCCGCTCCCGTGCGCCGTAACGTCGCAGGGAACGGAGCTCAGCGGCACTCGGGCACTGTGTGAATCGAGCAGAGGAGCTCTATCACACAGCATGGAGGACATCGCTGGATCCAGGGGACAAGGTAAGTAACTTCTCCCTGTATCCAGCGATGTGATCCCGAGTCTGGCTCATGGTTACCGCTTATGATAGTAAAATCCTAACCCGAGCCAGACTCGGGATTACCGCCAGGGAGGTTAATGACCAGGCCATTTTTTCCGATATGGCACTGTGTCGCTTTAACTGACACCCCACAGTTAGCAACACTGTAGAGAGTGCCCCCTACTGTTAACCCCTTCTGTGCCAGTGACATTTATACAGTAGTCAGTGGCTATTTATTTTATTTTTTATGTTTTATTTTTTATTTTATTTTTTTACTAGTAGTGGTGGTGATCCGCGATTGTTTGCAGGATTGCGACATTGCGGCGGACAGATCGGACACTTTTGACACCTTTTTGGGACCGGTGACATTTATACAGCGATCAGTGCTAAAAATAGCCACTGATTACTATATAAATGTCACTGGTCCCAAAAAAAGTGTCTGATCTGTCCACCGCAATGTCACAGTCCCATTAAAAATCGTTGCTTACTACTAGTTAAGAAATAATAGCCACTGATTACTGCATAAATGTCACTGGCACGGAAGGGGTTAACACTAGCGGGCACTCAAGGGGTTAAGTGTTCCCTAGGGAGATGTTTCTAACTGTGGGAGCAGTGTAGTGACTGGAGGAGGAGACAGGTCGCTGTTCCTAATCACTAGGAACAGCAGATCTGTCTATACTCCCCTGACAGAACGGGGCTCTGTCTATATGAAGAATTTCTCCCCTATTACTGTTTTGTCCCGAAGGATGCTGGAACTGTGACATCATAAGGGTGGGGTCACCATGTGACATCACACGGTGACCCCGCCCCTTATTCCTATATAAGTCGCCGCACAATGCGCCCCTGCCATTACGGCCAGGTAGAGCGAGGTGTCAACATCGGAAGGAAGAAGAAGAAGAAGAGAAGAAGAAGGCAGCGGGGACAAGTGACAGCAACAAGACCGGGCCAACGCTAGTAAAAGAGCTGTAGTTAGATAGAGGCGGCCCGGCAAGAAGAATCGAAGAGCGGTACAAGACCCCGAAGTCGGAAGAAGACCCCAGAAGTCAGAAGAAGACCCCCGGATGGCGGCGACGACGAAGAAGAAAAATCTGGGCTCCTCCGCTAGGAAAAGAGCTAGCAAAAGAGCAGACGATAGCGGAGGAGCCTGGCGAGAAGACCTCCGAAGACAGAAGAAGACCCCTGGAGCTGTCTAATAAAGTACTTTAAAAACCTCTGTTGAGTTTTTTTATTAACACATTTTTTCCCAGGTGAATGGGTAGAGGTACATCATACCCCATACTCATTCACACAGGGTGGGGTGCCGGAATCTGGGGGCCCCCTTATTAAAGGGGGCTCCCGGATTCTGATAAGGCCCAAACCAACGGCCATGATTGTCAGGAAGAAGCCCTTGTCCTCATCAACATGGGGACAAGGTGCTTTGGTGTGGGGGGACCACAGGGCCCACCTTCCCCAAAGCACCCCCCCATGTTGAGAGCACGATGGCTCCGGAGGGGGGGGCGCTTGCTTGTTCCCACCCCCTTTCCTGACCGGCTGGGCTACGTGCTCAGATAAGGGTCTGCTATGGACTTTGGGGGGACCCCCACGCCGTTTTATCGTCGTAGGTGTTCCCCTTTAAATCCATACCAGGCGACAGGTCTAGCGAGGCGTCAATCTCGCCGGTGGAGGCGGCGACACTGACTTCCTTCAGTAGTTCCGTCTACCTGGAGCCACGTTCAAAATGAACAGACTTTACTTTGTGTGTGGGCATAGTCCGCCGGAAAAGTCCGGTCATGTGTGGGCAAGTCTGATAATTCGAAAAGTCTGGCGGACCTCCGCTGCAAAGTCCAGCGCGTTGATGTGCCGGACTAAGCCTGCCGGATAGTCTTATCGTGTGTACGCGGCATTATACTCACTTCCCAAAAACACAGCATTACCAGGATCAGCAGCTAGCACCTGCATTTAACCCATCCGCCCAGCCCAGCCTAGCCCACCCAAGTGCACTATCAGTCGATCACTGTCACTTAAAGAACACTAAACACATAACTGCAGCATTCGCAGAGTCAGGCCTGACCCCTAACAGTTTTTTTTGGCAGCGTTTGTCGCTCATCTGTCTGATTCAGGCTCAGAATACGAACCAGTTGACAGCAGCAGCACCCTGGAAGATAGGTCTGACGATGGAGTAGTGGTCTCTGCCAAGGTCAGGTATACCCGACCCAATTTTTCTGCTGTTGTTGAGCTGCAAGAACTGCAGGGCTCTTATATGAAGCAGAGAGCCAGTATTAGTGCTGCTCATCCTTCTGGTGAACTGGCAAACACCAGCGGCAAGCACCAGCGGCCTAGTACAGCCTGGTCGTACATCCAGCACTGCAGTATCACATGATGATGTGGCGAGTCCCATAAGTGCAGTTCAAGCTGGTGAGGTGGCTAGCAAAAGTAGAGTCCCGCTACCACCAAGAAGACAAAGACAGGCCCGTCGAGCCCATAGTGCCCTTCCTGCTGCATTTGCCATCTGAATTGGGAGCCCACCACTTCTGTAGCACCCGTACTTCCCCCATTCACTGGCCAACCTGGCATTCTGGTGGAAACTGTTGATTTTACGTCACTTGATCTTTATTCACTGTTTTTCACGGAATATCTCTATAGATCTGTTGTGGACCAAAGTAATTTGTATGCTGGTCAATTCATCACCACTAATCTCCAGTTGGCCCTTGCCAGAGATTGGATACCGGTTATGGTCTCTAAATTTAATACCTTTATGGGCCTATCCATCCTCATGGACATAGTTAAAAAAAAGTGAGTTGCGGTCATATTGGTCCACTGACCCAATTCACCATATACCCTTGTTCTCTGCCTCCATGACCAGGACATGATACGAGCAGATCTTGCGGTTAATGCATTTCAATGACAATGAACTCTGTCATCCTCTGGGGGGCCCTGGACACGATTGGCTCCACAAAATTCAGCCCCTCGTAAACCACATCAACCAACAGTTTGCAGTCTTGTTTACTCCTGATCAAGTTGTCTGTGAGTCCCTGATTACATTTTCTGGCCGCTTGTCTATCAAACAGTATCTCCCCAGCAAGCATACCAGATACGGGGTCAAGATGTATAAGCTCTGTGACAGGGCAACAGGCTATACATATAGTTTTATGGTTTATGAGGGAAGAGATAGTCACGTGGAGCCAGAGAACTGCCCAGACTACATAGGGAGCGCTGGTAAGATTGTGTGGGACTTGGTGTCACCCTTATTTGGAAAGGGGCACCACTTGTACGTGGACAATTATTGCCACTTTTTAGTCACCTTTTTGATTGTGGAATTGGCACATGTGGCACCACGCGATCTAATTGACTGGGCTTCCCCCCAACGACTTGTAGAATCCCAACTTAGACAGGGGGAGAGAGCCTGCTTGAAATTTAATAATTTGTTAGCAGTGAAGTGGAGGGATAGATGGAATGTTTTCATTCTGTCCTCCCTTCACGCAGATACGACCCCTCTCTGTCCACGAATACAACCTTAACATGGGAGGGGTGGACCTCAACGACCACTTGTTGGCGCCATACTTAATTGCCCGTAAGGCCAGACGCTGGTACAAAAAAGTGTCTGTATATTTATTCCAATTGGCTCTGCTGAATGCTTATGTGCTACACAAAGCTTCAGGACAAACAGAATCCTTCCTTAAATTCCAGGAAGAGATCATCACAGCCCTTCTGTTTCCAGACGGTGCTGTGGCCCATCTTCCCAACGAAAATGCAGTGAGCTGGCTGCATGAGAGGCATTGTCCTCCCTGGTACCCCTACCCAAAGAAATCCCCAAAGACGATGTTGTGTCTGCAGAAAACACGGATTTAGGCGTGAAACTCGCTTTTATAGTCCCTCCTGTCCTGACCAACCTGGTCTCTGCATCGTTGACTGTTTCAAATGCTACCACACATAGTACGACATATTGAGCTTTTGGCTCCATACACTTCACTTGAAGCACAATAAAAACATGAAATATGTCTGAAAAAGCATGAAAAACACATCATAAACACATAAAAAGAACATTACAGAAAACGCACAGAAAATATATGAAATGGTTGTATGTGCAAATATTTTGTTGATTCTTAAGCACTTGCCGACCAGCCGCTGTCATTATACTGTGGCAGGTCGGCACAATCCCGTGAGCCGTCATAGCTATACATCAGTAGGGTGACTACATATCCCGGACTGCCCAGGACAGTGCTGCAATCGGCAGGTCTGTCTTAGGTCCTGGGCACCTTCATTCTGGGACAATACAGTGTCCCGGAATGAAGCTGACAGAGGAGAAAACCCCGCCATAGCACTGGTGCTCGCTCCGCCTCCACCATCATCTGAGAGACTCTTCTAATGGCCAGGCCACTGGTTGCTACAGCCGCCTGGCAAGTAACAACCAGTGAAGTCATGGCCGGGACTCCCTGCCCTGCATTCAAAGTGGAGGAGGAGTTAACTTGCTCCCGCTCTGCGCCTAGTGCTCTCCGCACAGCCGGCTCCACCTCCACCACGGATGCCCACTCCATCCACCTCCTCTATCATCTCCGGGCCGGCTCTGCCTCCACAGATCAGCATGCAGCACAGCCCGCATTGTACAGTCCAGGACACACTGCACCATCAGATCACTGGTAGCTCCTTTTCCAGGGATCATCTCTCCTTCCAGTTCCGGGATTCCATTCACTCAGCATTGCATCTCCCTTCCTGTAGCATCTCAGTCCACACTGCACTCACCTCTCCCTTCCTCAATCCCCCCTCCATCAGCAGGTTGCTTTAACTTCTCCCCTCCCACCCTTTCCACCAGTACAACACCTACAGTGTTGGGCTGGTGGAACTATTGGTTTACTATTGCCCACTTGACTGTACAAGCTTCTGCTTTGATCCACCCAATCTCACAGAACCTAGGCTCTTCCACAGATTCCTTGGCTCTCTTACTGCTGCACAGGCCCATACCCTGACCTTTCAAAAGGATCCCACCTGACTCTTGTGCTGAGGCCTCTTGTCTCCTAGCCAGAACCCTGAACTACTGAAATGTCCTCGCCTATAATGGCTGTGCACACACACAGAGTTTGCAGATCTCCTGCACGACTTGGCCACAGGATTGAAGGATCGTCCCACCCAAGTCTCTTTGAAGCCTCTGGACTCTGGGCCTTGATCTAAAATTACCAGACCTAGAGAACACTGACAAGTAAGTTTTCTCTACTTAGGAACAATACTCTGGGGCCCCTCAACTGTAACATTGAGAATCCTATACGCCTTTTGGCTATACTCGTACAATGGCAGGGCCTAGCACTGCTACAAGGCAGGAAAAGGCCCCTCTGGTATTAATATACTTTAAAGCAGGGGTCTCCAAACTGTGGCCCTGGGGCCGAATGTGGCCCTTTGCTTGCCTTTATCTGGCCCTTGGGAAACTTTTCCTTCCACTGATACTGATACAAGACACTATTCCTTCCTCTGATACCAATAATGGGGCATTATTTCTCCCATTGATGCCAGCGATGGGGCACTATTCCTCATACTGACAACAACAGTGGGGCACTATTAATCCCACTGACACGAATGATGGTGCACTATTACTTCCTTTGACACCAATGATGGGGCACTACTAATCCCACTGACACCAATGATGGGACACTATTAATCCCACTGACACCAATGATGGGGCACTATTAATCCCAGTGACACCAGTGATGGGGTGCTATTCCTTCCACTGACACCAACGATGGGGCACTAATGAGCCCACTGACATCAACAATAGGGTGCTATTTCACCCCCTAATAACAAAGATGCATTTTTTACTCCCACTGATGCCAGGATACTTTTTACTCCACAGTTTGGCCCTTCTAAAGTCTGGAGGATATTAAACTGGCCCTTTGTTTAGAAGGTTTAGAGACCCCTGCTTTATAGGCTACATTCAACTTTAAAAAAAAATAAATAAATGCACATTTTGCAGGTAAAAAATTTGCAATTACTTTTTTTTTTTCTAGAAGCCTGTAAACTATTGCACCCACGATCAGCAGATCGAGGGTGGAATGTCAGGCTCCTGCAGACTGTCAGTGTAGTGGTCTGCCCATACCTCCGATATGGGCAGGCAGTTATTTCAGTCAAGGAAAAAATCTATGAACTACGTGGAAATTCAGCAGCGCTATCATAGTTTATTATTATTATTATTATTATTATTATTATTATTATTATATAGGATTTATATAGTGCCGACAGTTTACGCAGCGCTTTACAACATTAGGGCAGACATTACAATACAATACAATTGAATACAGGGGGGAATCAGAGGGCCCTGCTCGTTAGAGCTTAAACTCTAGGAGGGAGGGTCAAGTTATACAAAAGGGTAATAGCTGTGGGGGATGAACTAATGGAGAAAATAGTGCAGTTGTTAGATGGAGGCAGGATAGGCTTCTCTGAAGGAATCGCCTAAAAGTGGATACATTTGGAGACAGTCTGACAGATTGGGGTAGCGAATTCTAGAGGATGGGAGAGGCTCGGGAGAAGTACTGGAGGCGGATATGGGAGGAGGTGATGAGGGAGCTAGAGAGCAGGAGGTCTTGGGGAGGAACAAAGAGGGCGATTAGGTTGGTATTTTGAGACTAGGCTAATGATGTAGCGGGGGGCAAAGTTGTGGATGACTTAGTAAGTTATTGTTAGTATTTTGAATTTAATTAGTTGGGCAAGTGGCAGCCAATGGAGGCATAGAGAGGGGTAGCAGACACGGGTAGCAGACACTGTGCGGTTTGTAAGGTGGATGATTCCGGCAGCAGCATTCATGATGGACTGAAGGGGGGATAGTCTATTTAAAGGTAAGCCAATGAGGAGATAACCACGGAGTGAATCAGGAGCTTTGTGGTTTCATTGGTTAGAAAGGGATAGAATTTAGAGATGTTGCGGAGGTTGAGGCGGCAAGTTTTGGAAAGTGATTGGATGCGGGGCCAAAAGGAGAGTTTAGAGTGCAGGATAACACCTAGCATGCTGACATATGGTGATGGGTGGATGGTTGTGCCATTGCTCTTCACAGATAAGTCAGGGGAAGAAGCACGTGGGGGAGGAAATATTATAAGTTGAGTTTGAGGAAGTGGTGTTACATCCATACAAATATGTCTGTTAGTAAGTTGGTGATGCGTGAGGAGACTGATTGAGTGAGTTGAGGGGTGGAGAGATAGATTTGTGTGTCGTCAGTGTAGAAATTATATTGAAAGCCGTGAATGGCTATCAGCTGACACATGGAAGAGGAGTAGATTGAAAATAAAAGAGGACCAACAACAGAACCTTGGGAAACCCCGACGGAGAAGGGAAGAGGAGTGGAGGAAGTAGAATTGTAAGTGACACTGAAGGTGCGTTGGGATAGATAGGATGAGAGCCACTGAAGAGCACAGTCATGGAGACCGAGGGAGTAACGTTTTTTTGAGAAGAAGAGGGTGTTCAACAGTGTCAAAGGCAGCTGAAAGATCCAGAAGTCGGAGTACAGAATAGTGTCCCTTGGTTTTTGCAGTTAGTAGGTAATTTGTGAGTTTTAAAAGAGCAGTTTCTGTGGAGTGTTGAGGGCGAAATCCAGATTGAAGGGGATCAAGAAGGTTATTCTTAATGAGGTGGTCACTCGGTTGTAAACCAGGCGTTCAAGGAGTTTATAGGAAAAGGGGAGCAAGGAGATAGGGCTTAGGTTGTTAAGATTGGTAGGGTCCAAGGACGGCTTTTTAAGTATGGGGATGACCAGTGCATGTTTTAGAGCATTGGGGAAAATGCCAGAGGTGAGGGAGAGATTGAAGATGGGAGTTAGAGAGTGTAGGATAGAGTCAGATGGTGACCTTAGTGTTTGAGAGGGAATAGGGTCCAGTGGGCAGGTGGTTAGGTGGGCATTAGAAAGGAGTTTAGCAACTTTGTCTGTAGTAGCAGATTTGAATAAGGTGGGTGTCAATTGTACCTGTTGTAATGGGGTCTTAACTGGGGGAGATACCTGTAGAGTGGAGATTTCATCACTGATTGAGTACTACAAGCCATGAGCTGCAAAGGCTGTCGGAACTTGTAGTCTTTTCATTCACAGAACTCTGTAAATGAACAATGCAGCTGTGTGAGCGGAGCCCTGCATAGCCACGCTTTTTTCAAATTGTGACAGCGGGTGTGGAGAGAAGATTCCCACTCCTGCAGGGAGAGCTGCAGGAACATATTACATGTTCCCAGGGGTCAAGTCCTGGGAAAAAAAGTGTGGGAACTCCCACCCAAGATCGATTCCCCCACCAAAAAAAAAAAAAAAGGTACGCTCATATGCATATATACTGCACAGAAAATACAGTACAACATTTATTGTAAAGTGCCAGTTTACAAAAACAAAATAACGTGTCAAACAAAACAATCAACACAATGGGTGATGATCTTTCCCTCGCAGGGAATTTCTACCACAAATACACCCTGTTCCAAATTCTGTTACACAGCCCATTAGAAAATATCCCACAAACAGGAATAAGTATTGGCAGAGTATTGAAGAGTATTGGCAGGGTATTGCAGAGTATTGATAGGGTATTGCAGAGTATTGGCAGGGTATGTATTGAAGAGTATTGGCAGAGTATTGCAGAGCATCGGCAGGGTATGTATTGGCAGGGAATTGCAGAGTATTGATAGGGTATTGCAGAGTATTGGCAGGGTATTGCAGAGTATTGATAGGGTATGTATTGTAGAGTATTGATAGGGTATTGCAGAGTATTGGCAGGGTATCGCAGAGTATTGGCAGGGTATCGCAGAGTATTGGCAGGGTATTGCAGAGTATTGGCAGGGTATGTATTGGCAGGGTATTGCAGAGTATTGATAGGGTATTGCAGAGTATTGGCAGGGTATTGCAGAGTATTGGCACAGTATTGCAGAGTATTGATAGGTTATTGCAGAGTATTGGCAGGTTATTGCAGAGTATTGGCAGGGTATGTATTGTAGAGTATTGGCAGAGTATTGTAGAGTATTGGCAGGGTATGTATTGGCAGGGTATTGCAGAGTATTGGCAGGGTATGTATTGCAGAGTATTGATAGGGTGTGTATTGTAGAGTATTGATAGGGTATTGCATAGTATTGGCAGGGTATTGCAGACTATTGGCAGGGTATTGCAGAGTATTGGCAGGGTATTGCAGAGTATTGGCAGGGTATGTATTGCAGAGTATTGGCAGGGTATTGCAGAGTATTGATAGGTTATTTATTGCAGAGTATTGGCAGGGTATTGCAGAGTATTGATAGGGTATGTATTGCAGAGTATTGGCAGGGTATTGCAGAGTATTGATAGGGTATGTATTGCTGAGTATTGGCAGGGTATTGCAGAGTATTGATAGGGTATGTATTGCTGAGTATTGGCAGGGTATTGCAGAGTATTGGCGGGGTATGTATTGCAGAGTATTGGCAGGATATTGAAGAGTATTGGAAGAATATTGAAGAGCATTGATAGGGTATTGCAGGGTGTGTATTGGCAGAGTATTGGCAGGGTTTTGCAGAGTATTGGTAGGGTATGTATTGCAGAGTATTGGCAGAGTATTGCAGAGTATTGACAGGGTATTGCAGAGTATTGGCAGGGTATTTATTGGCAGAGTATTGGCAGGGTATTGCAGAGTATTGGCAGAGTATTGCAGAGTATTGGCACAGTATTGCAGAGTATTGATAGGGTATTGCAGAGTATTGGCAGGGTGTTGCAGAGTATTGGCAGGGTATGTATTGCAGAGTATTGGCAGGATATTGAAGAGTATTGGCAGGATATTGAAGAGTATTGATAGGGTATTGCAGGGTGTGTATTGGCAGAGTATTGGCAGGGTATTGCAGAGTATTGGCACAGTATTGCAGAGTATTGATGGGGTATTGCAGAGTATTGGCAGGGTATTGCAGAGTATTGGCAGGGTATTGAAGAGTATTGGCAGGGTATTGAAGAGTATTGGCAGAGTATTGAAGAGTATTGGCAGGGTATTGAAGAGTATTGGCAGAGTATTGGCAGGGTATTGCAGAGTATTGGCACAGTATTGCAGTGTATTGATGGGGTATTGCAGAGTATTGGCAGGGTATTGCAGAGTATTGACAGGGTATTGAAGAGTATTGGCAGAGTATTGGCAGAGTATTGAAGAGTATTGAAGAGTATTGGCAGAGTATTGAAGAGTATTGGCAGAGTATTGGCAGAGTATTGAAGAGTATTGGCAGGGTATTGCAGAGTATTGGCAGGGTATGTATTGGCAGAGTATTGGCAGAGTATTGCAGAGTATTGACAGGGTATTGCAGAGTATTGGCAGGGTATTTATTGGCAGAGTATTGGCAGGGTATTGCAGAGTATTGATAGGGTATTGCAGGGTGTGTATTGGCAGAGTATTGGCAGGATATTGCAGAGTATTGGCACAGTATTGCAGAGTATTGATGAGGTATTGCAGAGTATTGGCAGGGTATTGCAGAGTATTGGCAGGGTATTGAAGAGTATTGGCAGAGTATTGGCAGAGTATTGAAGAGTATTGACAGGGTATTGCAGAGTATTGGCAGGGTATTTATTGGCAGAGTATTGGCAGGGTATTGCAGAGTATTGCAGAGTATTGGCACAGTATTGCAGAGTATTGATAGGGTATTGCAGAGTATTGGCAGGGTGTTGCAGAGTATTGGCAGGGTATGTATTGCAGAGTATTGGCAGGATATTGAAGAGTATTGGCAGAGTATTGAAGAGTATTGGCAGGGTATTGCAGAGTATTGGCAGGGTATGTATTGACAGAGTATTGCAGAGTATTGGCAGGGTATTGCAGAGTATTGACAGAGTATTGCAGAGTATTGGCAGGGTATGTATTGCAGAGTATTGGCGGGGTATTGCAGAGTATTGGCGGGGTATTGCAGAGTATTGGCGGGGTAGTGCAGAGTATTGATAGGGTAGTGCAGAGTATTGCTAGGGTATTGCAGAGTATTGGCAGGGTATTGCAGAGTATTGATACTGATAGGGTATTGCAGAGTATTGATAGGGTATTGCAGAGTATTGGCAGGGTATTGCAGAGTATTGATAGGGTATTGCAGAGTATTGGCAGGGTATTGCAGAGTATTGATAGGGTACTGCAGAGTATTGGCAGGGTATGTATTGCAGAGTATTGACGGGTATTGCAGAGTATTGGCGGGTATTGCAGAGTATTGGCGGGGTATTGCAGAGTATTGATAGGGTAGTGCAGAGTATTGATAGGGTACTGCAGAGTATTGGCAGGGTATGTATTGCAGAGTATTGGCGGGGTATTGCAGAGTATTGGCGGGGTATTGCAGAGTATTGATGAGTATTGGCAGGGTATTGCAGAGTATTGATGAGTATTGGCAGGGTATTGCAGAGTATTGATGAGTATTGACAGGGTATTGCAGAGTATGGATGAGTATTGGCAATTTGGCAGGGTATTGCAGAATGCAACTTACTTACACATGACACTACTAGTGACTGACCTCCTGGTATTCTCTTCTTCCCTTCTGTTCTGGGGGGAGAAGTAAACTCAAAGTGCACTGCAGCGGCTGTTTCCCCAGGAGGCACTGGGTAGAGGGGAGCGGGAGGACAGTCCGGCGCACAGCGTGTGTCACACTGACGGGCTCGTGCCAGTGCGTGCCCACGCCGAAGTCATGTGACCGGTTGCTAGATGCGGAGCGGCCTCTGCCTAGCAACCAGTCACTCGGCGGCTGAGGAGCGGCGCGGACTACGCGCTGCATAGCCTCAGCCGGCCCTGCTCAGACAGCTAATGGGAACGGCGTTCCCGCTGTGGAAATAGTACGGGAACGCCGTTCCCATGCGTTCCCGCAGCACTCGAGCCCTGCATGTTCCACCCTAACAATGGGTGGAACATATAACTTGTTCCCGAAAGTCAACTCATCCTTTAATAATCAACATGATGACTTAAAGAGGGGTTCCCATTTTAAAGAAAATTCATTAAAAGTCAGCAGCTACAAATACTGCAGCTGCTGACTTTTAATAATCGTACACTTACCTGTCCCGGGGTCCAGTGATATGGGGGATCGAAGCCCCGCTCGTCTCCCCCTCCGTTCGGTGGCACCAGCATTGTAACTGTGGGGGCCCAGCTGTGGCTTCACAGCCGGCACCCACTGTGCATGTGCGAGCTGCGCCGCGTGCCGTGATAGGCCGCGCAATCATCTGGGACCTGTCACGTGTCCCAGATGATCGACAAGAGGGAGGGGGCCGAGCTGAGACCTTCCTGCGCTGAGGGGAAGTGACGTCAAGAGCCCAGTCACTGAAGGAGGCAGACTACGAGGGATCCTCTAGCAACAGCCATTTAGAGGTGAGTAAAAAATAAATTTTCCAAATTTTTTTTTTTTAGGCATATTCATGATTTGTTTTTTGTTTTTTTTAGGGTGGAACACCACTTTAAGGTAGAACTATAGGGAAAATGTTTTTTTATTTTAATTTTATTTTGGATAGAGCAAGGGAGGGTTATAACCCCTGTCAGATTTTTTTTTTCCTTCTATGTCCCATTGTGGAGATTTACGTTCACTTCCTGTCCCATAGCCAAACAGGAAGTGCAAGAAAATCCTTACAAATTAAGGGAATTCCTTATGCCGCGTACACACGACCGGACTTTTCGAGGGACTAGGTCCGACAGACTTTCGACGGAGTTCTGACGGAGTTCTGACAGAGTTCTGACAGACTTTCCGAATGAACAGACTTGGCCACACACAATCACACCAAAGTCCGATGGATTTGAACGTGATGACGTTACGACTGGACTAGAATAAGGAAGTTCATAGCCAGTAGCCAATAGCTGCCCTCGCGTCGGTTTTTGTCCGTCGGACTAGCACACACACGAGCGGATTTCTCGGTAGGAACTGGGTCCGGCGGAAAAATTTGAAACATGTTCCACTTCTAAAGTCTGTCAGACTTTTGTAAATCAAAAGTCCGCTGCAGCCCACACACGATCGAATGGTCTGCCGGAATCATTCCGTCGGACCTTTGATGTTGAAAAGTCTGGTCGTGTGTACGCGGCATTAGGGACCCCCAGGTCAACAAAACTATTGTTCCCATTGGAAGATTTCCCCTCTCAAACCCCCTGTACACACGGTTGGAGATTCCGACGGAATGTGTCCTATCAGACCGTTTTGTCGGATATGTCGACTGTGTGTGGTCTCCATCTGTCAGAATATCCGACGGACCAACTTTTCCAATTTGCCGGTAAAATTTTCCGACAAAATGCTCCGATCGGACATACTCCGATCATGTGTAGCCTACTCCGACGGACAAAGTGCCACGCATGCTCAGATCAAAATCCTAGACCAAAGCTATTGGCTACTAGCCTGAACGTAGTCCCGTCGTAACGAAATAACGTCATCACGTTATGTACAATCGGATTTTCCGACAACTTAGTCCGACCGTGTGTATGCAACATCACT
Organism: Lithobates pipiens; assembly: GCF_037356315.1. Lineage (NCBI taxonomy): Eukaryota > Metazoa > Chordata > Amphibia > Anura > Ranidae > Lithobates > Lithobates pipiens. The sequence continues at coordinate 21,768,091 of NW_027507825.1, forward strand.
TCCGAACCTCTTCTGGAATTAATGCCGACGGATTTGGTTTTCGGAATCTCCGACCGTGTGTACAAGGGCTTACTTTTCTGGGGACAACTCAAACTTTGGGGTTTTATTTTTACTTTCACTTTTAATGATAATGGTAAACAGGACGAACAGAGAGGGCGACTCTAATCAAAGTGTTCTAATTTTCTCATTTTTTTCCACTCTCTCCAAAACTAAAAACGAAAAAAATTGCCTATAGTATATTTTAAAATGTTATCTTTAGATTAACTTTTTTATTTTTATTTTATTTTTTATTTTTTTAGTAGGGGTGGAGGATTTGTGCCATTATGATCACTGTGTGAGCCAGTAAAAGCAGTAACAGTGGAATTAGTCTTAGTTAATAAAGCTGATTTGTTTTTCTACCCCTCTTCCCACTGCTAAATCAGTTATAACTGTAAAAACAAGATTATTACTTTAACAAGGAAACAAAAATAACCTATGACGTTTGTTTTGGAGTATATTTATAGGTGGAACCAATAAGTACTTTCTATCATATTTTAACATGATAAAAAGAAAACTACAAAAATAGACATTGCTAGCTGAACAACACAATGAATACTAGACTTTCCATCTAGTAAAAAAGAATAAAAATGTCACGATGGAATAATTTTATAACTCCATAAAGTTAAACATTGGCATTGTTCTGTATTGTGCCAGCAATGGGAAATAACTTACACTTTTTCCATTTCCTTTGCCTACACACTCCCCAAATCATTATGACAAATAGGACAGTACGTTTATTATATGCTGGAGAAAGTAATTGGGTGAGCTGAGCTGGTAAAAGGAAACCACGAGGATTTTTTGTTCATACTAATGGTAATTAGAAACTGGCTCATTCCAATGACGCAGAATATAAAGAACTGAGAAGGTGATAACAATTTGAATAATTATTACACAAAATAATGTTCAAATGCACGTTGCTTCAATGGTGTCTTATTGAATTGGATGCTGTAGTAGACTCAATAGGCTTCTATAGTCATAATGCAGTGATTGGAGATTACTCCTAGCCCCCGTACACACGGTCGGAGATTCCGACAACCAAATCCGTCTGAGTAATTCCGATGGATTAATTCCGGAAGAGGTCCGGAAGTGATGTTGCATACACACGGTCGGAATAAGTTGTCGGAAAATCCGATTGTACATAACATGATGACGTTATTTCGTTATGACGGGACTACGTTGCGGCTAGTAGCCAATAGCTTTGGTCTAGGAATTTGATCTGAGCATGCGTGGCACTTTGTCCGTCGGAGTAGGCTACACATGATCGGAGTATGTGTCCGATAGGAGCATTTTGTCGGGAAATTTTACCGGCAAGTTGGAAAAGTTGGTCCGTCGGATATTACGACGGAAACAGTACGATGCACACGACCACACACAGTCGGAATATCCGACAAAACGGTCCGATAGGACACATTCCGTCGGAGTCTCCGATCCTGTGTACAAGGGCCAAGAATACACTCAATAACAAGCAACAAGGCCCCGGGTTCAATTTGTGAGCTGTTTTGTCAATCGCACTCAAAATTTTGAAAATGCGAACTTTGCAGCAAATCCCATTGAAGTCTATGGGGTGTGAGCCTTGTTTTATTTGTAGTGTTCATAACAGGGGTGTTGCTAGGTCTACAAAAGATCTGGGGCTAGAGCCCATCGCAGTGTAGTAAAGAACGTTTTTTTTTTTTTTTTGTTTTGTTTTTTCGTTAGTTGGGGCAATGGGAAAATAGATACCGGTAAAAGATGAGGGAAGTCTGGGGGAGTTATAACTGGGGGAAATAAGAATTATAATGGATAAGAATGGAATAGATAGATAATATATATAAATTGGAATATGCAATGTGTAAATGAAATAATTTGGTTTTATTTATATAAAAGAAGAGGAAAATGGAATATGCTCTATAGGATATAAGATATATCTATGTGAGAAATGAATGTCTTTGTTGCTCCCTGTAATTGTTGTTCCACCCCTCTGGACTTATGTGATATAAATAAAGAAAGTTAAAGAAAGTCATAACCCTTGTACACACGGTCGGACATTCCGACGTATTTTGTCCGAAACTGGTGTTGCATACACACGGTCGGACAAAGTTGTCGGAAAATCCGATTGTTCGTAACGTGATGACGTTATTTAGTTACGACGGGACTACATTGAGGCTAGTAGCCAATATCTTTGGTCTAGGAATTTGTTCTGAGCATGCGTGGCACTTTGTCCAATCAGAATTCTCCACAAACGATTGGACAAAGTCCGATCGGATCATGTTGTCAGAAAATTTTATAGCCCACAAAACTTTGTTGGTTGGATATTCCGACGGAAACAGTCCGATGGAGCCCACACGCAGTCGGATTAGCCGACAACACGGTCCGATCGGACATTTTCCGTCGGAATGTCCGACCGTGTGTACAAGGGCTTACACTTGGGCGGGCATACACATGTATATAATATATATGTGTGTGTGTGTGTGCATATATCCCCAGAGAGTCCCCCCCTTACATCAGGGTTCTCAGCGAGCCCCCCCTGAAATCAGGGTCCCCAGAGAGCCTCACCCTTAAATCAGGGTCCCCAGAGAGCCTCACCCTTAAATCAGGGTCCCCAGAGAGCCTCTCCCTTAAATCAGGGTCCCCAGAGAGCCTCACTCTTAATCAGGGTCCCCAGGGAGCCTCCCCTGAAATCAGGGTCCCCAGAGAACCTCTCCCTTAAATCAGGAATTCTCTAGAAACAATCGGAAAAAGTCTGATCAGATTTTTTTGCCTGAAAATTTGAGATCCTGCTTTCAAATTTTTCTACATCGGAATTTCCGACGGAAAAAGTCCAATAGATCCCACACACGATTGGATTTACCGACAATATAATCCGATCAGACCTTTTCCGTCGGAATTTCCGACCGTGTGCACAGGGCATTAAACTGGGATGCTATTAACATTCATGGGCAGACTTCCCAATACTTTTGGTAAAATAGTGTATATTTAAAAGACATAATCACAGAAAGTAAATTCCTTTAACCACTTGCCACCCGCCCATTGTCAAATGACGGCGGCAAAGTGGTTTCAAAATCCTGACTGGACGTCATAGACCGTCCTCAGGATTTTGAGCCGCTGCACGTCCCCAGGGGCACGCATGGCGGCGATCGTTGTTGCGGGGTGTCAGTCTGACACCTCGCAACTACGATCTCGGTAAAGAGTCTCCAATCACGGCTGATCACAGTGTAAATAGGAAGAGCCAGTGATCGGCTTTTCCTCACTCGCGTCTGTCAGACGCGAGTAGAGGAGAGCCGATCGGCTGCTCCTCTGACAAGGGGGGTCTGTGCTGATCGATTATCAGCGCAGCCCCCCCGAGGATGCCCACACTTTACCACCAGGGAAGCCACCAGACCACCAGGGATGCCCAGCACCAGGTATGCCACCCTAGACCACCAGGGATGCCAGTCAGTGCCCACAATGGATGCCAATCAGTGCCCACAATGGGCATCACTGATTTGCATGTATTATTGTTTGGCACTGATTGGCATCCATCAGTACAATACAATGCCGCCTATCAGTGCCCATCCGTGCCACTTATCAGTGCCCATCCATGCCAACTATCAGGGCACATCCATGCCAACTATCAGGGCACATCCATGCCCATCTGTGCCAGATAGCCATGCCCATCTGTGCCGCCTATCCATGCCAATCCATGCCAGTTATCCATGCCAATCCATGCCAGCTATCCATGCTAATCCGTGCCAGCTATCAGTGCCAATTTGTGCCACCTATCAGTGCCCATCAGTGCCGTCTATCAGTGCCACATATCAGTGCCCATCAATACCACCTCATCAGTGCCACTTCATTGGTGCCACCTTATCAGTGCCCCTCAGTGCCGCCCCACCAGTGCCCATCAGTGAAGGAGAAAACATACTTATTTACAACGTTTTGAAACTGAAACAAAAAAAACATTTTTTTTTTCAAAATTTTCGGTCTTTTTTTATTTGTTTAGCAAAAAATAAAAAACGCAGAGGTGATTAAATACCACCAAAATAAAGCTCTATTTGTGGGAAAAAAATGATAAAAATGTCATTTGGGTACAGTGTAGCATGACCGCGCAATTGTCATTCAAAGTGCGACAGCGCTGAAAGCTCAAAATTGGTCTGGGCAGGAAGGTGTTAAAGTGCCCCCCCGGTATTGAAGTGGTTAAAGGACAACTTTCCGCAAAATACATTTTTCAGTTTATCATAGTTGCCCGTCATATGAAGTCTTTTTATATCTCCCCGGTACTCCGTTGGTGAGATGTTGTATCTTCACCAGATTTTGCAGTTTTATCCAAATGACACAGAGCAAGCCATGCAATAAATACAATAAATACTGTGTACAAAGTTGTTTGTTTTGCTGCCCTTCTGCAGAGTGTAGAATGTTTCTATAAAGATGGAGTGTTGCTTTAAAAATAACTTGTGCCCAGCTCCACACAGAGGGTATACATTATGTATTGCACGCTAGCCAACTGGGATTGAATTCGTCCAGTTCTTTATGATGTGGTTTATTATGATTTACGTTCTGCTGTTTACCACGTAGCTTTAATGAACTTCAGTGGTTTTCACTGGGTACAGAATTTTCCACTGGTCTAATGCGCTATTCATTTTCCTTTGGTTAATCTTCAATGCAGAATGTTGAAAACATGGAACAGCAGAAATTCATGTAGCTGTCCTATAGGTTGCCATCTCTACGAATCATGTTTTATATACCTAGGGTTGCCACCTGTCCAGGTTTCACCTGGACAGTTCGGGTTTGGAAACATGTGTCCGGGTTTCAGACTGCCAGAAACCTGGACACTATATTTAGCTTGGACTATGGCCTCCCAGCAGGGTTTCTGGCTGCAGTTGTCTAAGCTTAGAATGTTTGTTACACTCTTTCACACTGCCCAAAGCCAGCACTAATAACCCCCCCCCCCCCCCCCCAAACACACACACACACACACGGACAGGAGAGGAGAGAGGGCTCGATCTGTACCTCTTACCCCCATGAGAGGGGCCAAGGGGTGAGTGAGCCCACCATCCATCCCTGTCTGTGACTGAAGTATTCCCCCTTCTCTCTCCCAGATCTGAGTGAGTACACTAAGGCAAATCAGGGTTCTCAGAGCACCCCTTACATCAGAGTTTCCCTTTACACCAGAGGCCACGGTTTTTCCCCTTACATCAGAGTACTCCCCCTTAAATCTGGGTTCCCAGAGCATCCCTTATGTTAGAGTTCCCAGAGTCCCCCTTTACATCAGAGTCTGCAGAGTCCCCCTTACAGTGTAAAGGAACTCTGCAAGTTCAGATGTAAAAGGGGAACTCTGTGGACTCAGATGTAAAGGGGGACTCTTGTTATTAACTTCCTATGATTAGAAATGTTATTTAATGTCAAAATATATGTATAGTTTATACTATAAAAAAAACAAAATGGCGTGTGCCCCCCTAAAGTGTCCGGGTTGGACTTGAAGAAAAGGTGGCAACTCTATATATACCCCTGCCATGAGCCATGAGAAGCACCATCAAGAAAGAAGAAAGAAAATTGAGATATTACCTCCAGCAATCTTTTAACTGGGGTGTCGTCAAAGCATTACTAGTGAGAAATAGTAATCATCTGAAGTGGTGGCGCTTATTGCCCATGCAGCGTATTGCTAGTGTTGTGTACTTGCTAATGTGTTTTTCAAGCAATACTTGACAGCAGGTGTGCTTAAAGTCAACCTATGGCCATGCTACAGACATTCAGATATTACATATTCTTAATAAAGTGAAAAAAAAATAAAAAATCTCCTGCAAGGCAATGGCATAATGTGCTAGTGTGAATCGCATACTAGCACATTATGAAAATACTTGCCTGTGCCTGTGGCCAATTATAGCTCAGGGGGTTTAGTACACGCCCCACACTATATAAGGCCGCCAGCGCAGCGGCCTTGTGTAGTGTGTTCCGGCGTGCAGGGAAAGAGCAAGATAGGCAGGGACAGTGTATTCTTTTCTCAGGCATCTGCAGGAGCTAAAGTGTATGTTGTGTGCCTCCAGCACAGTATACACCTGTATCTACCCTTTATTGCTGGTGTTCTCTAATAAAGGCATCTGCAGGAGTTAGTGGGTGTTATGTGCCTCCAGCACAGTATACACCTGAAGATACCCCTTATTGCTGGTGTTGTCTGTTGCATATCTTGCATATTAGCCTTTAAAATGAGCACTTTGGATTTTGAACGTTCGAGTCCCATAGACTTTAATAGGGTTCTAAAGTTCGTACAAATTTTCAGGCCGTTCGAATGTTCTGGTGCGCACCGAACCAGGGGGTGTTCGGCTCATCCCTACCGGTGACGTCATCAGCAGCATTCAGTGTGATTATCTCCTAAACACTGCAAGTTTAGGAGATGGTCATTGTACCCAGTGGCGGTGCCACCCCCCTCTATGACTAATGGATAGATTCATGCTATGCATGCTATGCATGACTCTATCCGTGGCAACCCCCTGTTCATGCATCCGACCCCTTTTTGGATGCCAGACGCCTGAATTACAGCGGTGGGGGCGTATTTTCGTAGCACCTGATTAGAGCCATAGGCTCTAATATGTGTCAAAAAAGGTGAACTCGGAGCTCAAAGCATTGCGCTCGGAGTCCACCCAGGTGTGTGTATTCGCTTTTCTAACATTGAACCGCCTCTCTACCAATCAGGTAGCGTGGGTCTGATGCATGCCACCTAATTGGCTGAAAGGCGTTATGATTGGACAGCTATCAGGAGGAGACACATGGAGGACACAGCTTGCCGCTGTTTGATCCTCTGCAAGGTCCCACAGTTAGTCGCCATCACCCGCTGCCTGACCCGCTACTGAGATAGGGTAAGTGCCGGGCAGAGGGCGAGCAGGTGGGGGGGGGGGGGGTCACAGTGACAATTTTTGATGGGCACAGTGGTGGCCTTTGTTGAGCATAATGGCGGCATTTGATGGGGAAAAGTAGCAGCATTTGATGGGGCACTGTGGCAGCATTTGATGGGCACATTGGCTGCATTTGAATGAATCAATGAAATACTTGTATAGCGCTCAATGCGAATTGAATCACCTCTAGCTCTGATGGGTGCAGTGGCTGCATTTTATGGGCACAGTGGTAGCATTTGATGGGCACAGTGGCGGCAATTGATGGCACAGTGGCTGTGTTTGATGTCACAGTGGCTGCGTTTGATGGGCACAGTGGCTGCGATTGATGAGCACAGTGGCTGCATTTGATGGCACAGTGGCTGTGTTTGATGGGCACAGTGGCTGCATTTGACGGGCACAGTGGCAGCATTTGATCGGGCACAGTGGTGGCATTGTATGGCACACTGGCAGAATTTTATGAGCACAGTGGTAGCATTTGATGGGCACATTGACCGCGACTGATGGGCACAGTGGCTGTGTTTGATGGAACAGTGGCTGCGTTTGATGACACAGTGGCTGCATTTGATGGGCACATTCATTGCATTTGATGGACACAGTAGCAGTGTTTGATGGCACAGTGGCTGCAATTGATGGGCACGGTGGCTGCGTTTGATGGGCACAGTGAGGCTGCAATTGAAGGTTTTTTTTTCTGAATTTTTCTGTTTTTTTGCACCCCCCCCAAAATTTTTGAGCACCAGCCACCAATGACTCAGCAGCTTAGCCCACCCTAACAGGTGTACCACAATTGTGAGTCTAGTTGTTTTTATTTATATTATATTATTCTTTTTATATATTAGAAGCGGTATTTGAGTTTGGTCTCCAATCCCATAAGATAATTATCAGCATGAACATTTCTTCTATATGACACACCTGTAATGACAACACTTCCACTGGTGCATTAAGACCCATTTCAAACTGAGCCATGCCGGGCATCAGCAGTAAAGCGGCGCTATTTTTAGCTCCGCTTTACCGTCGTTTTTGCGGAGCTATTCGGCCGCTAGCGGGGCAGTTTTAACTCCCGCTAGCGGCCGAAAACGGGTTAAATCCGCCTGAAAAATGAGTTTTACAAAAAGTGCACCCAAGTCAGGTATGTAATGGAACCTTACAGTAAAGTACATCAACATACTTTACAGTTGACCAGTTGAGTCACTACCAGTCTGACCCAAGGGCCATGTTGGACCAGCAATTCTGCCCCTCAACTTACCAACTACAGAATTGCTTAGAGATAACTAATTCCTTTTGCATTTCCTATAGAGTTGCTTGTTTACTTGCAGACCAGTGACTCTCTCATTTGTGTCCATAAGGGACCTATTTATTGCAGGGAGTGGATACTCTTGCCAAGTTTTCGTTGATCACCGTATTGTTTACTCCATACTGTGCTCTGGAGCCTGTTATGTATGTCCCATGGAGTCCTCTCTGCATATGACCTGGCTCTCCTTCTCCTGGCTATTTATTTTTGTCTTTCATTCAAGAGTTTGTGGACACCTTGCCATCCCATCTGTACTATATGGGCAAAAGTGTGTGAACACACCTCCAAATTATTGATTTCTGGTGAAGGGTGCTGATAATGCTACAACTCACAAAGACATTTCAGACAATTGTGGGCTTCCAAACTAGTGGCATACAGACGATGGTTTAATGAGTTTGATTTAATGGAACTTGACTGGTCTGACAACAGCCCTGCCCTTAACTTTACTGAACACCTTTGTGTTGGAACCTTGACTGCAAACCAGGTCTTCCAATTCTATGTCAGTACCTAACCCCACAAAAGCTCTTTTAGCTGAATGGGCACAAATTCCCACATTCCAAAATCTTGTGGATACTTTGCTAGAAAGATAAAGGTTGGGGTTAAATTCACAAGTTAGAATAAGGTACTGTATCTTCAGTGCGGGTAAGATATTTCCTTAATGCATTTAAACATGGTGGTCTTTGATGGCAATAAAGACTCTGCACTTCTTTTTAGGGACATTTTTCAGAAAAAAGTTGCGTATATTATTTGAAATGCAGGTAGGGGCATTTGCAAGATGCAAAATGAGACTTTTGCACAAAGATGTGGTCACTCTTAAGGGATGGAGCTCTTAAGGCTGGTGTTGATTAAGATAAATGTAAAAGTCATAAAAGGCATACTGTAAATAATAATGTATAAAAGGGGGTATTTTCAGAAGAAGAAGCCATGCAGAGCCATAAGGTAGTCTATAGGGTTGGCAGTCCATCTTTGTTGGTGGGGAGGAAGGAAGTTGCTGGTGTCCGCTCTTCAAGTGCTGTGCATAGGATGCTGGGTAAACCAGAACAGGTAAACTGGAAAAGTGCAGCTATTAAAGGAGTAGGACTGAAATAGAGAAGGTAACGGCAAGGAAAAACAAAATCATAATTAAGAACAATCTACAAAAAAGGCAAGTGCAATTGGCAGCCAAAGCTGCTATGATAGCTTGGGGGGTGCCAACAGATTAACAAATAAAGGCAGCAAGAATCTTGTAAACTGGTTCTCTGTGCCCTGATAATATGCAGAGAGGCAACGTAATGTTGTATAGGAAGAGATCATTATGTAGGAGCAGACCATTCGGTTTCTAAGTGCCCAGGCTGTGGCAGAAGAAGTGACTGATTATCCAGTAGGATACATTTCCATTCTTCAAAGAGTTGGATGGGGATAATTTTTCCCTAAGCCCTTGTACACACGGTTGGACATTCCGACAACCAAATCCGTCAGATTTTGTCCGACGGATTTTGTCCGAAACTGTTGCATACACACGGTCAGACAAAGTTGATGACGTTATTTCGCTACAACGGGACTACATTCAGGCTAGTAGCAAATAGCTGTGATGTAGGAATTTGATCTGAGCATGCGTGGCACTTTGTCCGATCGGAATTCTCTACACATGATTGGAGTATGTCCGATCGGAGCATTTTGTCTGAAAATTTTACCAACAAGTTGGAAAACTTGGTCCGTCGGATACTCCGACGGAAACAGTCCGATGGAGACCACACACAGTCGGAATATCCGACAAAACGGTCCGATAAGAAACATTCCGTCGGAATCTCTGACCGTGTGTACAAGGGCTTACACCTCAAAATAAACTTTATAGGGAAACAACATTTGTAAGATTTTACTGTTTTCTTTGTTAATGGGGAAAGCTATTAAGGACAGTTTGCTGCGAATGGTCAGCACACAAGGAAATATTTTATGAATTTTATCTTGCATAACTGGGTTTTGCTTGGTGGCCGCCATTACATGGTCCTTAACATGGTAGAAGTAAATGTGGGCCAGTACATCTCTGAGTGCTATGTCTGGTAAGAATTTAGGTTTAGAGACCTGTGGGCTCTATCAGTACAGAGCTCTAGGTAATTTAGAGTCATTATGCGAGCCTTCATGAGCTGTTGAATGAAGTCCAGAAGGACAGAAGGGGGATACCGGCTCAGGAATACCCCCGAAATTTGATGTTATTCCGCCTTGGGAAGTCTTCCATATCAGCAATTTTAGTTTGCGGGCATTGGATGTCAGTGTCATGATCAGTGACATATGCGCAGTGAACAGGACCCTCATTTTGTCTTTAATATGTTAGATTTCTTTAGAATGAGCCTGTACCTACCATACTATTATGGGTTAGAGAGCAGTGCAGACAGATCATCATGTAAAGTATGCCTCAAAGGCTGGATTCACACCTATGCATTTTTCATGTTTTTTGCATTTTGCAGATTTGCATTACAGAACGTGTTCCATAGCAAACCATGTTAAATGGACTGTAGTGCAAATCTGCAAAATGCAAAGAGCACAAAAAATGCATAGGTGTGAATCCAGCCAAAGAGAGGAGCATGTTTTTCATGGTATGTTCTGATATTGGCTGATCTGCAGTGGCAAAGGCATAAATAGAATGTTGGGTTTGGATGTCCTGAGCTGTGCAGTTGGCATTCATGTTGCTTTGTGACAGGGAGAGTTTGTCTCCATCCCTCCTTTGTTTTGTTTGCAGCAGGCTACAAGTAGCCGGCTTGGAGGGAGGAGAGAACTCAACCAGTGTAGCAGTAATCTCCCTTTCCATCCTGTAGCAATCTGTGGGCGACGGGCCAAGAGTGGAGAGCCCCACTGGATCAAGAGTTGGTGCCATCTTGAGATAAGGATCTTGCTGTCTGGTAGAAATCTGCATGGGAGGAGGGCTGAATCAATATTAATAACCCCTGGTTTTGAAATAGGATGTCCATCATAGGTGTCCATAAAAATAATGGTCAGGTGTCCACAAACTTTTGGTCATATCGTGCAGCTTTTTTTTAAACTCTCAGGGACATACAGTAGATGGGGAAATACACTGTTATCCTGATTCTGCCCTTTAGCTTGGCTTAATACTAATGCCGCGTACACACGATTGGACTCTGGTCCGCAGGACAATTCGATCGTGTGTGAGCTCCAGCGGACTTTTTTTCCTCAAAAGTCAGCAGGACCTAGAAATAAGACTGGCTTCAAAATTGTCCGCCGGACTCGGCTTTTAGCGGACAATCCATTCGTCTGTGTGCTAGTCCGAGGGACTAAAACCGACGCTAGGGCAGCTATTGGCTACTGGCTACGAACTTCCTTCTTCTACGTCATCACGTTTGAATCCGCTGGACTTTTGGGGTGATCGTGTGTGGCCAAGTCCGTTCGCTTGAAAGTCCGGTGGACCTCAGCAGCAAAGTTCGTCGGATTGTCCGCCGGATAGTCCGATCGTGTGTACGCGGCATAAGAAACAATGTCAGCCAAATCTTTTTTTTGCAAATAGGTTTGTGTTTCTTAGATCCAAGCCCTTTATCTGATAATTTTTGCATTCATCTTACTGGTCAGGCCTTGATGATTCTTTCAAAGTGTGACAACCACTCAAGAACTGATATCAGTGAAATACTCCTCTATTTTGTTGTAACGTGTGTCATGGACTCATGGCAGGTAATCTATTCCTAGCGACATATGCACAGTACCATGACTTGATGTATACCGTATTTTCATATTTGACTCTGTTGCATTTTGGTTCCCTTTGTCTACTTTGTGAAGAAAGCTTTACTGCTACCTTTTGTGCATAAAATCTAAGGATCTTTGGTCTTAATGTGCCTTTAAAATGACATAGTTAATAGAAACAAAAAATTGTCACAACAGACAAACGTGTCATATGTACAATGGGATATTTCATTAAAAATTACTTTTCCCATTACTATTCCTGAATTTCTATTTAATTAATTCTTAATTAATTTCTTGTTCAGTTTCCACCAGAGATGTTGTCTATTTGTTGTTTATTTTTCCCATGTTTGTTGATATTTCTTGCAAAAATTGCCAACAATTTTCTGGTAGCTTAACCACTTAACATCCGCGCTATGGCCGAACGCCGGCCACAGCGCGGATGTGAATTCCCAGTAGGCTGCCATATGACGGCCTCCCCTGAGCGCACGCGGAGCGCGCTGTGATCACTGAGTCACTGAGACTCGGGTGATCACCAATCCAGGCCTTTACCATGTGATCAGCTGTCTTTTATCAGTGTAGGGACTGAGGGACAGTCTGCAAATCACTAGCTACTAGGTCCACAAAGGTCCTTTTAATATATTTTCTTTCAAATATAGAAAGCATATTATATATCACAGTGCTGGTGTCAGTGCTCTCTATCACGGTGCTAGTGTCAGTTCTCTCTATCTCGGTGCTGGTGTCAGTGCTCTCTATCACGGTGCTGATGTCAGTGCTCTCTATCACAGTGTTGGTGTGAGTGCTCTCTATCATGGTGCTGGTGTCAGCGCTCTCTATCTCTGTGCTGGTGTCAGTGCTCTCTCTCTATCTTGGTGCTGGTGTGGTCTCAGTGCTCTCTATCTCTGTGCTGGTGTCAGTGCTCTCTATCATGGTGCTGGTGTCAGTGCTCTCTATCACGGTGCTGGTGTCAGTGCTCTCTATCTCGGTGCTGGTGTCAGTGCTCAGTTTCTATCACGGTGCTGGTGTCAGTGCTCAGTTTCTATTGCGGTGCTGGTTTAAGACAGTGAGAGAGATAGCAACAGAGAAGCCAATCAGCAGGCAGTGCCAGCACCATGGCTGAGGATCAGCACTGGACTGGCACCTCTGGACCACCACAGTGGAGCCCTGCATAGGTGGGGGTAAGGGCCGGGCAGAGGGAGGGGCTAAAGCACAGGTTGGCACACTGGGACACTGGCACAGGACTGCGCTGCCCTGACTGTGGCACTGATCATCTCCTGCACTCCCTTCATAGCCTGGCCTGACCTTGCCTCTCCTCCATGGCCTTCATGCGCTTCTGAATTGTCAAAATTTCACAGATAAAAAAAAGAATGCTTGTTGTTGTCGATGCCAGATTCACTAAATACTTTTGTTATGTCAGTGTTCACGTGGTGGGACTATGTGATCACAGCTAGTAAGTATTTTGTGGCTAAAAATATGACCTGTAGGTTCTTAAGTTTCGCCTGCCATTAAAGTCAATGAGGCCCGCTCCGAACTTTGCGGTTCGTGAACTTTTGGCCGTGTTCGCGGTTCGCGTTCGCGAAACGTCCCGTCTGAAGTTCGTCCATCACTACTGGCCGGTGCCCCTGCAAGCTGCAAATCACTGAAGTAGAAACTGCTGCTTTGCTCCACTTGCTCCCTGGTCCTGCACCAAGCAGGTGCCCTGCTGCATTCTGAACACAGGAGGTCAGTCATTTGGGCACAGGTGCCATTCAGAGAATGCTTTGCCTTTTTTTAAATTGGTTTGAAATGTTTTTTAAAAGGATGAGGCAGAGAGGCTGGCAGGGACAAAGAGATGCTGTCATTATGAACATTCAGGGCAAAATGAAGGAGTCTATGTGAAGCCACCCTGACCAACAGATACTCATCTTTCTAGGCTTTTCCCTGCCACTCCTTCCCTACCCTAGGTGATTCCAGGAATAGGTGGGCATTTGAACTCCTTCCATGATGAACTGCGTGGGCCTAGTAATTGGTTGCCTAGGCTCCAGAAATGCATCATATAAGAATTGTAAATGATATCTGTATGATTACAATGTATCTAGACAATGACATACTTTGCATTACTATCTTATCAATTAGGTAGACTGCTGTATATAAGTGAAATAGAGAAAAATTGGGAGAAAGGAATTTTAACACGTGCATTAGATAAGAATTTCAATGAGAAAAATATCTAGGAATTTTTTAATACAATTTTATTAAAGTCAGGATTAAAATGGTTCTTCATAAAACATGACAGTAATTTACATAGGTGGTCTTTCGGATCAAGGGTGAATTGAAAGAGAGTATCTGTTGCACATTAGCCCGACATGTTTTGTTGTTTGCTTCTTCAGGGGATGTGCAATTAATCAGTAAAGACACTGTATGTACAAAAATAAGAAGACAATATAATATACAAAATATACAAAAAGGTTTCTACTATTACTACTACTAAGGAACACTTCATCAGATCGACACCACCAAAGCCACGCTTACCCCAAGCCGTGTCCACCCACTGACACCCACCACCTAGCGCATCCCACCTGCCAGCATTTTTTCTCTATTTCATTTTCAAATTTGGGATGTGGTGCCAACCTAAATGAGTCTTTCGCAGGGCCCCCCCTTCCCCAAAGCACCCCCCATGTTGAGGGCACGCGGCCTGGTACGGCTCAGGAGGGGGCCACCCCCTTTCCTGACAGGCTGGGCTGCGTGCTCGGATAAGGGTCTGCTATGGACTTTGGGGGAGCCCATCCCGTTTTTCAGCGTAGGGGTTCCCCTTTAAATCCATACCAGTTGACGGGGCTAGCGAGGTGTCAATCTCGCCAATGGAGGGGCCGACATTCACTTCCTTCCCTTCCCGGCTACCTGGAGCCGCGTTCAAAATGAACGGACTTTTCTCCGTGTGTGGGCAAGTCCGTTCATTTCAAAAGTCCTGCGGAATCCCACTAAAGTACGGCCGTGTGTGGGCAGGCCCGCTCGTTCGGAAAGTCCGGCGGACCTCAGCTGCAAAGTCCGGTGGTTTGTCGGCTGGATTAAGTCCGCCGGATAGTCCGATCGTGTGTATGCGGCATTAGTTATCAATCAGCTGCTTTACCTGCAGGGCACTAAGGAGGATAATTGCAGGGTCTGCATCTTTAGATGTGATTTCCAATTGGGAGTATCTCACCAAAAATTAAATTCTTGTTGCAGGGGATGCCTGATATCTGACTTACACTATGTTACACTATATGACCTCACAAATGCTCTTCTGGAAGAATGATCAAACATTCCTATAGACACACTCCTAAACCTTGTGGACAGCCTTCCCAGAAGAGTTGAAGTTGTTATAGCTGCAAAGGTGTAGGCCAACCCAATATTGAACCCTACGGACTAAGACTGGGATGCCATTAAAATTCATGTGCGTGTAAAGGCAGGTGTCCCAAAACTTTTGAAAATACAGTGGATATCGTATATCTTAGTGCAGAATTCTGGGAAAATCACTTCCAGGTAGCCATATTGCATGTTACAGAATATTATGGCGCTGCAGATTTAAAAGGTAATGAGGCAAATTAAGAAAAATGTAAAATAATGCATTTGGGTGGCAAAAATCTGAATGCAATCTATAGACTGGGTGGAGAACCTCTGGGGGAATCTAGGATGGAAAAATACCTGGGGGTCCTAGTAGATGACAGGCTCAGCAATGGCATGCAATGCCAAGCTGCTGCTAACAAAGCAAACAGAATATTGGCATGCATTTACAGCTTCCCGACTGGCGCACAGCGATGTACGTCGGCAGAATGGCACGGACAGGTATATGGGCGTACAGTTACATCCCTTTAAATTTCTTTCAAATTTATTACCGGTGCCTTTAAAATCCTAAAGTCCCCATCCAGTCCTCTTTCGCAATCCCTTTAAATTTGCCACCATTCCATCATGTGCGCGCCGCTGACGGTCGGGACCTCTGGGAGTCTGATCGCCGCGGGGATACCCGCGATCGTCTCACGGGGAGGAAGACTGGGGAGATGCTAAAGTAAACAAGCATCTCCCCGTTCTGCCTAGCAACAGTGACACTGATGTCTGCTCCCTTTGATTGGAGCAGAGATCAGTGATGTGTAAAACACAGCCACCTCCCCCCCACATAGTTAGCAACACGCCCCTAGGATACACTTAACCCCTACACTGCCACCTCCTGATTAACCCCTTCACTGCCAGTGTCATTACACAGGAATCAGTGCATTTTTATAGCACTGATTGCTGTATAAATGACAATGGTCCCACAAATGTGTCAAAAATGTCCGATGTGTCCGTCATAATGTCACAGTCACAATGAAAATCGCTGATCACCGCCATTACTAGTAAAAAAAAAAAAATATTAATAAAAATGCCATAAAATTATCCCCTGTTTTGTAAACGCTATAACTTTTGCGCAAACCAATCAATAATCGCTTATTGTGATTTTTTTTACCAAAAATATGTAGAAGAATACGTATCGGCCTAAACTGAGGGAAAAAAACTTTTTTATACATTTTTCGGGGGATATTTATTATAGCAAAAAAGTAAAATATAATGTGTTTTTTTCAAAATTGGCGCTCTTTTTTTCTTTATAGTGCAAAAAATAAAAACCGCAGAGGTGATCAAATACCACCAAAAGAAAGCTCTATTTGTGGGGAAAAAAGGCCACATCGCACGTCCACGCAATTGTCAGTTAAAGTGACGCAGTGCTGAATCGCAAAGAGTGGTTTGGTCTGAAAGTGGTTAAAAAGGGGATTGATTCCAGAGATAAAACAATAATTCTCTCGCTCTACAAGACTCTGGTCCGGCCGCACCTGGAGTATGCTGTCCAGTTCTGGGCACCAGTCCTCAGGAAGGATGTACTGGAAATGGAGCGACTATAAAGAAGGGCAACTAAGCTAATAAAGGGTCTGGAGGATATTAGTTATGAAAGGTTGCGAGCTCTGAACTTATTCTCTCTGGAGAAGAGACGCTTGAGAGGGGATATGATTTCAATGTACAAATACCGTGCTGGTGACCCCACAATAGGGAGAAAACATTTTCATGGAAGGGAGTTTAACAAGACAAGTGGCCACTCATTAAAATGAGAAGAAAAGAGGTTTAACTACTGTAGCGGCCATAACCCATTGCAGGGCAGCCTTGACTTAATGGGCTCGGTTACCTTCTCCTGGCCTGCTCCTCCACTTCTAGGGGTTCCCAGGGTTTATACCCAACGACTTGTACACTGACACCAATAAAGTCCTTTCAAAAAGGTTTTATTCTGCAGTAGAACTTTCAAATAACACAGTCTCTTAGGGAACAAAGGGCACAGGTGAAGAACTCAGGCACCTTGAACTGCAGGTCTAGCAAAGTCTCTATTTCCACCCAGAGAGTAGCCACTCGCAGCTGGGCACTTCAAGGCTGAACAGAACTCTAGCCAGTGGCAGTCATGCACGTTGACTCAAACTTTAACAAACAACTAAGGGCAAACAGGAACCTTTTTCCACCGTACCTGGAACGTTTCCCGTCTCCTTTATGGTACTGGAAAAGTGTGAATTCGTCAATGTCCTTCCCAACTCAGTAACCAGGCACGTCTCAGGATGCCACTTGCCGGCCTTCCTCCGAAGAGTCCTCCCCCGGTCACTTCCACGAGCTGCGGTGTCCCTTCAAGCCGAGAGCACACCCGGACATTTTGAATCCTCCCTCAGTTACGGCGCCTCGGACCAGCAGGTTCCGAGACTTGGGAACAGACGGATCCCTACCCCCGACCAAGCAGGTCTATCAGGGGCCACTGACAGGAACATTTTTCGGGGTGTGAAACACCCCGTGACCGGGACCCCTCATGGGGCTAACCTGGTCCTGGAAACAGACCAGACCACACGGGTCTCTCGAACAACTCCGGAACCCCGAACACGTGACCCACACCCCTTTAAGTACCCCTTCCCAGACTCCTCAGCGTGCCCCAGCACTCCCACTGATTGGCTTCGAGAAGGCCGATACCCAAACATCCAACCAGACTTAAATAAGTAAAACAATTACTAGGTGATATAGATAATATCCACATAAAGGTATAACCATAGGTGATTATATCACTGTGCAAAATCTATGACGCATGCGTGAATAATTCATGTAGTGACTGGTATAAAAAACAGATTGACGGTAAGATTACAATTATAAAAACCAACAAAAAAAATAGTAATTTAAATCGTCTAACTAAACCAATGTTCAGTGCGGTATTGGACTTTAAATTCTTAGTCCAATGTGCAATATAAGTGCAAACGTGCAAAGTGTTTCGCTGGAACACTGTGTATCGCTGTCTTTAGCTTTTAAGGTGACACTGTGCCTTTAAGTGCAAATACAGGAAAGAATCTTCAGCGTCACTGACACCCGTGGTAAAATTAAATGGTTACCTTACTGCTGTAAGGTAAACAGCATATAGCAGAAAAAGGAGGAGGAGGTTCCCTTCAACTTGATCTTTTCCTGGATGTCCGTTTTCACTTTTAAGTGCAGACAGGGGGGTGGGGGGAGGGAGGTAGGGGTAATCCTTATCTTCCTCTCTTTCCACTGGGTGCTTCAGATGGTATGGTTCTCAATATACATTAAAAAGATAAAGGAGGTCCACCATAGTGTAGTATTTTATAATGGGGATAAAGACTTTTATTCACATCTAATAAAAAACACTCACATTTTCAAGTGGTTACAGCAGCGTTGTAAAAACGAGCGCCGAGCTCGTATCACAGTCTGAGCGTCTGTTCCGGTATCTGAATAGCCTCGGGTCCTACGCGTTACGTCACACACGTGACTTCAACCAGTTGCGTCACACACGTGACTTCAACCAGTTGAAGTCACGTGTGTGACGTAACGCGTAGGACCCGAGGCTATTCAGATACCGGAACAGACGCTCAGACTGTGATACGAGCTCGGCGCTCGTTTTTACAACGCTGCTGTAACCACTTGAAAATGTGAGTGTTTTTTATTAGATGTGAATAAAAGTCTTTATCCCCATTATAAAATACTACACTATGGTGGACCTCCTTTATCTTTTTAATGTATATTGAGAACCATACCATCTGAAGCACCCAGTGGAAAGAGAGGAAGATAAGGATTACCCCTACCTCCCTCCCCCCACCCCCCTGTCTGCACTTAAAAGTGAAAACGGACATCCAGGAAAAGATCAAGTTGAAGGGAACCTCCTCCTCCTTTTTCTGCTATACGCTGTTTACCTTACAGCAGTAAGGTAACCATTTAATTTTACCACGGGTGTCAGTGACGCTGAAGATTCTTTCCTGTATTTGCACTTAAAGGCACAGTGTCACCTTAAAAGCTAAAGACAGCGATACACAGTGTTCCAGCGAAACACTTTGCACGTTTGCACTTATATTGCACATTGGACTAAGAATTTAAAGTCCAATACCGCACTGAACTTTGGTTTAGTTAGACGATTTAAATTACTATTTTTTTTGTTGGTTTTTATAACTGTAATCTTACCGTCAATCTGTTTTTTATACCAGTCACTATATGAATTATTCACGCATGCGTCATAGATTTTGCACAGTGATATAATCACCTATGGTTATACCTTTATGTGGATATTATCTATATCACCTAGTAATTGTTTTACTTATTTTGGTATTTGCACAAGTGTCATAATCACTACATCTTTTTCATATAATTATTAATGAATTTTGTTTTGCACTTTACCTACTATTGCGCTATATATTAGGTAGATAACTGCACTACTTTGTTAACATTGTGCTAACATATCACAAAAACACATCAAATAGGAACGCAACACCACCCCCCCCCCCCCCCCCTTCTACACTTCACATAAATTTGGACACGAGTTTGGTCCATACGGTGTATGCAGCACTTGTTATTTAAATATATTTACAAATCCATTTTAGCGCAGGAGTACCCACTTTGCACTTATCCAACCAGACCTGGTTCTGGCCTGTCATGTGCACCTCACCTTCCACATGACCAGGCAGAACTTCCAAACACAGCCCGGCCAGACTGGTGTTAAGGCCAACCTACACAATCAACCCTCAGAACCTTTACTGTTCTGAGGCAAAAAAACTAAATTTATAGGCGTGTGACATTCGATTCCAAATGTCATCCACTACACTACGTGGGCTCCATCTGACTTTTTCCATCGGAATGTCCGACCAACAAAGTTTGAGAGCTGGATATAAAAATTTTCCGACAAAATGATCCGATCGGACTTTGTCCGATTGTTTGTAGAGAATTCCGATCGGACAAAGTGCCA
Source organism: Lithobates pipiens (assembly GCF_037356315.1). Classification (NCBI taxonomy): domain Eukaryota; kingdom Metazoa; phylum Chordata; class Amphibia; order Anura; family Ranidae; genus Lithobates; species Lithobates pipiens. The sequence continues at coordinate 21,788,174 of NW_027507825.1, forward strand.
CACATGCTCAGATCAAATTCCTAGACCAAAACTATTGGCTATTAGCCTGAACATAGTCCCATCATAACGAACACACAGTCGGACATTCTGACAACCAAATCTGTTGGATTTTGTCCGATGGATTTTGTCCGAAACTGTTGCATACACACGGTCTGACAAAGTTGTCGGAAAATCCGATTGTACATAACGTGATGACGTTATTTCGTTAGGACGGGACTACGTTCAGGCTAGTAGCCAATAGCTTTGGTCTAGGAATTTGATCTGAGCATGCGTGGCACTTTGTCCGATCGGAATTCTCTACACACAATCGGACAAAGTCCGATCGGATCATGTTGTGGGTACGTTTTTTAGCCCAGCATGGGTGGCACTTTGCCCGTCGGAGTAGGCTACACATGATTGGAGCATTTTGTCGGAAAATTTTACCGGCAAGTTGGAAAAGTTGGTCCGTCGGATATTCTGACAGAAACAGTCCGATGGAGACCACACACAGTCGGAATATCCGACAAAACGGTCCGACAGGACACATTCCGTCGGAATCTCTGACCGTGTGTACAAGGGCTAAGAGTGGCAAGGATGTGGAATTCCCTTCCACCGGCGGTGGTCTCAGTGAGAGGGGCATCGATAGTTTCAAGAAACTATTAGATAAGCACCTGAACGACCGTAACATACAGGGATATACAATGTAATAGTGACATATAATCACACACATAGGTTGGACTTGTGTCTTTTTTCGACCTCACTTACTATGTAAATATTTAATAACATTCAATTACAATATTTTTTTTTTTTTACCCCAGCGAAAGTGGAGTTACATTTTAACAAATCCATAATAAAATAAAAATATCGAAATGAATACGATTCAGAGGGGTAAGACATCTGTTCATGGCTGGAAAAGAACTCTTGTTTTTTTGTCATCCACTTAAATAAAATCAGCAAGCATGACTTGCCTAAATTTATACAGCGTCTCATGTAACAGATAACAGAGCAATCTCAGTTATGGAATCTGAGAAAGATTAAGCAAGCTGGAGAGCATGACTGGAAAGAGGCATTCATCCGCTATATTGTATCATTTAGTTCACAGTGGTGTAGAGGCCTAATCTGACATGCAGCAGGTCATCTATAATCAAAGAGCGCCTTGCCGCATCACTTGCCCTGGGACCGATCCCTCAGAGCCCACACAATGCAGAGAATGAGATGAATCTTGGATTCGTGGTTATGGAAGCAGTGACACCGGGAAAAAAAAAGGCCAGGTAGGGAGGCGTTTGTGAGGCCGATTGAAATAACAGCTGACAGAAGATTTAAAGCGACGGCAATTAGGTGACCTACAGGAAGCAGATAACTGATACTGGCCGGGGAGCTTTGGTCTGCCAGAAATGCGACAGTCTTCCTCTGGTTCAGATAATAACCTGCTCTGTTCTCTGAAATGGCAGAACTGGTTCCAACTGGGGCCTCGCTATGTGCCTAATTGTTATTCAAGAGAGTCGGAATGGTGAAGATTTCCACCGAGCTCATAATAGAATAAAAAAAATGCTTTCAGGTGTACAGCTGACCGCGATTTAAAAAAAAAAATCATTTGTTTAAACACAAAAACAGTAATGCCCCATACACACGGTCGGAAGTTCAGACGGAAAAAGTCCGATCAGATTATGTTGTCGGAAAATCCAATCGTGTGCGAGCTCTATCGGACTTTTTGCATAGGATTTTCCGACAGGAAAAAGTTTGAGAGCTGGATCTAAAATTTTCCGACAACAAAACCGATCATAGTTAGTTAGGTTGAATAAAGACACCAGTCCATCCAGTTCAACCTGAGTGAGTGTCTACAATTGTCCCTATCCCTGTACATTGCACACTCATGTTGGTCCCTACCCTCAAGGAGCCCACAATCTCAAAGATCCCCATTCATATCCTAGGGCAGTGATGGCGAACCTTGGCACTCCAGATGTTTTGGAACTACATTTCCCATGATGCTCATGCATTCTGCAGTGTAGCCGAGCATCATGGGAAATGTAGTTCCAAAACACCTGGGGTGCCAAGGTTCACCATCACTGTGCTAGGGTCAATTTTTTTTGAACAGAAGCCAATTAACCTACCTGCATGTCTTTGGAGTGTGGGAGGAAACTGGAGTACCTGGAGGAAACCCACGCAGGCACAGGGAGAACATGCAAACTCCAGGCAGGTAGTGTCATGGTTGGGATTTGAACCAGCGAGCCTTCTTACTGCTAGGTGAGAGTGCTAACCACTACACCACTGTGCCACCCTAAATCAACCCTGGGGATCAACCCTGGGGATCAAGCTTTTTCCGATCGTGTGTAAAGAATTCAGATGCACAAAGGTGCCACGCATGCTCAGAAAAAATTTGGAGACAAAAACTAGTCCCGTTGTATGTGTTGTACGTCACCTTGTTCTGAACGATCGGATTTTCCGACAACTTTGTGCGACCATATGTATGTAAGACAAGTTTCCACCAAAATCTATCAGAAAAAATCCAATGGATTTTGTGGGTGGAATGTCCGACCGTGTATATGGGGCATTAAAGCAATTCTGTCCCTAAAACAGAATTGTACAATAAAAGAATCCTGCAAAACAAAAAAAAAACATTAAATACTCACCTCTGCTGCCGTGCCATGGATCCCTACAGTGGTGAAGAGAAACCACGGGCTGAAGATTCTGCAGAAACCAATACTTTGGAAGCGTTGGGTTGCTGGTCCTTACTGTGCTTAGTGGCTCACCCCCCCCCCCCATGCGCTGGCCTATGCATCTCTACTGTATCCTGTAGTGACATGGGGGCCAGTGGGGGAGAGTCACTGCGTAGGCGGGGGACCAAGAAATCGACACTCCTGGAAGTGTCAGACTCTTCAATGGCCAGTTTCACTTCCAGACACAGCAGATCAGAGGCAGCGAGAGAAGTGAGTATTTAATGGCTTTTTGGCTTTATTGTACAGTTTCCTTTTAGTAACAGAGTTAGTGTGTAAGATAACTGTCAGAATACATTCAGAATACATTCAGAATATGGGCGCATGCACACACTTGCAGGCAACAGGCGAACACTTAAGGGCAACTGGCGCACACTCACGAGCAACAGCAGATCCTTGCGCGCACTTATGCGCATGTGCGTGCGCACCCCTAAACCCAGTTGGCACCAGGCGGCCTATTTAAAGGGTGCCCTGATCCCTGAACGGTGTTGACTGGTATTTCAGCTGTGTTCCTGATACCCTGAACTTGGGATTTCCTGTCTGAATACCCGTTGCTGACCTTGGCTCCTGTTTGCCCCTGCTTCTGGATCCTGCTTATCTGATCTCTGGTTTTATACCCCGGCTCCCACTGACCTTGCTTCTGGACTGTGTTTACCTGATCTCTGGCTCCTGATCCCGGCTTCTCATCTGACCTTGCCTTTGCCTGATGTCCTGGTACCTGGCTGCCTGCCTGTTGATGAACCCGGCTTCCTTTGTGACCTCGCTCCAGTGTCCTGTTGGACTCAGCACTTCTGCAACTACAGTCCTGCGACTAGCTGCGACTTCCTGCAACAGGTCTCCGGGTCTTCTCCAATGGGCACTCGTGTTCCTCCTGGCCCTTGGCTCCTTCTGTTCCACCCTCAGCGGGACCTGGACTGGAGATACAAGAGAGGCCGACCTCGTCAATTCAGTCTCCCTTCAGGTACGTGACACAGTGTATAATGAGAGAAGTGTGAACCCAGCAGGTGCATGAATGAATTCTCATTGTGGCACCATCCCATTAGTTACACATGCCAGACCATACAATATTTGTTCCCCCCTGTAGAAAAGAGACCAAAACACAGCTGGATAAAAGACTCTCCATCCATAGGGGAGGGGACTTTAATCGCGGGACTTTACACACGATCGGACTAGCCGGCGGACTTGGTCTGGTGGACCAGAGTCCGGCGGACAATGCGCCCGTGTGTGGGCTCCAGCTGACTTTTTCTTTAAAAAGGTACGGCGGACTTAGAAAGAAATTTTGACTCAAAATTGCCCGCCGGACAGCAATCTGCCCATCTGTGTGCTAGTCCGCCAGACTTTTGAAATGAACGGACTTGCCAACACAGAGAAAAGTCTGTTCATTTTGAACGTGGCTCCAGGTAGACGAAACTAGCGAAGGAAGTCAATGTCGCCGCCTCCATCGGCAAGATTGACACCTTGCTGTCCCCGTTACCTGGTATGGATTTAAAGGGGAAGCCCTATGCTGAAAAAACGGCATAGGGGCCCCCCCAAAGTCCATAGCAGACCCTTATCTGAGCACGCAGCCCGGTCGGTCTGTGAAGGGGGGGGGCAAGCGAGTGCCCCCCCTCTCCTGAGCCGTACCAGGCCACGTGCCCTCAACATGGGGGGTGCTTTGGGGAAGGGGGGCCCTGTGGGGTGGCCCACACACGACCTGACTTTTCTGGCGGGCTAGGTCCGGCGGACAACCCGTGGACTATGGCGGGAGTCCGCCGGACTTTTGAAATTAACGGACTTGCCCACACACGGAGAAAAGTCCCCCCCCCGAGCCGTACCATGCCGCGTGCCCTTAACATGGGGGGGGGGTGCTTTGGGGAAGGGAGGGCCCAGCGGCCCCCCCACCCCAAAGCACCTTGTCCCCATGTTGATGAGGACAAGGGCCTCTTTCCGACAACCCTGGCCGTTGTCCTCATCAACATGGGGACAAGGTGCTTTGGGGTGGGGGGGCTGCTAGGCCCCCCTTCCCCAAAGCACCCCCCCATGTTAAGGGCACACTGCCTGGTACGGCTCAGGAGGGGGGGGGACTTTTCTCCATGTGTGGGCAAGTCCGTTCATTTCAGAAGTCCGGCCGACTCCCGCCATAGTCCACGGGTTGTCCGCCGGACCTAGCCCACCGGAAAAGTCCGGTCTAGTGTGGGCAGGTCCGCTCGTTCGGAAAGTGTGGCGGACCTTAGCTGCAAAGTCCGGCGGTTTGTCCGCCGATTAAGTCCGCTGGATAGTCCGATCGTGTGTACGTGGCATAAGTGTACCAAAACAAAAATTTATATATACAGAAGAAAACCTCATGTCATAAAAACATAGATTTATTGTATCTTATTAAAAGATGCAATCTGAGTTTAAAACCAACAATACAAAAAGTCAAACAGACAGTTATGTGTGGGTCTAGGTGAAGGGAAACGCTGACAATTCAATTAAGTCTGCTACACCTGAAAAGATCTGAAAACCAGGAATGAAAAGTGATTGATATTGTGAAGGTGCAATGATTCTATGTAAAGGTTGGGAAAACCCACAGTGGTTAACAACTCATGATGGATAATAAAAAATTGGAGGGAGACTGATAGTGCATTATCTTTTGATAAAAAGTAAATTTATTTTAAAAGGCACTTAAAAAATGTTACAGCAAAAAAATGTGGATTGGGCCTCCTGCAGTGCTCCTTCAAACGCATTTCCAATGGTCCAATCCCAGTTGACGCCTCCTTAGGGGAAACTCGTTGGAAGGAGCCCGTTGTAACATCGGAGAGCATGGTCCGCACTGCAGGGGGCCGTGCCACAAATTAAAAGTGTTTAAGTTAAAGTGCAAATAATTATTGCGCTACCCTGCGAAAGCAAAAAAAGATGAGCTGCTACATACGAATGTGACAAAAATTCATGCATAAAGGTGACTGAAAATGTAGCGCTGATATTAAAAACAATAGGAATCAAACTGTGAAGATTTGTACATGAAAATAAATATAAGTCCCAACTGTGTGAAAGTGTAGGGGCAACTAATAAGTCCCAAGTGAGTCAGTCCATACAAATGGCAAATTCACCACGACCAAGAGGTTGTTCATATAGGAAAGAAATAGAAAGCTGAAATGGTGTAACATCCGTAGAGCAATGACATTCAAAATGGAATAAAATGGTTACTCTTACCAGAACCAGTGGACCTGGATGTCAGTGACACCAGGTCAATCAAGCGTGGATTTCCCGATCAGTGGTTATACTGAAACGATCCAAAGGGTCCTTGAAGGTCCAGAGATCTCTTGATAGGGTCTCGATGGAAAGGACGGACTGAATGACCAGATGGAAGGGTCAAACAGGCTCGGAGTGTAGAAGATATTCAAAAAAGAGAAGAGGGCTTCCAATGGTGCAGTTCAAAAAATATGGGTTTTTAATGGAAAATAAAAAAAAATCAACATTTTTTAAGTGCCTTTTAAAATAAATAGATTTTTTATCAAAAGCTAATGCACTCCGTATTCTCCCCGTTTTCAGTCTTCCTCCTATTTCTTATTATCCATCATGAGCTGTTAACCGGGGATCCACTTGAGCCCTTTCGAGGAAGGTATAGAGCAATACATTTTATCAGCCGCAGTCCATGCTTACACATCCATTCTTGTCTGCTGGGAGCTGTTGTCCATCGCGAATCTCTGAGATTTGGCATCTCTGAGGAATGCATCCCTAATCTGTGCATCAGCACACACGCTTGTGACCTATGTGGGCCCAGTAAGCAACCAGTTTTATTACGTTTGAGCCCGGTGGTTTCTTCATACTAAAGGATCCACACACCTTGGGATCAGCATCTGTTTGATTTAGGACTCACAAGATAATTTAATGTGTTTTCAATTCAGCCCATTCACTCTGCTGAATTTGATTTCTTTTTATATAGACTTTTTGTAACCTGAGAGAGACTGTTGATATATATTTACTCTGTTGTCGTTTTTTTTTTTTTTCCTTTTCGGATTATATACACATTGTGCTTGAATTGCATTGTTTATGTTTTGATTAGGCACATACAGTTTTAAGATATTTTGCCTATTCACATGTTTTACAGGTCAATCCAGACCACACACTTGTTTCCAAGTTACCCATTGTGTTCACATAGGGCAACATTATTGTGCATTACATTTATACCACTGTGGTTTTTCCCACCCTTTACATAGAATCAGCACACCTTCACACTACCAAACAGACAGTTATGGGCAATACAACTGTTTGAAATTGACGCGTTTCATAATATTTGCTTCTTTTTTTTTTTTTCATTCATTTTTATTGAAGAAATTTATAGCATACAATAACATAGAACAAAAAACGTTGAGGTTCTGCACAAATTTTACATTCTTAAACTTGCAATACATGTTGTCAAAGTCGTTATATCAATATTCTCATTAGAGACATTCATTCAGAAATCTCTGTTTGATAACAAAAACCTCCTATTAAGGTTGGGTGGTACAGGGAAAAAAAAAAGGAAAGAAAAAAGAAAAGGAAAGCAGAAAACAAGAACCCTAAAACTAGTAGGGATGATCTCGCCATCTCAGTACATTATTGAATTGTGAGCCGACCAGAGAGTTGAAAGTAACGCTAGTAACCTTCAGCCAGAAAACTTTTTCAGGCAACATTAACATTAGCATTGACCTATACGGTAACATTATATCAATGTATCTTTATGACTTTGTAGGTCCATCCCGACAATATCGAGGTTCTCACATAAGTGTAGGCATAAGTATAAGCATAAGTATAAATCTAGGTATAAGTATAGGTATAGGCATAAATATAGGTATAGGCAACTCCAGGAACCATATCTCAGCCCACTCAGGATAATTCCCTTTAATTTACTGTATTTTTTGTCCATGGCATCCATAGCTTCCAGTGAAAATCAAAATTCCGTTTGGTGCCTTGTCTACATGCCAATATATTCTCAAACGAAAAATTATATTGCACTATGTTAATTACTTCAGATACACTGGGTGCTAGGTTCGTCTTCCATTTTCTTGCTATGAGCATTCTTGCAGCTAATAGAATATGAATACCACCTCATATTCTACAACAGTCAGGGAGGAACAAGTCTATCCCAATATTAAGTATCGCTAGGGCTGCTGTAGGAGGGGTTATTATTTTAGTGATCTCAGAAATTATACAGAACAGTTTATTCCAGAAACTTGTTAAATGCTTGCACGACCAGAAAATATGCATAATTTGCCCCACCATTCCGCAGCCTCTCCAGCAAAGGGGGGAATGTGTAGGGAGAAATTTAGAAATTCTATAAGGTGTGAGATACCACCTCAGAGCAATTTTGTGGGAGAGTTCCCAATGGATGGCACACTTAGAGGCCTGATAGATAGTTTTAAAAGCTGTTTTCCATTGAGCAGTAGTAAATGTGGTCCCTAAATCTGACTCCCATTTCATGTATGGTGTAGACTTATGGAAGGTAAGTTTATCTTGTAGGAGATTGTGTACGTGTTTAACTGGGGAGGTGAGAGAATTTATAAAGTACGAAACCCGAACGTGTGTGAAATTCTCTGTGTTAAGTATAGCAAACTCAGTTTTGATTTCTTTGAAGGGCTTGAGAGACCTTCCTTGGAGTATTTGGCTTTGATCAAAAATTCCTTTCTCTTTCCATCTTTGGAGAGACAGGTTCGGGACTGACAATTCTAAGGCCTCTAGTGAAACAGAAACTATGGCTTTCTGTGCTAAGGCCTGAAAAATTCTCCAAGCTTCTAATGAGGCTTGGGAGGAAGAGGCATCTGTCTCAACGAGCCCGGTCTCCAAGTGTCCACCAGCAGTAAATTCTTAAGAGATGGGGTAGAAGTGCAGAATTTTTCAATATCAACCCATCTTTTATCCGTATCTGGTTGGAACCAGCAACGTAGCTGAGACATATTTGTCGCCACCCAGTAGTCTCGTAGATCAATCATGCCCATACCTCCTGCAAATTTGTGCTTCAGAAGCTGGGCATGGGAGCTACGGGGTTGCATATTCTGCCAAATCCGTGCTCTCATTAATTTGGTGAGTGCTGCGAGGTGTGTTTGTTTAAGCGGTATGGGTAGTGTCCTAAATAGGTACAGTATTTGGGGCAATACGAACATTTTGAAGGCAGCCAAACGTCCTGTCCAGGACAGTTCATATTTCGTCATTTTTTGGGCCTCTCTTGATAGTTTGTTAGTAAGAAGGGAGTAATTGATATCTGCTAATTGTGTAACATCCGCAACTAATCGGATTCCTAGCTATGGAATTCCTTCAGTGCTCCATGTGTATGCATAAGAAGCTTGTACTTGTTTGCGAAGACTCGGATCTATTCCTAGATCTAAAACCAATGATTTAGTAAAATTAACTTTGTAGTAAGATATTGTGCTAAAGGTTTCAAGAACTCTATGTGTTGCTGCTAAGGAGGTCTCTGGGTTTCAGCAGGGTAGTCTTGCTGAAATTTTGTACTTAAGCTAATGATCCAGAGGTGACCATGTTGTGTGGTTTATTATGTTTCCGCTTCTGGGAGACAGTTTATCACTCATCCTGGGTACTCATTTTGGGGGGTTATGAGGGAGTGGTAGGTAGGCCGTACGCGTATTGGTTCAGTTGTGCCGCTTGCACAGATTTGGGAACGCCTCTGATCTATAGATTGTTTCGTCTAGAGCGATCCTCGATATCTGCAATTTTGGCTTTAAGGAACTCTATTTAGTCATCATGCTCATTGTGTGCATCTATTAACCTGTTATGTGAAGATGCAAATTCGCCCATTTTGTGTTCAATGTGGTCGATCCTGCCTCCCAGTTCATTTACATCAGCTTTGAACTTAGTGACACATTGCAGGATATCAGCGTTTAGAGAGGCTCTGAGTGACACTAACATGTCTTTCAGTACAGTCTCTGATACAGGTTTATTAGAGGTAGGGAAGGAGTTAAATGTGTCAGGTAGTTCGGTAGTAGCATTAGCAGAGTTGCAGCCTGAGCTTACATCTATGAGTGAGGAGTCCACCGACAGCCTGGGCTTGCTCTTTGCAGGGCTCTGCGATGTAGGAGTGGAGATCTCCGGCAATCTGAGCTGTGATGCCTTTGAGCCCTCTGCTGTGCCTGGGCTGTGCGCTGAACATTAACCAAACTCTGCTGTTGGTCTGAAGCCAGCCACAACAGCCTCTTGGCCTTTGGATCGCTGGACCACGCATGACCATTCTCCACAACTCCCCCCTCTCATCTCTTTTTCCTGGCCTTCTCTGTTTATCCCAGGCACACACCTCATCTCTCCATCTGATGCCACGTACACACAATCGGATTATCCAGCGGACTTGGTCCGGCGGACCAGAGCCCGCCGGATAATCCGCCCGTGTGTGGGCTCCGGCAGACTTAGAAAGAAGTTGTGACTCAAAATTGTCCGCCGGACTCGGCAGTCTGGCGGACAATTCGCCCGTCTGTGTGCTAGTCCGCCAGACTTTTGAAATGAACGGACTTGCCCACACACGGAGAAAATTCCGTTCATTTTGAACGTGGCTCCGGGTAGATGGGACTAGCGCAGGAAGTGAATGTTGCCGCCTCCTTCAGCGAGATTGACACCTCACTAGCCCCGTCACCTGGTATGAATTTAAAGGGGAAGCCCTACACCAAAAAAATGGCGTGGGGGTCCTCCCCAAGCACGCAGCCCGGCCGGTCAGGAAAGGGGGTGGGGACAAGCGAGCCCCCCCCTTTCTGAGCTGTACCAGGCCGAGTGCCCTCAACATGGGGGGTGCTTTGGGGAAAGGGGGGCCTTCCGGCTCCTCACCCCAAAGCACCTTGTCCCCATGTTGATGAGGACAAGGGCCTCTTTCCGACAACCCTGGCCGTTGGTTTCGGGTCTGTGGGCAGAGGGCTTATCAGAATCCGGGAGCCCCCTTTAATAAAGGGGCTCCCAGATTCCGGCCCCCTACCCTATGTGAATGAGTATGGGGTACATTTTACACCTACCCATTCACCCGGTTAAAAAAAAAGTGTACAGAAAAAAAACACAACACAGTTTTTTAAAATACTTTATTAGACAGCTCTGGTCGTCTGCTCTTCTTCTGTCTTCGGGGGTCTTGTCCCGCTCTTCGGTTCTTCTTGCCTCAGCTTCTTTCTTCCAGCTCTTTTACTAGCGTTGGCCCGGTCCTCTGTCGCCGCTGCCGCCGCCTTCTGCTTCTTCTTCTCTTCTTCTTCTTCCTTCTTCCGATGTTGACACGACACTCTCTCCAGCCGTAATGCTGGGGAGACGCGTTTTGCGATGACTTAGATAGGGAAAAGTCCAGTCGTGTGTGGACAGGTCCACTCGGGAAAGTCCGGCGGACCTCCGCTGCAAAGTCCGGCTGGTTGTGCACTGGACTACGTCCACTGGACTAAGTCCGCCGGATAGTCCGATCGTGTGTATGCTTCATTATGCACTCTGCTCTGCTTCTTCCTCTCTACCCAGTCTGGCATCCCCTCCCCCCCCCCCCCCCCCCCCACACACACACACTTCTGCAGAAGTGTTTGTAACTGGTACCAAGGAGCATTCTTCATAGGCAGCCCAATCACCTTTATGTTTTGTACTGGCCACAGAATCTCTTGTATGTTACAATTTTGCTGCCTATCCTTTGCGTACTGTATGTTTTATATTGTTGTCCCTTGATACATTTCCTGTACACGTAGCTTTTTTTGTGCAACGGATTTTTTTTCCAACGGATTTTGGCCCAAACTTGTCTAGCATACTATAAATGGGCCAGTAGCCAATAGCTTTCGTCTGGTAATTTATTCTGAGCATGCGCGGCACTTTGTCCGTCTGAATTGTTTACACAGTTGTCAGAAAATTTTAGATCCTGCTCTCAAACTTGTGTCGGAAATTCCAATCGAAAAAGTCAGATGGAGCCCACACACGATCAGATTTTTCCGACAACGTGATCCGATCGCACATTTTTCAATGGAAAGTCCGACCGTGTGAACAAGGCATTATTCTATTTCCTTATATACTGTCTTATGCAGGCCATACACGGTCGAATTTTGAACAAATTTTCTTTTCAAAATCAGAAAATTAGTTTTTTTTTGTGATCCGATGGCGCCACCATTGATTTTCGAAATTCGGCCGACCAAGCCTTCAATTTCACCTCATGCTGCTACAGAAAAGAATTTTCATGGCCAGGAATCTTCTTTCCTCTCTGTAAATGTTCTTTTCTTATTACATTTCTCGCACGATTCTCCCATCATTGATTAGAAAATCGTTTGTTTTTCAAAAAATTTCCAACATGTCCGATTCCTCAAATTTGATTTCCACACGAAAATCGGCTGTTGCTGCAGCCCCACTAATGGTGCGAAATTCGTACGAAAATTCTTAAATACGATTTTCAAAAGAAAATTCTTTCAAAATTCGAACCGTGTATGGCCGGCATTAGAACATCTCAAAAATCAAATAAATTCTTTGTGAAACAAAACTTTTTTTCTTTTGCAAATATCAGTGCTGAAAAATCATTTCTCCCACCCACATGGAATTCAAAAAGATATTTTTTTCGCATTGATACATGTTCCCCAGGGTGTTGCCCACTCTCCCGTGATATTTTTTGACACCCCCTTGCCTATTGACATTGACATCTTTATTTTGATAGCTTTGGCTCCTATTGATTTCAATGGGGTTCGGGTTCAGCAACCAAACTTCTTTGAAGTCTGTCCAACCCCTGCTGAACAGGTCCCAGGGCAGTTCAGCTTATCATTAGTCAGCAGCATGATGTATACAAAGAGCAGCTCCAAGGACAGATGGTCAGTAACAATTGAATGCTCTGCTATGAGCACCCCAAAGTTTAAATGAGACCCTATCAACATAAAATAACAGAAAAAAACAATAGAAATGAAAACTGCCAAAATGGCATTTCTCAAGCAAATGCTAAATTTTATTAAAAGGGAAGCCTTGCAGAAAAAAAAAGATGTCCACTATGAATGGACGAAATGTGAACTCTTCAACCTTCAGTCAACCACAAAATAAAATGAAATACAAAAAATCCCCCAATAATAATGAAAAGGTATCAAAATAGATTGATTACCAAAAAAAACTATCAATCAAAGCATAGTTTCCTAGCTGACCCGAGTCTCTCCCTATACAGGTAGCCATCTTTACAGTTCACTGACATCATGGTTCTTCTCTGCTCCCCCTTTTATGGTGAGAGAACCAGCTTAACCAAAAGCCCCATTTATTGTTGCTTCTGATGCCGCGCACGCACGATCAGAATTTCGGCCAGCAAAAGACCGATAAGAGCTTTTCATCGGAAAATGCGACCGTGTGTACGCACCATCGGAATTTAGCCGGCCGAATTCCCGCCAGCAAAAATTGGATAGCATGTTCTCAATTCTCCTTGATGGAAAAACTTTCTATCGGAAATTCCGATCGCGTGTATGCAATTCCGACGTGCAAAAACTCATGCATGCTCAGATTCAACTACGAGATGGAAGCAATTGGTTAATAGGTATAGAACTTCCTTTTTCTAGTCTCTTTGTACGTCACCGCGTTCTTGGTGGTTGGAATTTGGTGTGACCGTGTGTAGGCAAGACAGTTTGAGCGCAATTCCGTTGGACCATCATAGCTTTTTCCCGACGAGAATTCCGATGTGTACGCGGCATAAGTGTGTTGGACATAGCTAAAAGTCCATGTATATTATTTAAAAAAAACAATTGGTGAATTTGCACATACATTTAACAGGAACACAAATATCAAACATGTAGGATTCACCTCACGTCTGTGATAGTGACGAACCCAAACCTCATCACTCTTTACAACAGGTAACTCGGTTCTGTCTATATTATTCATAATTGATGTCATAAGGGCCTGCTACAGGTTAAATCATAGCATTACTAAAGTATTGGCCTATTGACTCTTGTGAATCGTGACCTTTCGTAATTGGAGCTTGCCTGACCTTTCACCTGAGCATAAACCTCGATCTTGTAAACCTTGATCTTGTCTGATGATTTGTATTGGTTTTGCTGCTGCTCTTCACATTTTATATTATCCTTGTTCAATTATAATGTCCGTAATGTCATGTACGGGTTCAGCGAGTGAGTAATATCAGATAAACACAATCGTCTTCGGGGAACTCCAAATATCAGTACTGTTTTGCCTTTTAAGAATCTGGTGAGTATCCAAGTTAGATTTTCAAACGTTATCAGTAGGGTGGTCCAAATTTGGAGTTTTTGTTTTGTTGAAATTTCTGTGAAAATTATGACTATTAGCAAAATACCTAAGGGTCAATGAGGAAGGTAAATTTAAGGTTGTTTTTAGTTGTTTTAGGGTACAATAGTCTTTAAACAGTTCAGTAGCTGACACTTTCACCCTCTGCCTGCCCAGGCCAACATTCAGCTTTTAGCCCTTGTACACACGGTCGGACATTCTGACAACCAAATCCGTTGGATTTTGTCCGATGGATTTTGTCCGAACTGTTGCATACACACGGTCGGACAAAGTTGTCGGAAAATCCGATTGTACATAACCCGATGACATTATTTCGTTACGACGGGACTACGTTTAGGCTAGTAGCCAATAGCTTTGGTCTAGGAATTTGATCTGAGCATGTGTGGCACTTTGTCTGTCGGAGTAGGCTACACATGATCGGAGTATGTCCGATAGGAGCATTTTGTCGGAAAATTTTACGGACAAGTTAGAAAACTTGGTCCGTCGGATATTCCGACGGAAACAGTCCGATGGAGACCACACACAGTTGGATTATCTGACAAAACGGTCCGATAGGACACATCCTGTCGGAGTCTCCGACCGTGTGTACAAGGGATTAGAGCTGTCACACTTTGAATGACAATTGTGCAGCCAGATGTACCCATATGAAATATTTATCATTTGTTTCCCGCATATGGAGCTTTCTTTTATTGGTATTTAAACACTTCAATACAGTGCATTTTCACCGCCTTCTTGCCCAGGTCAATTTTCAGCTTTCAGCAATGTCGCCCTTTGGATGACAATTGCGCGGTCATGCAATACTGTACCCATATGACATTTTTATCATTTTTTTCATATAAAAAGAGCTTTCACTTGGTGTTATTTAATCACCACGGGATTTTTTATTTATTTTTTGCTAAATAAATGAAAAAAGACTGAAAATTTTTTAATTATATACTTACCTGCTCTGCGCAATGTTATTACACAGAGAGGTCCCTAGCCTCTTCTCCTGGAGTCCCCTGCTGCCACACTCTACTCCTCCTTCCTCCGGGTGCCCCCCTTACAAGCCATGTGCTAAGGGGGCACTGGTGGGGGTTGCTTCCGAGCAATGCTATGCATGTCCATAGACTCACACAGAGTCATTAAACCACGTCCCCATCCCTCCTTACAGGAGTTTGACTGACAGCAGTAGGAGCCTATGGCTCTAATGCCTCATACACACGGTCTGACATTCTGACCAAAAATCTGTCTGATTTTTTCCGACCGATTTTGACCAAAACTTGTCTTGAATACGCACGGTCGCACAAAGTTTTTGGAAAATCCGATCGTTCAGAACGAGGTGACGTAAAACACGTATGTCAGGACTATAAGCGGGCCAGTAGCCAATAGCTTTCATTTCTTAGATTATTCTGAGCATGTGTGGTACTTTGTCCGTCGGAAATTGTCCGAAAATTTTAGATCCTGCTCTCAAACTTTGTGCATCGGAAAATCCAATGGAAAAAAGTCAGATGGAGCCAACACATGGTCAGATTTTCCGACAACATGATCCGATAGCACATTTTCCGTCGGAAAATCTGACCGTGTCTATGGGGCATTAAAGTCTCCTGTGAGATCAGGAAATGAGCGGTGCTGCAGCCAAGACAGTGCTGGATCGCAGGGAATCAGATAAGTGTTTAGGGATGGGGGGGAGGTAGCAGGCCATTTTTTACCTTATTGCATATAATGCATTAAGGTACAAATCATTTAGAAACACCTTAAACATTTTCTATAGCAGATGCCACTGCAGCCTGAAGGTAGCAGTTTTCATATGCAGTCTGAACTCTTTTTTCACAATAAATCCCTCAGCCTACACTCTGGTTCTTGATCGTCAGTAGGAACCTGGGTTGTCAGTGACTGACAGTTGATCGAGAGCCACTAGCCATGCGAAATATCAGTTAGTGGCTCTCACATGGGGATTATTGGAAGTCTCAAATTGGGCTCTCACATGGGGAAATTGGATTGGCAATTAGTGAGGAACAATTCCCCCAATGGAGTCATAGACAGATATACTTTAAACCTGGATCAAGAAAGTAACAGATACCAGAACCTGATAGAAATTATAACTCCCCCTTATTAAAAATGTAAAAAAAAAAAAAAAAAGACTGCAATTCCTGCAAGGACTTCCAGAACTCCTACTCTCAGTAACACTGCCAAGACTTCCTGAATGTCTACCAGGACTTCCTGAGTTCCCTGAACAAGCACTGAGCTAACTTTGTGCAAAGGGTTATAGTACTTTCCTGGATGACCGGCTGTATCTAATAACTCTCTTGCTACTTTCCTTGATCTGTGCCTTACTAGGCCTTATCTAGGCCTTACTATTCTCCTACCTGTTGCCTAGCGTTCAGTCTCTACACCATAGCCATTCTGATCTTGCAATCCCTTGGTGGGGCGAACCTGAAGGCCAGAATCTGGTGGCAGTTTGCAGTGAAGTAAACCAGGTCGATCTCCAACTTCAGGATCTTTGGTGATGACTAATTGTTATATAGACCTCATGCCTTGGAAGAGTCTGTGTCATCAGCAAGGGGCTACCATAGCACTTTAGTCCCATTGGGGTCACTTTTCTTCATTTCCTGTCCCAGAGACGCAACAAGAAACAAAGGGAAATTTCTCCAAAGCAAGAAAATCCCCTCTCAAATATTTGTTACTGAAGCAGGTGTTCCCATTGAAAGACTACTCCTCTGTTTTTTTAACAGTTACATTTAGTGGCTGCTGCACTCCTGGGGAGCCTATTTTTTATCATGCCTGAGACCTTGAGCGATTGTGTCCTCTAAAGTGACACTTCTGAGATACATTACTTTTTATGCCTATATTTCATACTATTTCATCTGCTTGGTATCCTTGCAGCATAGGTCCTGGCAAAAATTCAATTTTAAGAAAGTCTCAGGTGATTTGGATTCAATTCCTCGCTCTCCTAGGAGATTTCCTTTTAGCTTGGTTAATTTCAGCAATTATTGTTACATTGACCTACTTACAAGTTTTGCACCCCAGTGTCCACCATGAAGGAGCCTCTGTGGTATCCCTACCTTGACTGCCATCCGGGCTCTGGTCTCTCTGGGATGATACTAAATATAAGCCCTTGTACACACGGTCGGAGATTCCGTCTGAATGTTTCCTATCGGACCGTTTTGTCGGATATTCCGACTGTGTGTGGTCTCCATCGGACTGTTTCCGTCAGAATATCCGACGGACCAATTTTTCCACCTTGCCGGTAAAATTTTCAGACAAAATGCTCCTATCGGACATACTCCGATCATGTGTAGCCTACTCCGACGGACAAAGTGCCACGCATGCTCAGATCAAATTCCTAGACCAAAGCTATTGGCTACTAGCCTGAACGTAGTCCCGTCGTAACGAAATAACATCATCACGTTATGTACAATCGGATTTTCCGACAACTTAGTCCGACCGTGTGTATGCAACATCACTTCCGGACCTCTTCCGGAAATTAATCCATCGGGATTACTCCGACGGATTTGGTTGTCGGAATCTCCGACCACATGTACAAGGGCTAACACCTCCTTAAGAAGTGGCCTTTGCCATGAAACATGCAGAGCATATACAGTACATCACGAACCACATGCCTTCAGCATTCGCCTGTGGCTACTATGTGACCAGTTAGACATGTTTGTATAACTTACTGTCTGTTGAGGTTATTATTATTATACAGGATTTATTATACAGGATTTATATAGTGCCAACAGTTTGTGCAGCGCTTTACAACATGAGGGCAGACAGTACACGTACAATACAAATCAATACAAGAGGGATCAGAAGGCCCTGCTCATTAGAGCTTACCATCTAGAAGGGGGGGGGGGGTCAAGTGGAAACAAAAGGTAATAACTGTGGGGGGTGAGCTGATGGAGAAAATGAAAATTGTGGATGGCTTTGTACGTAGTTATTAGTATTTTGAATTTAATTCTTTGGCCAAGTGGAAGCCAGTGGAGGGATTGACAGAGAGGAGTAGCAGACACAGAGAGATTGGTAAAGTGGATGAGTCTGGCAGCAGCATTCATGATGGATTGAAGAGATGATAGATTATGTAGAGGTAAGCCAATGAGAAGGGAGTTGCAGTAGTCGAGGCGAGAGATGACCAGCGAGTGAATTAAGAGCTTTGTTGTGTTATTGGTTAAAAAAGGGGGGTATTTTGGAGATTTTGCGGAGGTTGAGGCGGCAGGATTTGAACAGTGATTGGATGTGTTGCTTAAAGAAGAGTCCAGGACTACACCTAGAACCTTGGCGTGAGGGGATGGGCTTATAGTTGTGCCATCAATTTTGAGAGAGAGAGATCAGGCGAAGGGGCATATAGGGGAAGAAAAATTATAAGTTTGGTTTTGGATAGATTGAGTTTGAGGAAGTGGTGTGACATCCAGACTGATATATCTGATAGTAAATTAGTGATATGTGAGGAGACAGAGGGAGTGAGCTGAGGGGTAGAGAAATAGATTTGGGTGTCATCAGCATAGAGGTGGTATTGGAAGCCATGGGAGGCTATCAGCTGACCCAGGGAGGAGGTGTAGATTGAAAATAGGAGAGGTCCAAAAACAGAACCTTGGGGGACCCCAACCGAGAAAGGAAGAGGGGAGGAGAAAGTAGAGTTGGAAGAAATGTTAAAGGTGCAGTTGGATAAGTAGGAAGAGAACCAGCGAAGACTACAGTCACAGAGACCAAAGCCGTGGAGTTTTTTGAGGAAGAGGGGGTGGTTAACCGCATCAAACCGTATCAAAGGCAGCAGAGAGGTCCAGGAGTAGGAGCACATTATAGTGTTGATTTGGTTTTGGCCTTAGATTGTTAGTTTTAGGAGAGCAGTTTCTGTAGAGTGTTGAGGACGAAATGTAGACGGAAGGGTATCAATAAGGCTATTATCAGCGAGGTGAACGCTCAGTTGGTTGTAGACCAGACATATAAGGAGTTTGAATAAGAAGGGGGGAAAAGAGATGGGGCATAGGTTGTTAAGATTGGATCGATCCAATGAGGGATTTTCAAGTATGGGTCTGACAAGTGCATGTTTTAGAGAGTTGGGGAGGATGCCAGAAGAGAGGGAGAGATTGAAGATGTGGGTTAGAGAGTGTAGCATAGAGCCTGAGGGTGAGCGTAGCATTTGTGAGGGAACGGGATCCAGAGGGCAGGTGGTAAGGTGGACATTAGCAAGTAGTTTTTCAACTTCGTCTATAGTGGTGGGGTTGAAAGAGGAAAGTAATGATTGTACCTGTGGGCATGAAGTGTAAATGCGTGGAGGGTATCGGAACAGTAGAGATCTCCTCGCAAATTGTATCAATTTTCTGTTTGAAGTGATTGGCTATCTCCTGGGCAGTGAGTGAGTTGGTGGGTGGAGGCGGTGGAGGACAAAGTAGAGAGTTGAAGGTAGAGAACAATTGACGGGGACGGGGTGATAAGTTGCAAATCAGAGTGATAAAATAGGTCTGCTTGGCAGTGATGAGACTGGACACGATCAGACTTTCTGACAACAAAACCGTGGAATTTTGTTCAAAGGTTGTTGGCTCCAACTTGTCTTGCATACACACGGCCACACAAATGTTGGCCAGCAATTACGAACGTGGGAACGTGGTGATGTACAAGATGTACGATGAGCTGAGAAAAAGGAAGTTCATTAGCCAGTGTGGCTCCTTCTGTTTGATTCCGAAACATGCGTGAACTTTTGTGCGTCTGACTTGTGTACACAAGATCGAAAAATCCAATAACAAAGTTTTGTTGGTGGAAAATTGAGAACCTGCTAGCCAACATTTGTTGGCGGAAAGCCCGACAACAAATGTAAGATGGAGCATACACACGGTTGGACTTTCAGCCAACAAGCTCACATCCAACATCTGTCGTCGTAAAATCGGATCGTGTGTACGGGGCATTAGTCTTACGCCACAGACACTCATGAGCACGACTGTGTTTTTTCAGACTTCTAGTATCATCTGTTTGCCAAGGTTGAAGGGGTCGGGGCCTGATTCTGTGTGTATTGGGTGGAGGGGCAGTGAGTCCAGTGAGGCTAGAGGTGAAGCATTGTAGACAGAAGTGGCTAGGTTGGTGCGGAATAGGGGTGAGATTTTGTCATAGAGGTTGTCGATAGCAGAGTAGAGAAGAGAAGGGTTGAGATGATGTAGGTTTCTGTGGGTAACTTTTAGGCGGTTGGAGGGAGAGAAGGTGGAGGAGAGGAGAGGTTATCATGTATTGCTGTTTATCACACAATGGGGTTGATTTACTAAAGCCAAATCCACTCTGCACTACAAGTGCACTGAAAGCACACTTGGAAGTGCAGTCACTGTAGATCAGTGTTGCTCAACTCCAGTCCTCAAGGCTTGAGGATTTCCCCGCCAATTTCAGTTCCAGTAAGAAATGTCACCAGAATGAGTAGATAGACTAATGCCCTGCACACACGACCGATTTTCCCATAGGAATAAACTCTGAATGTTTTTCCAATGGGGTTCCGATGGAATTCCGCTGAAACTGTCTTGCGTACACATGATCACATCAAAGTTCGACCGCCAAGAACACGGTGACATACAACACGTACGACGGGACTAGAAAAAGGAAGTTCAATAGCCAGTAGCCAATGGCTTCTGCCTCGTACTTGCTTCAGAGCTTGCGTCGTTTTTGTTCCGTCGGTTTTCCAGATAGGAATTGGTTCCGTTGGAAATTTTTAGAACATGTTCCATTTCTAGGTCCGTCAGACTTTTAGACGTAAAAAGTCTGATGGGGCATACACACGATCAGAATATATACGGCATAACCCTTCCCACTAGATCCAAAGTGAAAAAAAAAGCTTTGGCTTACACACATTTTAAGCCTTTTATTTACCTCCTTTGTTGCATTTGGCTTATAGAAAAATACTCGCTAGTCACCTCATTTGCGATTCGTTTCGTACGAATCTCAAATTCGTACGAATTTCCCTAAATTCGTAAGTTTGGGAGGATCCGAAATACGAATTGCCCTGCGTCCGAATTCTGTACGAAATACGAACTTTTATTTACGAATCCGAAGGAGGAGGTCAGCACAGCACAGGGATGGTGGGAGCCCCTCATCTAACGAAAATTTGTATATATTTCGGATAGGAAATTCTTCAACGGAATTTCGTATTTCGGATAAAAACCAAACTTCCATCAGCATCAACTGTCATATTGAGGTATATTTTTGCCGTTAAATTCATCGTAACGAACGTTCTTGCAAGTTAACGAACCTAACGACAATTCATATTTCGTACGAATTGAAACGGAAATTTCGGACAAGAAATACGAAGTACGAATTAATTTTAATACGAACCGTAACGGAACAGAACGAAACAAATTTATTGACGGCGCCCATGTCTACTAGTTACTCCAAAAATAATAATACTCATGACAATAATGAATATGTCCTATTGTTTTCCTTCTCTCTAATAGTCAGCCACGGACCTCAAGTTTTACTTTTTTTCCTTTAACAATTTTCTATAGTCTAATGATCATAAGCAATGGCTGGCTTTCATACAGTAAAATATACCAAAAGCTAATTCCACGATGCCTCAAAGACCAATGAACCACCAGAGGAAGCTCTATTACAAGTCCCATCGGCACGAAGGAGATTAAACCACAACTACCATGACAGAATTTCTGAAATTATCTTGCCCACTGAAATGTGTTTTTAATCAACATCAGAACAAATGTGCAGCTTGAGCACCCAGATAAATTGTCTGAGCATTAGCAATGAGTTCCCAACATGTTTTTTTTTTTTTTCTGGGGATCAGAAAGTAATTGGCTTGTCTTAACTTTATACGGGACAGCTGTTTGGCAGGACATCTGTCAAAAACAAATATTAAACATTTTTGACTGTGAAGAAACTTTCATGAAAAACCCCAAGGTTTTCTTTACACTTGCGCATTGTAAATGGCTCAGTTGATGTTCTTTTTTGGCGCCCTTGGTTGTTTTTAATTAGCAGCATTTAAATATGAAATACTTTTGCGGCTAAAAATTCTCTAATGAAGAAACTGGAGTGTGGGTGTAAAGTCAAAAGATATCCATCAAAGAAAGTAGCATAAATTAAGTTGTGGGGACAGTAACTTTCCAGTGAATGGAGTATGCTATTCCACCTTCCCCTTTATGCACACCAGGTCATGTAAGGACAATCATTTGTGTAGCACTGACCCCCGAAGAAGCTGATGGTTTTGTTGGGCTTACCCTTACCTTCTTGACCTCGCCTTCGTCTAGGCCCCCGTACACACGGTCGGAGATTCCGGCAACCAAATCCGTCAGATTAATTCTGACAGATTAATTCCGGAAGAGGTCCGGAAGTGATGTTGCATACACACGGTCGGACTCAGTTGTCGGAAAATCCGATTGTACATAACGTGATGACGTTATTTAGTTACGGACGGGACTACGTTCAGGCTAGTAGCCAATAGCTTTGGTCTAGGAATTTGATCTGAGCATGCGTGGCACTTTGTCCGTCGGAGTAGGCTACACATGATCGGAGTATGTCCGATCGGAGCATTTTGTCGGGAAAAATTTTACCGGCAAGTTGGAAAAGTTGGTCCGTCAGATATTCCAACAGAAACAGTCCGATGCAGACCACACACAGTCGGATTATCCGACAAAACGGTCCGATAGGAAACATTCCGTCGGAATCTCCGACCGTGTGTACAAGGGCTAGGGGTTCCCATGGTAGATGGCCCAAAGAAATGCAGAAACTGACACTGGATCCTCTTTTGGGTTATTTATTTTAGAAGATAACACAGTTTCTTAATAAAAGGTAGAGCGTTAGAAAGGAAGTTCAGGTATTTTTTTGGAACTGCAAAATCCAGAGAATAAACGTTTCACAGCTGGATTCTCACAACCTCCGGATAGACCTCCTCTCACTAGGCCTAGCAGCCGGCGGGGTGTTAAGTGAAGCAAAGTCTCTGCCACAGACTTGGATGTAGAACACTTGAGAAATAAAAGTCTCTGCCACATACTTGGATGTAAATGAGGGACGTAGATAAATTTAGAGAACTATGATACGGTGCCAGTATCTCTCAGCCGGTCCGGAGATACCGCATGAATATAGATCCACAAAGTGTCCTTCAATTGAGCCTCCAGGCTCCTTCTGCGAAACCAGCCATACACATGGCCTTCTCCCGAAGAGTCCTCCCCTGGATGCTCCTCCAGTTGCTGGGCCTCTCCCTAGATGAGACGGCACCAGACCACCTTTGAATCATTATGGCCTCATATCCATTCAGTCCTGTCCCTGCAGCTGCTTTGCGTTGGGCTATCCAGCCCAGAGGTTCGGTATTGCATGGATCCGCACCCCATGCCAGGAGGGCCAGGACCAAAAAGAATAAACATTTCACAGCTGGATTCTCACAACCTCTGGATAGACCTCCTCTCACTAGCCCTGGCACTTGCCCTGAATAGTGATGGCCGAACGGTTCGCCCGGCGGTCGTTTCGCGGCGAATTTCCGACTTTCGCCGTCCGCGGGTTCGAACGCCTTTTTCCGTCGTTCGCCCCGGCGGACTTACGTGTTTAATGTATACAAGAACTTTAACCTTTCGTGACACGTTTATCATGTGTTACAGGACAACCAATTGAGACATGACAGCTCATGGACACTTGGACATTCCCCCTAACCTATAAATACACCCGATCCGGTGGCCATTTTACATTCTTTCTTCTGTCACTGTAGGGAAAGGATCCTGTGTGGAGTAGGGACAGAGAAAACGCTAGCTATTTGGTACACAAAAGTTCTTTTCAGGACTGGTATAGGTGTTAGGTCAGCAGCCTGAGTTTCTTTTGTCAGTTTAGATAAAGGGACAGAGCGCTGTATGCTGCTATTTTAGGGACAGCTCAGCCAGATTAGTCTTTCTTCATCATCATCATCATCATCATCATTAGCTGTTACTATCAGGTCCACAAAAGAGCTGTTCCAGCTAATCGTTCCAGCCTACTCTTTTTTGCCAATTTGTATAGGGACAGGCAGGAAGCAGTGTGTCAGGCAGTGAGGATAATTTTAAAGACTTGCTGTTACTATTAGTTCCACAAAGGTTCTTTTCAGGACTGGTATCAGTGGTACGGTAATAGGCTTGTACACGTATAATATTCTTTCTTCCAAATATAGAAAGAATATTATACTTGACTGCTGCCCTTCTGCTGCAGTCTGCTAATCATTCACAACTCACTTGTTCCACAAAGCTCTTTATCAGGACTGGTAACTTGGTCTGTCTAGGGTGCTACGGTACATAGGCTTGGGTGCGGTACAGTCTGCTGTTCTGTAAGGACCGCTATCGGTCCACAATACATAGGGTTGCCGTGCACTACTGCTGACCGCTGCCCTATACTGCAGCAGTCCTTCATTGGTATAGGGACTGACGTACAGTCTGCTAATCACTAACACACAACCTGCTTGGTCCACAAAAGTTCTTATAAGGACTGGTAACTTGGTATAGGGTGCTACGGTACATAGGCCTGAGTGCGTTACAGTCTGCTGTTCTGTAAGGACCGCTATCGGTCCACAATACATAGGGTTGCCGTGCACTACTGCTGACCGCTGCCCTATACTGCAGCAGTCCTTCAGCGGTATAGGGACTGACGCACAGTCTGCTAAACACTAACACACAACCTGCTTGGTCCACAAAAGTTTTTATAAGGACTGGTAACTTGGTATAGGGTGCTACGGTACATAGGCCTGAGTGCAGTACAGTCTGCTGTTCTGTAAGGACCGCTATCGGTCCACAATACATAGGGTTGCCGTGCACTACTGCTGACCGCTGCCCTATACTGCAGCAGTCCTTCATTGGTATAGGGACTGACGTACAGTCTGCTAATCACTAACACACAACCTGCTTGGTCCACAAAAGTTCTTATAAGGACTGGTAACTTGGTATAGGGTGCTACGGTACATAGGCCTGAGTGCGTTACAGTCTGCTGTTCTGTAAGGACCGCTATCGGTCCACAATACATAGGGTTGCCGTGCACTACTGCTGACCGCTGCCCTATACTGCAGCAGTCCTTCATTGGTATAGGGACTGACGTACAGTCTGCTAATCACTAACACACAACCTGCTTGTTCCACAAAAGTTCTTATAAGGACTGGTAACTTGGTATAGGGTGCTACGGTACATAGGCCTGAGTGCGTTACAGTCTGCTGTTCTGTAAGGACCGCTATCGGTCCACAATACATAGGGTTGCCGTGCACTACTGCTGACCGCTGCCCTATACTGCAGCAGTCCTTCATTGGTATAGGGACTGACGTACAGTCTGCTAATCACTAACACACAACCTGCTTGGTCCACAAAAGTTCTTATAAGGACTGGTAACTTGGTATAGGGTGCTACGGTACATAGGCCTGAGTGCGTTACAGTCTGCTGTTCTGTAAGGACCGCTATCGGTCCACAATACATAGGGTTGCCGTGCACTACTGCTGACCGCTGCCCTATACTGCAGCAGTCCTTCAGCGGTATAGGGACTGACGCACAGTCTGCTAAACACTAACACACAACCTGCTTGGTCCACAAAAGTTTTTATAAGGACTGGTAACTTGGTATAGGGTGCTACGGTACATAGGCCTGAGTGCGTTACAGTCTGCTGTTCTGTAAGGACCGCTATCGGTCCACAATACATAGGGTTGCCGTGCACTACTGCTGACCGCTGCCCTATACTGCAGCAGTCCTTCATTGGTATAGGGACTGACGTACAGTCTGCTAATCACTAACACACAACCTGCTTGTTCCACAAAAGTTCTTATAAGGACTGGTAACTTGGTATAGGGTGCTACGGTACATAGGCCTGAGTGCGTTACAGTCTGCTGTTCTGTAAGGACCGCTATCGGTCCACAATACATAGGGTTGCCGTGCACTACTGCTGACCGCTGCCCTATACTGCAGCAGTCCTTCATTGGTATAGGGACTGACGTACAGTCTGCTAATCACTAACACACAACCTGCTTGTTCCACAAAAGTTCTTATAAGGACTGGTAACTTGGTATAGGGTGCTACGGTACATAGGCTTGAGTGCGGTACAGTCTGCTGTTCTGTAAGGACCGCTATCGGTCCACAATAGATAGGGTTGACGTGCACCACTGCTGACCGCTGCCCTATACTGCAGCAGTCCTTCAGCGGTATAGGGACTGACGTACAGTCTGCTAAACACTAATACACAACCTGCTTGGTCCACAAAAGTTCTTATAAGGACTGGTAACTTGGTATAGGGTGCTACGGTACATAGGCTTGAGTGCGGTACAGTCTGCTGTTCTGTAAGGACCGCTATCGGTCCACAATAGATAGGGTTGACGTGCACCACTGCTGACCGCTGCCCTATACTGCAGCAGTCCTTCAGCGGTATAGGGACTGACGCACAGTCTGCTAAACACTAACACACAACCTGCTTGGTCCACAAAAGTTTTTATAAGGACTGGTAACTTGGTATAGGGTGCTACGGTACATAGGCCTGAGTGCGTTACAGTCTGCTGTTCTGTAAGGACCGCTATCGGTCCACAATACATAGGGTTGCCGTGCACTACTGCTGACCGCTGCCCTATACTGCAGCAGTCCTTCATTGGTATAGGGACTGACGTACAGTCTGCTAATCACTAACACACAACCTGCTTGGTCCACAAAAGTTCTTATAAGGACTGGTAACTTGGTATAGGGTGCTACGGTACATAGGCCTGAGTGCGTTACAGTCTGCTGTTCTGTAAGGACCGCTATCGGTCCACAATACATAGGGTTGCCGTGCACTACTGCTGACCGCTGCCCTATACTGCAGCAGTCCTTCAGCGGTATAGGGACTGACGCACAGTCTGCTAAACACTAACACACAACCTGCTTGGTCCACAAAAGTTTTTATAAGGACTGGTAACTTGGTATAGGGTGCTACGGTACATAGGCCTGAGTGCAGTACAGTCTGCTGTTCTGTAAGGACCGCTATCGGTCCACAATACATAGGGTTGCCGTGCACTACTGCTGACCGCTGCCCTATACTGCAGCAGTCCTTCATTGGTATAGGGACTGACGTACAGTCTGCTAATCACTAACACACAACCTGCTTGTTCCACAAAAGTTCTTATAAGGACTGGTAACTTGGTATAGGGTGCTACGGTACATAGGCTTGAGTGCGGTACAGTCTGCTGTTCTGTAAGGACCGCTATCGGTCCACAATAGATAGGGTTGACGTGCACCACTGCTGACCGCTGCCCTATACTGCAGCAGTCCTTCAGCGGTATAGGGACTGACGTACAGTCTGCTAAACACTAATACACAACCTGCTTGGTCCACAAAAGTTCTTATAAGGACTGGTAACTTGGTATAGGGTGCTACGGTACATAGGCTTGAGTGCGGTACAGTCTGCTGTTCTGTAAGGACCGCTATCGGTCCACAATAGATAGGGTTGACGTGCACCACTGCTGACCGCTGCCCTATACTGCAGCAGTCCTTCAGCGGTATAGGGACTGACGCACAGTCTGCTAAACACTAACACACAACCTGCTTGGTCCACAAAAGTTTTTATAAGGACTGGTAACTTGGTATAGGGTGCTACGGTACATAGGCCTGAGTGCGTTACAGTCTGCTGTTCTGTAAGGACCGCTATCGGTCCACAATACATAGGGTTGCCGTGCACTACTGCTGACCGCTGCCCTATACTGCAGCAGTCCTTCATTGGTATAGGGACTGACGTACAGTCTGCTAATCACTAACACACAACCTGCTTGGTCCACAAAAGTTCTTATAAGGACTGGTAACTTGGTATAGGGTGCTACGGTACATAGGCCTGAGTGCGTTACAGTCTGCTGTTCTGTAAGGACCGCTATCGGTCCACAATACATAGGGTTGCCGTGCACTACTGCTGACCGCTGCCCTATACTGCAGCAGTCCTTCAGCGGTATAGGGACTGACGCACAGTCTGCTAAACACTAACACACAACCTGCTTGGTCCACAAAAGTTCTTATAAGGACTGGTAACTTGGTATAGGGTGCTACGGTACATAGGCTTGAGTGCGGTACAGTCTGCTGTTCTGTAAGGACCGCTATCGGTCCACAATAGATAGGGTTGACGTGCACCACTGCTGACCGCTGCCCTATACTGCAGCAGTCCTTCAGCGGTATAGGGACTGACGTACAGTCTGCTAAACACTAATACACAACCTGCTTGGTCCACAAAAGTTCTTATAAGGACTGGTAACTTGGTATAGGGTGCTACGGTACATAGGCTTGAGTGCGGTACAGTCTGCTGTTCTGTAAGGACCGCTATAGGTCCACAATAGATAGGGTTGACGTGCACCACTGCTGACCGCTCACCTATACTGCAGCAGTCCTTCAGCGGTATAGGGACTAAGAGTTTTGTCACAGGGTCATTTAAAAAATGACATGCAGAGGAAGAGGCAGGCCCTTCCGCAGGGGTGGTAGGGGTAGGGCAGGAGCAACAGGCTTGAGCCAAAGTGGGAAGTTGCAGAAGGTGCGTTCAATTACTTTAAAGGATGCACCAGACTTGGTTGAGTGGCTCGCTCAGCCTTACTCTTCTGCACCCTCCTCATCCTCTCGATCTGCACCCTCTTCTTCACTCTCTGCTATGTGCACCCCCAAAGACACTACCACCAACAACACGACCACCACCACCACCACCACATACCTTCCGCTTGAGTCACTGGAATTATTTTCCGATCCATATCAAGAGGACATTTCTGATGCGCAGCCACTCTTGGTATTGGATCAGGAAGAGGAGGTAGCAACAAGCGCTACTCAGCAGTCTGACGCCAGTACCCAGATCAGCCCAAGGAGGAGGTTGGTCCCCGGTGTTGCTGCCTACTCTACTTATAGCGGTGGGGAAGGTGACGTTGATGATGACGTGTCTAGTGATGTCACGTGGGTGCCCACAAGAGAGGAAGAGGAGGGGAGTTCAGAGGGAGATATGGACCAGCAGATAGGGAGGAGAAGCAGCAATGACTTACATTGCACAGCAGGGACAAAGCAGACTGCAAATGTATCAGGAGCGAGTCATCGACCATGTACGGTCACATCTGGCGCTCCCAGGACACCGGCACATGGCTCCGCAGTGTGGGCTTTTTTTAACGTGTCCGCTGCTGACAATAGCGTTGCCATCTGCAATCTTTGCAGTCAACGCGTTAGTCGCGGTAAGCCCAATACTCACCTAGGGACGACCGCCTTAAGAAGGCACATGAGCAGCCATCACCGAGCCCAGTGGGAGCAACGGAACACACAAAGCCACACTGCAGGCTCTCACCGTCCAGCCTCGTCTTCTACTTCTCCTTCTCCTCTCTCCTCACAATTGTCCTCCACTCCACCTTCCATCACGCCAAGCTCACATTTTTCTGCAAAAAGGCAGGCTTCCGTGGGCCTAATGTTTGAGCGTAAAAAAATGATGACGCCGGATAACCCTCTTGCCCAACGGTTGGCGGCTGGCTTGTCAGAACTCATAGCCCGCCAACTACTGCCATATAAACTGGTGGACTCGGAGGCCTTTCGCAAATTTGTGGCCATTGGAACACCACAATGGAAGGTCCCAGGAAGGAAGTATTTCTCAGAGAAGGGCATCCCAGAGCTATATGGCCATGTTCAGCGGCAAGTGAATGTATCTCTGGCACACAGTGTCGGTGCCAAGATACATCTGACCACAGACACGTGGTCTAGCAAACACGGGCAGGGAAGGTATATCAGTTTTACTGCCCACTGGGTGAACCTTCTGACGGCCGTCAAGCATGTAACCCGTGGCACCCGTGTAGATTTGGTTTTACCGCCACGGATTGCATGCAGGCCTGACTCTTCTTCTCCTCCTCCTACTCCATCCTCCTCCCTCTCCTCCTCAGCTGCCTCCTCCTTTTCCGCTGCTAGCGTCTCTTCCACTGCACCGCCCAAGCTCCCCAGAACCTATTCCACATGCCAGGTGAGACGTTGCCATGCCGTGCTGCGTCTGTTGTGCCTGGAAGCAAAGAGCCACACTGGCCCGGCACTCCTTTCAGCTTTGCGTTCACAGGCAGATGAGTGGCTAACACCGCTCAATTTGACAGTTGGTAAAGTGGTGTGTGACAACGGTGCCAATCTGCTTAGCGCATTGAAACAGGGCAAAATCACGCACGTGCCGTGCATGGCACACGTCTTAAACTTGGTCGTGCAGCGATTCCTTGTCAAATACCCTGGGGTCCAGGACATCTTGCGGCAGGCAAGGAAAATCTCGGCCCATTTCAGAAGATCTTACACGGCCATGGCTCGCCTTGCTGACATTCAGCGGCGACACCATCTGCCGGTCAGACGTCTTATTTGCGATTGCCCGACGCGATGGAACTCAACCTTCTATATGCTTGATAGGCTGCTCCAGCAGAAACGTGCAGTTAACGTCTACCTGTATGAACTCTGCGAAAGAAACGGTTCTGGGGAGCTGGGTTTTTTTTCACCGCGCCAGTGGCTGCTCATGCGCGACACATGCAGACTTCTGCGGCCATTTGAGGAGATCACCAAACTGGTCAGTCGCAGCCATGGCGCCATCAGTGACATGGTACCTTATGCCTTCTTTCTGGAGCGTGCATTGCGTCGTGTCATTGATCAGGCTGTGGAGGAGCAGGAGCGGGAAGATGAGGAAGTCGCAATGCTGGATGAATTCCCAGGGGGGGCTACTCTATCTGAGACAAGTCAACAACAGGAGTCTGATGAGGAGTCAGAGGAGGATGGTGCCGGGGCGGATGAGCAGGAGCAAGAAGAGCATGCTTTAAACCTTTCTGGGATCCCTGTTGTGCGAGGATGGGGAGAGGAGAATGAAGAGGACGACATTATCCTGGATGATGAGCAGGAGCCAGGCCACCACACCGCTTCCACTTTAGTGCAAATGGGGGCCTTCATGCTCCAGTGTTTTAATAGGGACCCCCGTATAAAAAGCATGAGGGTCAAGGACCAGTACTGGGTGGCAACGTACTTAGACCCCCGGTACAAACACAAAATGGCGGAAATGTTACCGCCGTCGCAGAGGGCTGTCAGAATGCAGCACTTCCAGGCCTTGCTTCGAGAAATGCTGCATTCTGCTTTTGCGTGCGCTGGCAGAGGAGCAATTCCCACTCCCAGAGAAGGATTTGCGGGTACCAATCCAACAGCGCCTGCAAGAAGAGGCCGGTTTGAAGATGTGTTGGTGACTTCGGATATGAGGTCATTCTTTCAGCCGACCCATCGACAGGTGTCATCCGGATCCAGCATCAGGGAACGCCTAGACCGTCAGGTGTCCGACTACATTGGGTTAACGGCCGATGTGGACGCTCTGAGGAGTGATGAACCCCTAGACTACTGGGTGGGCAGGCTTGACCTCTGGCCAGAGCTTGCCCAATTTGCAATCGAACTGTTGGCTTGCCCCTCATCCAGTGTCCTGTCCGAAAGGACGTTCAGCGCAGCAGGGGGGATTGTGACCGATAAGCGTACTCGCCTAGCTCACCACAGTGTTAACTACCTCACATTTCTAAAAATGAATGAGGCATGGATCTCGGAGGAATTCAACACATGTGATCAGTAGACCATGTATATGTCTATAAACAATTTTTGGAATCAAGCACACAGACCTTCTTAATTCATTTGGCTCACTTCCCTGACCCAAAAAAGCACACCGTACTATATGCCCCTACCCTCCTCTTTGAAGAGGTTGAGCGGTGTCATATTTCTACTGGGGCTGCTTATTATGAGGGGTTCCCACCATCCCTGTGCTGTGCTGACTTCCTCCTGGGTGTTCTTATTATGAGGGGCTCCCACCATCCCTGTGCTGTGCTGACTTCCTCCTGGGGGTTCTTATTATGAGGGGATCACACCATCCCTGTGCTGTGCTGACTTCCTCCTGGGGCTGCTTACGGTGCTGCTGTCAGCGCTGTATGTCACGGAGCTGCTGTCAGCGCTGTATGTCACGGAGCTGCTGTCAGCGCTGTATGTCACGGAGCTGCTGTCAGCGCTGTATGTCACGGAGCTGCTGTCAGCGCTGTATGTCACGGAGCTGCTGTCAGCGCTGTATGTCACGGAGCTGCTGTCAGCGCTGTATGTCACGGAGCTGCTGTCAGCGCTGTATGTCACGGAGCTGCTGTCAGCGCTGTATGTCACGGAGCTGCTGTCAGCGCTGTATGTCACGGAGCTGCTGTCAGCGCTGTATGTCACGGTGCTGCTGTCAGCGCTGTATGTCACGGAGCTGCTGTCAGCGCTGTATGTCACGGAGCTGCTGTCAGTGCTGTATGTCACGGAGCTGCTGTCAGCGCTGTATGTCACGGAGCTGCTGTCAGCGCTGTATGTCACGGAGCTGCTGTCAGCGCTGTATGTCACGGTGCTGCTGTCAGCGCTGTATGTCACGGAGCTGCTGTCAGCGCTGTATGTCACGGAGCTGCTGTCAGCGCTGTATGTCACGGAGCTGCTGTCAGCGCTGTATGTCACGGAGCTGCTGTCAGCGCTGTATGTCACGGAGCTGCTGTCAGCGCTGTATGTCACGGTGCTGATGTCAGTGCTCTGTATTACGGTGCTGCTGTCAGTGCTCTGTATCTCCTGCACCCTCTTGTTTGCCTACCCTGGTCCCTGACCTTCCCTCTCCTCCATTGCCTTCATTAGCTCCATAGTCCTGAATTGTCAGAACAATTTCCCAAATAAAAAAAAAATGCTTGTAGTTATCGATCCCAAATTCACCTCATACATGTATTATGCTATTGTCCAGGTGGTGGGACTACGTGCTACCCCCTAATAATTACCCCGTGGCCGCAAATTCGACCTAAAGGTTTGCGAAATTCGCCTCCCATTGAAGTCAATGGAGCCCGCGGCGAACGGTCGTTTTCGCGAACGTTTGTGTCCGTTCGCGTTTCGCGTTCGCGAAACGTCCCGTCGGAAGTTCGTCCATCACTAGCCCTGAAGTCCCAGACGAAGTGGGACATCATTTGTGAGCAGTAGTGGGAACCTGGGGAGGTATACACCACCTGGTAGTGTGCCCAGCTGGGCAGACCTGTATTATAAACACTGGGAGGAGACTGGTATGCTATAGAAAAGCTCCTTGATCCTCCTGATCCTCAGCTGCGGGTTCTGTGACATGGTGAAGAATAGACTCATGCCGCATACACACAATCGGAATTCTCATCGGAAAAAGCTCTGATGGTTTTCCCGTTGAAATTCCGACAGAATTTTGCTCAAACTGTCTTGCTTACACAGTGTCACACCAAGGTCAATAACACAGCGACATACAACACGTTTGACAGCACTATAAAAGGGAAGTTTAATGCTTCCAAGCGTGCATCAAATTGTTTCCGAGCATGCGTCTGAATTTTGCATTTCGGAATTGCATACACACGATCAAAAAATCTGATAGAAAGGTTTTCCGTCGGAAAACTTAAGAACAGGAATCTAAAGACTGTCGGAAATGCAGATATACACGCGGTCGGAAAAGCTCCCATCGGACTGTTTCCATCGGAAATTCCGGCTGTGTGCATGGGATTTAATTTAGAGTATAGCCTCATACAGTATAGTTTAACTAAACATAGCAAAGAACTATCATCCAAATTCATCCCCACCTATTGTAGAGTGACTACGTTTTGGATGCCTTTTTATCACCCCTATTCCTTCTTATTTAAAATCACTTTTGCATAATCCCCCTTGTCCACTACGGGGGGAGCCTTGGGTTCATACCTGGCCATTGACCCGTCAGGTGAGCAATTAATTTTTTCTACATAGATATATATATTTTCTGCTGAATTATAATTGTATAAAATTCTTAAGCGTAATTTATTTGAATTGTGCTTTATTTAAGTATTTTTCTTCTAGATTCTTCCCCCTGAAGAATCGGTGTATGTACCGCAAAACTAGTAGAGGAAAGACCAATCCTTGAGATACACTTCATCAACAGATATCTCTTGGGGGAACCCTGAGTATTTGTTTATTGCTTTTCTAAAATCTGGTTAAAGAGGAAGTAAACCCTGATGGGTGTTACTTCCTCTTTGATTCCCTGCAAAGGTAAAGCATAATGGACTACTATGCATCGCATCAC
This sequence comes from Lithobates pipiens, assembly GCF_037356315.1. Classification (NCBI taxonomy): domain Eukaryota; kingdom Metazoa; phylum Chordata; class Amphibia; order Anura; family Ranidae; genus Lithobates; species Lithobates pipiens. The sequence goes on from NW_027507825.1 coordinate 21,821,986, forward strand.
ATCGCATAGTAGTCCATTATGTGTCACTTACCTGACACATTAGCAAGCAAAGTCACCGCTGTCCCCTGTAGTCTGGAGCATCCATCTTCTTGGTGGGTCTCACTGCTCCACCGCTGTCATTCGGCGAAGCCACGATGACGTCACTCCCGTGCATGCGAACGGGACCCGCCACTCGCGGCATATCGCCGTTGACAGCGGCGCGTCCAGTGCGCCTGTGTGCCGCTGTCTACGGCAAATATCTCCTAAATCGTGTAGGTTTAGGAGATATTTCTTGGACCTAAAAGTAAGCCTTAATCTAGGCTTACCTGTAGGTAAAAGTTGGTTGTAAGGGTTTACAACCACTTTAATGAATTCTGTATGTTTTTAAATTTTTTTTATGCAATAAATAATCTTTTTTTATATATCAATCATGTTATTGTTTATCAGTAAAGAGATAGTCCACCACAACCATTGAGGTTGGGAGTAAGTGCATGGTCAGCTTCAGCAACTGCCCCACTCCTCCACCCTCCTTTTTCTTCTCTTAGTATATATGGGGAAGTGGTCCCAACACTGTGGCGCCCCCTAGGAGAAATGGAAGTGTGAAAGGAAGATGACAGCTGAAGAATGTTTATTCTAGTAGTGTGTTGTGTGCCACATAATTCTGATCAGTCTGTCAAAATGTGACATCAGATGTCACGGGAAGCTTGGTGACACTGTGAAGTTACAGTAAAGTGCGGAAAATGCATTTTATGTGTGGACATTTCATTATTCATAAATATTAAGGCCTATAGCCAGGAAAGGCCAGGATCCCCCTCTTGGGGGATCAGGAAGGAATTTTTTCCCCTGCTTTAGCAAATTGGATCATGCTCTGCTGGGGTTTTTTGCCTTCCTCTGGATTAACTGTGGGTATAGAATTGGGTATATGGGATTGTATGATATTATTATTTTAATTTTTTTATATTTTTTTTTGTGGTTGAACTGGATGGACTTGTGTCTTTTTTCAACCTAACTATGTAACTATGTAAAGTCAAGAGCGGGCACAACATGGAGTATGGCACAACATGGTTGAGAGTTTCCTCAAGGAACAGGCGGGTTGCTGTCCTATCCAAGAAAAAGCAGGGCAGGGCTTTTGCAACCCCTTGCCAATCTCAGCCCCTCTTACAAGCCACCAGATCTAAAGATTGTTAAGTTGATATATATATATATATATATATATATATATATATATATATATATATATATATATATTGCTTTTGTTTTTAGATTTAGATATATTTTAAAGTGGTAGTAAAACCTTGCATATACCTAGTGAAGTGACAAGCCTCATGTGATATTCAGAGATGAAACAAATCCTCCTACATAAGATGTATCTGTTTATCTACAGCACTCCTCTATCTCCTCTACAACCTCCTAAAGCACACATTTTACACAACATCCCTTAGTTCCAGAAGGCAGGGGGAAAAGATCTGATGTAACACATTGCACAATATAGAGCAGAGAGTTGAGTGTAATCTGAGACCCGAGAGGAGGGAAAGGCCTCACACTCCTACAAAGGTTCATGAAACATGCACAGCCGAGGCTGTCAAGCACCTTATGTGTGCTGGGGTGGGGCAATCACCCAGGATTCTGTGGTATCAGCATAAATGATCAAAATAAATGGTCAGATAAAAGAGAAAAGAAAAAGCGGGTAGGAACTAGCTGCTTTGGATAGAGGCTAGTGCACACTATTGAGGGGTATGATTTGTTCATTTTTCATCTCAGAGGTTTACAACCACGTTAAAGGTTTTCTTTAAATAGATCTGAATTGCACAAAGCTTAGAATAAAGTAGTCGCAGTGGGTACACAGATAGTTTACTGCTTTAACTGCGGGGAAGCGCAGCAAGGCGATCGCAGCCGAGCCATGTTGCTAGGACACGGCGCGACCCCCATCTCTGGAAAGAGCCGCAACCGTGGCTTTTTAACCATGTGATCGGCGGTGTCCAATCACAGCCGGTCACATGTAAACAAGGAAGTGCCGGTAATCGGAGCTCTTCGCCTCACACTGACAGAGTGTGTGGCGAGGAGAGCCGATCAGCGGCATCTCCACGCAGTGGGACATCTAGGAATGTAATCAGGGCACTGATCATCTTTTAGGGCAAACACAAAAGTTTAACTAAGGTGAATTTTAGGGCAAACAAACGCAACAAACTACCTACATTTTGGTAATATATAAAAGACGAAGATGCACCGAGTAAAAAGATCCAAAAATGTCAAACCTTAGTTTTGTGTGAAATGGCAACAAACTTCTGTACCCTATATTTACTATAGGCAATGCTTCAAAAGCCCCCTATAGGTATCAGTGTTACGGAGGAGGCCTGGTGTTGTTCTCATTTCGGCGTGCACTGTAATATGGAACATGTATCGCAATCAAGGTTTTCACACGTAGGCGCCCCTAACTCTAATTTCACCTGCATTATTCCGTACAGTAAAATGTTGCCAATGTTCCCAATTTGGTCAAAATATCAGCAAAATTCTGCTAATTCCTAGTTAAAGAGCAATTTACAAACTGCAATGACCTGGAAAATTCTTCTTTCACAGTCTGGCGTTAAAAAGGAAATCTGTTGTTAGATAAATATGAAGGCTGCAGTTACTCGCCTGCATCTGAATATATTTGTTTCCTGAACCAGTAAGAACTGGTAAGCTACAATATACTACATTTTTTATTTTTTTTATTTAGATCCCCCTTAACCACTTTCAGCCCCGGACCATTTTGCTGGCTTAAGCCCAGACCACTTTTTGCGATTCAGCACTGCGCCGCTTTAACTGACAATTGCGCGGTCGTGCGACGTGGCTCCCAAACAAAATTTACATCCTTTTTTTCCCACAAATAGAGCTTTCTTTTTGGTGGTATTTGGTCACCTCTGCGGTATTTATTTTTTCCGCTATAAACAAAAATAGAGCGACAATTTTGAAAAAAACGCATTATTTTTTACTTTTTGCTATAATAAATATCCCCCAAAAATATATAAACCATTTTTTTCCCCTCAGTTTAGGCCGATACGTATTCTTCTACATATTTTTGGTAAAAAATATCACAATAAGCGATTATTGATTGGTTTGGGAAAAATTTATAGCGTTTACAAAATAGAGGATAGTTTTATGGCATTTTTATTATTATTTTTTTACTAGTAATGGCAGCGATTTTTATTGTGACTGTGACATTATGGTGGACACATCAGACATTTTTGACACATGTGTGGGACCATTGTCATTTATACAGCAATCAGTGCTATACAAATGCACTGATTCCTGTGTAAATGGCACTGGCAGTGAAGGGATTAACCAGGGGGTGGCAGTGTAGGGGTTACGTTTTCCTAGGGGCGTGTTACTAACTGTGAGGGGCTGGGCTTTGTGTTAGTGAACACTGATCTCTGCTCCAATCACAGGGAGCAGAGATCAGTGTCACTTGTTGCTAGGCAGAACGGGGAGATGCAGGGCCGGATTAACATAGGGGCTATTGGAGCTGCAGCTCCAGGCCCCTTTCTCAAGATAGGCCCATTTGCCCAAAAAAAACAAAAAACAAATCAAAAAAATTAAAAAAAGATCGACTTCGAGGATTGTAGCTCGGCGATCAGGAGTCACAGAGACCCCACATTTGGGGGGGGGGGGGGGGGTATGTAGCTAAAGACCCACTCCAGCACTGGTTAAAATATGGGGCTGCTATCATCTATGGTTCCCGAGATATGGGGCTGCTCGTGCAGCCTGTCAGAAGCTACATACAGAGAGCGGCCAGTTTAAATACAAGCTGGAACACTCTGCAGCAGACTGAGAGGATGACCTCACAGTGCTCATAATAATTATTTGTATATTACTTATGATAATTAACCCCTTGCCACCCAGGCCCATTCTGAGACTTCTCTCCTACATGTAAAAATCATCATTTTTTTTATGCTAGAAAATTACTCAGAACCCTCAAGCATTATATATTGTTTTAGCAGACACCCTATGGTATAGCAACTTTTTATGTTACACGAAATTTGCGCAGCAATTTTTCAAACTTTTTTTTGGAAAGAAACTGTTTCATTCATAAAAAAAAAACACTAAAGTTAGCACAATTTTTTGTTGTGTACTAAGCGATGCTTTAAATTTTTTTACAGGTTACATGTTTAGAGTTACAGAATTATTGCTCTCGCTCTAACGATTGTGGCATATGTAACCTGTGTGTATCTGGCTTTGATACTAACCAGTGCCTACCCAGGGACTGACTAGTATCTCTCCCCAGCCTGTCCCCACACACCCTCTCACCCGCTGACCTGTGAATGGGGCAATCACTCCCGCAGTGTTATTGTGTTCTGCCAGTGAATACAATGATTAGTGTTGCTAACTATAGCTGGCAGCACTGATTGTTTTGGGGAAAACCTGACAGGCTGGTTGTACTTAAATCGGTTAATAGGTTGACTTCTGTAAAACCAGCTAGCCCATACATAGATCGACTATGGCTGGTCTCTGCCTAATTGGTGTAATTTCAATCCAAGTCTGGCCCGCTTAACCACTGTCAGACTCTCCACACTTCTCTCCTGTACATTGTGCCCACTGTTATACCTCCAACACTTCTCTCCTATACATAGTGCCCACTGTCATACCCTCCACACTCCTCTCCTGTACATACTACTCACTGCCATACCCTCCACACTTCTCTCCTATACATAGTGCCCACTGTCATACCCTCCACACTCCTCTCCTATACCTAGTGCCCACTGTCATGCCCTCCACACTCCTCTCCTATACATACTACTCACTGTCATTCCCTCCATACTCCTCTCCTATACATAGTGCCCAGCGTCATACCCTCCCTCCACACTCCTCTCCTGTAATTACTGCTTACTGTCCTACTCTCCACACTTCTCTCTTGTACATAGTGCCCACTGTCATACCCTCCACACTCCTGTACATATTGCCCACTGTCATACCCTCCACACTCTTCTCTTATACATAGTGCCCAATGTCATACCCTCTACACTCCTCTGCTGTGCATAACCCCCACTGTCATACCCTTCACACTCCTCTCCTGTACATAGTGCCTTCTGCCATACCCTCTGCACTCCTCTCATGTACATAGTGCCCACTGTTAGACCCTCCACATTCCTCTCCCTCACCTGCACATACTTCCCACTTTTATACCATCCATACTCCTCCCCTATGCCTCTTACCCACAAAAACTGTTCTTTAAAATGATACTGAATATCCTCAATGTTACCAGCTCTAGAATGGGCACTTTTGTCAGTTCAACTAAAGGAAATCTCACAGTCCTCATATTTGTTCTGCCCCATTATTAGTACTTATTTCATTTTGTAATTACCATTGTGATGTATAGAGGAACACGGGGGATGTCAGCCACTCTAAATATAGCACTTGTAAAAAAAAGCGTCCCTGAAAATATTTTTGAAATGTTGACAACTATGTACTTAGGCACTGCTCAAGGGCCACAGGGTCAGTAGGGGCCCCATGAGAGGCTCCTGTGATATTAAAGCGGTAGTAAACTTTTCTAATATTACTACTTTTTAGAGGCCATGGGGTAGGTTATGCCATAATGTACAAGTATGCCCAGCATATTGGCACATTAGGGTACACTTAAATTGTCAGACTGAGCCCTCCAGTACTGTGCTGTGATCAATCCGGCGGGGCCCGGGCACTTCCATCTTCACCCGGACTTCCTTCTGGGTTCTGTGCCTTCGGTCACTTGCCTTGGCCAGGCTGCGTTGATGTCATTCCCACACATGATCATGTGCATCATCTTTCTCCCATCCCCCCCTTTCTCTCTCATCCTCCCTCCCTTACCCCTCACACCTCTTTCACCCCCTTTATCTCTCTCTCATCCTCCCTCTCTCTCTCTTTAATTTAATTTGTTATAACAAAAAATATTTTGCATTTTTATTTATTGTTTATAAAAGGCCCCACCAAAATCCTTAGCACCAGGCCCATGATGTTCTTAATCTGGCCCTGGGGAGATGCTGTTTACATCGGCATCTCCCCATTCAGCCTCCCAGTGAGACAATCGTGGGTATCCCCGCAGCGATCCAGTCCGCGGGGACCCGCGAACGGACTCACGGGGGTCCCGACCGGCACGAGCACATGCTGGCGGCGGCATGCACGTGATGGCAGGGCGGCAATTTCAACTGGACGTACTTGTACGCCAGTTTGCCTGTCCGTGCCATTCTGCCGACGTACATCGTCGTGCGCCGGTCGAGAACTGGTTAAAGAGGAAATAAACCTTCTTGTATTCTTTGTGCCTATAGATAAGATAGACTAAGGCCGCGTACACACGGGCGGATTGTCTGCCCAACTAAGTTCGGCAGACAATCCGACAGACAGTCCGTTCAAAATTTGCATGAACGGACTTGACCACACACGATGAGCAGACAGTCCGCTGAAAGCGTGCGCGATGACGTCTACAGCACGTACGACGGGACTAGAAAAACGACGTCCTATACACTGCAATGCAACCTTCGGCCGTGTAAACCCTTTCTGAGCATGCGCCATACTTAGTCCAACTTGCCTACACACGAGCGGACTGTCCGCTGAAACCAAGTTTGGACGGACAAAACCAAGTTTGAACGGACTGTCTTACGGAAATTCCGTAAGACTTTGTTCGTCAGACTGTCCGCTGAAAAAGTCAGCTGAAGCCCACACACGAGCGGATTGTCCGCTGAAACACTGTTCAGCGGACTAAGTTGGACAGACAATCCGCCCGTGTGTACGCGGCCTAAGGCTTACCTATAGGTACTGTAAATATCTCCTAAACGTGCGCTGTCAAACAGCCGGAGTCCGTGACCTCGAAAGGAAGACCGGTGAAGATGGATGTGGCCTCCAGCAGGGACAACAAGGACTTCGTTTGCAGGTAAGTTTAACATAAATATAAAATGCGATGCATACTAGCACATTATGCCTTTACTTTACAGGTAAGAAAAAAGGACAAAAAAAAACAAGGGTTACTTCCTCTTTAAAAATCCAAAAACAATTGCAAGAATTGCTCTTGCATGTGTGAGCAGGCAATAGACTAATTTAACATAACAAGAAGATAAAACAGGCTTATGCTGACTCTAAGCCAGACTTCAAAAACACATGTAGGCTTGTATATTTTAACTAGGATGACTACTTTTATAGCTGTTGATTTGGATAGGAAGCAGAGAATAATAAAACTTAGTACCCTGTAATAAACAGGGCCAACATATGTTAAACAAAATGGCCGTTCTCTGCAAACCACATTCGTCTTCTTCCTCTGCAATGATGATAATCCTGTTGTTTTGCTCTCACGTTAGCACTATCTCCGCAGGGACGTCAATATATATCATATTTATGATAGCCATAATATTTACATGCACAGACCGTAAGAAGTGCAGGAGAACACATTTGGTGCTGCTGTTCCCTTTAATGTAGGCCTGTTATTTCTCTTTATCTTTTTTATGATCTTTTTTTTTTTTTTTTTTTTTTTACATCCTTCGAAATTCTGTGTAGAAGAACTGATGCGGAGGGGGGAAAAAAGTAATAAAAACATACAAGAAATCCCTGAATACTCCTTTATTTGTAATTGCCGGAGCGCTTCTCTAAATCCTCTTGTGTCTACCGCTTATCGTTTGAAGTTTATTTGGACAAGAACCAAATGCATTTAGATAGAAAGACGGTTGGCTATTTTGTAAACGTATGATCAAATGCTTCCTTTCCTTTCTATGCTTTTTGTCTATGAAATGTACACTTATGGACATGAATTACATTTTCTGAGGGGTTCAAAATATTTCGTGAATGGATTTGAACACAAAAAGCCCTTTTTAAAGTTTTTGTCCAATTATTGGGGTAGGTAAGTTAAGGTAAGATAGGAACAGGTAAGTAGGCTCCAAAAAAAAAACTTAAAATGAAAGTATATTTAAAGCGGTTCTCCACCCTAAAGGGGAAGTTCCGCTAATCTGATCCTTCCCCCCCTCCGGTGCCACAATCGGCACCTTTCAGGGGGGAGGGGGGTGCAGTTACCTGGATAATCCAGGTATCTGCACCCACTTCCGGTACAGACCGCCGCAATCCCCCACAGACGCCCCCCGTTGTGTTCTGGAAAACACACAGTTCCCAGGAAACAGCGGGGACCGGAAGAGACGCGCAGCACGACTCACACATGCGCAGTAGGGAACCGGGCAGTGAAGCCGCACCGCTTCACTTCCCGATTCCCTGACAGAGGATGGTGGCGGGGGCAACAGAGAGATGAGCGATCGCTTGTCATCTGCCGCCGACATCGCTGGACCCTGGGACAGGTAAGTGTCCATTTATTAAAAGTCAGCAGCTGCAATATTAGTAGCTGTTGGCTTTTAATATTTTTATTTTAGGTGCAGAACCGCTTTAAACAATTGCATATAGTTAGAAACAGTTAAGACCCTTGTTAAGCTTTTTTTGGTAAATTCTTACAGATATTTACTGATACAAAGTTACAACGAATTGTAATACCATATAGAGGAAAAAGTACAAAAACATACAAGTCAACTGATTCTAAAAATAACATTATCTGTTTAAACCAATATCCTAGATGGAACAATCCTAAGCCCTTGTACACACGGTCGGAGATTCCGTCGGAATGTTTCCTATTGTACCGTTTTGTCGGATATTCCGACTGTGTGTGGTCTGCATCGGACTGTTTCTGTCGGAATATCCGATGGACCAAGTTTTCAAACTTGCTGGTAAAATTTTCAGACAAACTGCTCCTATCGGACATACTCCGATCATATGTAGCCTACTCCGACGGACAAAGTGCCACGCATGCTCAGATCAAATTCCTAGACCAAAGCTATTGGCTACTAGCCTGAACGTAGTCCCGTCGTAACGAAATAACGTCATCACGTTATGTACAATCGGATTTTCCGACAACTTAGTCCGACCGTGTGTATGCAACATCACTTCCGGACCTTTTCCGGAATTAATCCGTCGGAATTACTCCGACGGATTTGGTTGTCGGAATCTCCGACCGCGTGTACAAGGGCTTAGAGAAACCTTGTAGTAATGATGGTAATGACTGTGAAACTCAGTGTAAGCTAGGGTACTAAAGGGTACCAGAGGTATTTTGAGGTAGACGGGGTAGGATTGGGAAAAGGAAAAAGAAAAAATAGGAAAGACATGCCATTGCCAAGCACAGTATTCAGGTTGTATTCAGTGGATGTTGGGCTCTTTTTTCGATCTGTGTCCCATTGTGAGATTTCCCTTTTCTTTCCTGTCATTTGGACACAAGAAGTGAGAAAAAATATCTCCGAGGTAAGAGTTGTCACTGAGACAACCGTCACTATACCAAGTGTCCCCGTCGGAAGATTTTCCCTTATTTCTGTTTTGGTGATACTCTTGTTTCAAGCACCACTCTATGCATTGACATACCTCCTTTAGACCTTGGGCCATCCAGCCAGTATGGCCACCTGCTGAATAAGCATCCTCCATGGACAACTTAAAGTGGAGTTCCGCCCAAAAGTGGAAGTTCCGCTTTAAGGATTCTTGACCGCTGACATGCCACATTTGGCATGTCATTTTTCTTTTTGCGGGGGAGTGGGTACCTACTTTCGATAGGTATCCAGGTCCTACTTCCGCTCGGGCCTCCTAGATCAGGGTTTCTCAACTCCAGTCCTTGAGGTGCCCCAACAGGTCATGTTTTCAGGTTTGCCATTATTTTGCAGAGGTGATTTGATCAGTTTCCCTGCCTTAGTAATTACCACAAACATTTCACCTGAGGGAAATCCTGAAAACAAGACCTGTTGGGACGCCTTGAGGACTGGAGTTGAGAAACACTGTCCTAGATGGCTTGAGCAGAAGTTCTCCTCTTTTCCTCCATGCCTGCAATTTTTTGGGACACATCACAGGCCCCAGAAGATTGCCCATCCATTCAGGATGCGCAGCGTGACTCACGCATGCGCAGTGTGCACCCAGCTGTGAAGCCTCACGCTGTCACAACTGGGTGCCCACACTAGTGATGCCAGCACCGGTGAGAGGCGGGGAAGAGAACTGAGGCTTTGGGTGGCCGCAACGCTGGAACGTGGGGCAGGTGAGTGCGTGTTTATTAAAACTCTGCAGCTACAATTTTTGTAGCTGCTGACATTTATTAAACACAACAACGACACAACAACTCTTCAATAAGACAAACGTAGTTTTACTTTTTAAAATTCAGCATATGGGATGTTCATCGGTTAACGAGACAATCATTTTCTAAGCCTTGTGCCCACTATGAAGCTGGTAACAGCTTATAACAGGTTGATAACTTATTGAGGAAACATGAAGAAGAAGGGAAGAGTCTATCTAAGGGCTAAACCAATTGAACTTAACATGTGAGTAAACTGGATTTTACCACTCCAGAAATACAATAATAAATAAATTGTAGTTACACCGGATTACAACTAGATTTCAGCACAAATATATTTATACATACATAATGAAGTCCAGTGCAAAAGTAATGGATACATGATAAGTGTTCCAGAACAATGACTAAGACCAGGACTGGCCAAAATGGATCGACACAGACTACTTTTTATCCTATATGCTAAAATAAATATAACATTTGGATCGACATTGTACGCTGGCTGTTTTCAGCTTCTCTTCTGGTGCCGACAAATGCCACGTATACACGATCGGAATTCCGTCCAGAAAAAGACCGATGAGAGTTTTTCATCGGAAAATGCGACCGTGTGTACGCTCCATCGGAATTTAGCTGTATAAATTACCTCCAGCCAAAAATTGAGAGCATGTTCTCAATTTTCCCGACGGAAAAACTTTCTATCGGAAATTCCGATCGTGTGTATGCAATTCTGACACGCCAAAATTCACGCATGCTCAGATTCAACTACGAGACAGAAGCTATTGGCTACTGAGTATTGAACTTCCTTTTTCTAGTCCCGTCGTACGTGGTGGACCTCTCCGCATTATAAACTGTTGGTGTGACCGTGTGTAGGCAAGACAGCTTGAGCAGAGTCCTGTCGGAATTCCTTTGGGAAAACCATCAGAGCTTTTTCCAAGGAGAATTCCGATCGTGTGTACGCGGCATTAAAGTGGTTGTAAACCCTTACAAACCACTTTGACCTACAGGTAAGCCTAGATTAAGGCTTACCTGTAGGTCCAAGCAATATCTCCTAAACCTATATGGTTTAGGAGATATTTGCCCGAAAACGGGCACTGCTGTCTACAGCGCATGCGCCGTAGACAGTGGCGCGCAGGCGCACTGAGCGCGGCATTCTCAGCGACGGAGCTGCCACGCGTGTCGGCTCCCGTGCGCATGCGCGGGAGTGACGTCATCGCGGCTTCGCCGAATGACAGCGGCGGAGCTGCGAGACCCACCAACAAGATGGATGCGGCGGACTACAGGGGACAGCGGCGACTTCGCTGGCTCCTGTGTCAGGTAAGTGACACATAATGGGCTACTATGCGATGCGATGCATAGTAGTCCATTATGCTTTGCCTTTGCAGGGAATGAAAGAGGAAGTAAACTCATCAGGGTTTACTTCCTCTTTAAAGGTTCAGATTTTCCTTTATTTTCAGTTGTGATGATAGTCATCACCAGGACAAATAGAAGTGTTACTTTCCCCACAGACAGCAATAAAAACTTGTCAGAGGTTTTAATTCTTTCTTTAATAAAAACCCTGAGATGGAGATCAGGCTAAGCATTGATTGGTTCAGATTTTCATCCTGACATTGTTGAACTGCAATATTCCAGCCCACTGGCTTTGTGTAGGTAATCTAATGATCCTGGAACACTCTTGCTGGTGATGCTGGAACAGCTTCCTTGCTACCTATCATACACAGATCACCTGATATTATGTAAATACTAAGATGTTTCTGACAATCCTCAATCACATTGAGTCCTGTTTTTGAAGTGTGAATATGATTGAGTATTCTGGGCCATTTCTTGGGCTATAAGGCAAAAAATTGTCAAAAATGGTACAAGGAGCTGGACACTGTCACGGGGGGCATTTAACAATGCAAAAAAAATACCATACAGCAGAAGCGGTCGGTCTTGTAAACTAGCATTTGTAATGGAGAATTGACATTCGTGACGTGGCAAATTATGAAACCTCCAAATTCAGCGCACAATTCTCTTCTTCTTTAATGAGATAATAATGAAGCTGCTTTGCTGGTGATACTGATGGAGTTATTGCAAACGAATTTTCAAAGGCTTTTTTTTTTCTAGTGATATCAAGAATATTATTATTATGTTGTTTTTTTTTTTTTATTTGTGCAAGTTACCACAACACCATTATACCGTATTTTTTAAGAACAAAGATACAACTATGTTGGTGTCCCTTGTCAATTTTACATTGTATTTTTTTAAATGAACCCGCCTACTGCCAAACTGTCATTTGAAGTAAAACACACAGCCAAGTATTATTCTACACAATTGTTTTTATTGTGCATTAAAAAAATGTAAAAAATAAAATTAGACATGCTGTCTGCAAATAGAACTTAACCAAAAAGTGCATTCTATGCATCCAAAAATATAGAAAATATACCAAATGAAATCATTATTCAACCAAAAAAATAATGTCAAAGCAATAACTCCAAGGCCAATAATAAATAACACGTTATTTCCTGCGATTCCACAACATGTCTGTTTGACAAACGGCCATTCAGAAACAAACTGAAAAGCGCTAAATAAAAAATGGGAAAAGAAAAGCACGAATCAACACTCACCAAACTTCTAACACAAAATTAGCAGAAGGAGCCCAAAGGGTGGCGCAAAAGAGCTGAAAAAACACGTAGTATGTCTAGTACGTCACTACGTAATTGTTGGCCAACATTTGTGTGACAGTGTGTATGCAAGACAAGTTTGAGCCAACACCCTTCGGACAAAATTCCACGGTTTTGTTGGCGGAAAGTCCGATAGTGTGTATGAGGCATTGTCCACACATGCGCAATGAGGATAAACAGACCCGGTGAGGTCACACGCCAGCACTTGCCAATGTCATTGGCTTGGAGCGGGTTGGAAACGCAAAATTACATTTCTAAAGGAATAAAAGTCATTTAAAACTGCTTGAGGGTTTAATGTAATGTTGGGTTCAGGCAATATGGATGAAAATCAGTGATACAAACGGAAAGGGAAACAAGGATTGGTGATAAATCAGTGGAGGACATACATTTTTGCCATATTAACCCTTACAGGAGAGAATTTCCCTTCCTAGGGGTAGATTTCCTCTCACTTCCTTTTGCCTCCCTCCATTTGTAAGTAGGAGTTGTTTGTAAGTTGAATTTTTGAAAATAGGGGTCTGCCTGTATATACTATATGGCCTGCCCTGTACACTCTGTGGAAAATTGGGCGTTAGGTGTTGGTGCTACCAGAACACTGTAAGCCCTCACAGTTACTCTTGGTGGGTGCTGGAACGGACCCTGTTGTGAAATATTATATCAAGAATTTTAATTACATGCCCCTGTTAAACAGGGGCAGGAAAATTGGGCCTTAGGCAGTGGTGGTGGTGGTACAACACTGTAAAGCCTCACAGATACTTTTGTTGAGTGCAGGAACAGGCCCTGCTGTGAAATATTAGATCAAAAATTGTAATTACCTGCCCCTTTTAAACAGGGGCTGAAAAATTGGGCCTTAGGCAGTGGTGGTGATGCTACAACACTGCAACCCCTCACAGATATTCCTGTTGAGCACAGGAACGAGCCCTGCCATTAAATATTTGATCAAAATTTGTAATTACATGCCCCTGGTAAACAGGGGCAGAAAAATTGGGCCTTAGGCAGTGGTGGTGGAGCCACAACACTGCAACCCCTCACAGATACTCTTGTTGAGTGCAGAAACAAGCCCTGCTGTTAAAGATTTGATCAAAAATTATAATTACATGCCCCTGTTAAACAGGGGCAGAAAAAGTGGGCTTTAGGCAGTGATGGTGGTTCCACAACACTGCAAACCCACATAGATACTCTTGTTGAGCGCAGGAACGAGCCCTGCTGCAAAATATTATAGCAAAAATTTTAATTACATGGGCCTGTTAAACAGGGGCAGAAAAATTGTGCCTTAGCCACTGGTGGTGGTGCCCAGAACCAAAAATGTTCTTAGAAGCTATCAACATGAACATTGAGGATACAATAGGATAGTCACTCAGCATAAAAGGATAGTCACTCAGCATCAGCATAGGCAGTCTTGAGGGGATCTCACATTCATAAAAAAATTTATCGGTTATATCAGCATTAGGTGCTTGGTAGCTGGTGATCCAAGACTGATTAATTTTTATGAAGGTGATCCGATCAACCGAGTTGTGGACAGGCACGCTCTGTGATTGTTACAAATCCTCCAGCAGCACTGAAAGTGTGTTCCGAAAAAACGCTGGATGAAGGACAGGCCAGTAGCTCAATTGCATACTGTGCAAGCTCTGGCCAGTGATCCATCCTCAAGACTCAGTAACCCAGAGGATTTTCAGTTGGAAAGTCTGATCTTGCCCCTAGGTATTCCTGCACCATGTACAACAGACACTGGCAATGGTTGCTGGAACCGATCAGACCTTAGGGCTGCGGACTAAAAAATTGTCTGAACGCATCGGTCAGACGACCACCTTCTCCACCGCTCCTTCTGTGACTGACCGAAGCCTCGGCAATACGTTGTCCAGAAGGACCAGGAAATTGTGAACTCCCAGACTCTGGACACACATTGCACAAACCTTTCTGCAAGGCCTCCGAACATATTTCATCTCCTGCTCCCTCTGCGACGGCTGGATAAGTTCCACCACCTTACCCTTGTAACGTGGATCAAGAAGGGTTGCCAGCCAGTACTGATCCTTCTCCTTGATCCCACAAATCCAAGGGTCTTTTGCAGGTTTTGCAGGATCAGGGAGGCCATGCAGCGTAGGTTTGCTGAGGCATTCGGACCTCTGGGTCACTAAGGATGACCCCCGATGTTCGAGTCGAACTCATGCTTGACTCGAAACAGGCAGCCCATCCCTAGTCAGGATACACATCCAAGTTTCCCTGTATTAGGACCTAGGTGTCCATTACTTGTTTTGACTACTATGCCCGGTATTGTGTGCACATTGTATGTACCTTTGTATCAACTGTTTTTAACCGTGTCTATTTTATAATAAATTGTTACATTTTTATTTTAATTGGTTCAATCCTTGACTCTCTAGTGCTCTAGAGTATGTTTGGAGCAGCTCCAGGCACTCTCTCTTTCCAATATCCATATTTAAGGATGATGGTACCCACCCCTATCCTCATAACACCTTGAATGAGGCTTCATTTACTGCCATGATGCTGCACATGTTTGGTTGAGAGCACATCCAATGTGATAGTTACATTCCTGGCATGTGCTGGAAATGTAGCTGTTTTTTGAAACTGTTAAACCTATGGGTTTACTTCCACTTTAACAACAAGCAGCAATGCATGTCAAACAAAAACAAAGAAATTCCCAGCCTGCAAAAAAAAAAAGAAAAAATTGTCCTGTCTAAGCCCTTGTATACACGGTCGGACATTCCGAAGGAAAATGTCTGATTGGACCGCGTTGTTGGATAATCCGACCGTGTGTGTGGGCTTCATCTGACTTTTTCCATTGGAATGTCCGACTAACAAAGTTTGAGAGCTGTATATAAAAATTTTCCAACAACATGATCCGATCAGACTTTGTCCGATCGTTTGTAGAGAATTCCGATCGGACAAAGTGTCACGCATGTTCAGATCAAATTCCTAGACCAAAGCTATTGGCTACTAGCCTGAACGTAACTAAATAACGTCACCACGTTACGAACGATCGGATTTTCCGACTACTTTGTCCGACTGTGTGTATGCAACACCAGTTTTGGACAAAATCCGACGGATTTTGTTGCCGGAATGTCCAACCATGTGCACAAGGGCTAACAGTTCACGTTAAAAACAAGGGGTTTAGTTTGTAGACATTTGCAAATACATGCGTAAGCTGCAGAGGCCGAGATAAGGCACCCCAGAATTATCTGCAGTCCTAATTCTATAAATGTTGAGCCTCCGTAGTAGGAGCGCATATATAGTCAGGGCCTTCTTTAATGTTCATTGGACCCTGGGCAACATTTTTCGTGGGCCCCCCCCCCCATGTAATTTCGCTCTCCACCTGCTCTGAGACATACAATAAATACAGTAGCAGCTAGACTTAAAATCAGTTTACTGTATCAGATCAGGCAGTGATTGCGATTGGTTGCCAGAGGTTACAGCATATCATTACCACTTACAGACTGGTTGCTAGAGGTTACAGCACACATTACGGCACACTGATTAGTTGCTAGAGGTTACAGCACATGATTTGTTCTTGTTGATTGGTTGCTAGAGATTACTGTACAGTAATACTGCTCACTGATTGGTTGCTAGAGGTTACAGCACATCATCTCTTCACTGCAGGGGGGCATGCTATACATATGAATGCCAACAGCCTCAGCTATTTACATATGAATCCCGCCGCTATTTACATATGAATTCTCCCGTTATCTACATATGAATGCCGGTTATTTACATGTAAACACAGGGTCTGCAGGTGAGTTATCTGTACAGAATAGGGCAGAGCTGGGCAGCATTAGTAGCAGCACTTCACACTGAGATATCAGGACACATCACTGGACTAAAACTTCAAGGGACAAGGGAATTTAAACTGGGATATTTGGCAAGTATGAGGCAGCTGCTTTGGGCCCCACAACAATGACAGGGCCCAGGGTAGCTGCCCCTTTTGCCCTGCCTTGAAGATGGCCCTGTATATAGTAATGGATAGATTGAGGGCAGATTTGCCTGGAGGGAGCCCACTCCTCCTTAAAGGCACAGGGGCACACTGGAGGGGGGCACTATAGATCTTTATAGTTCAGTCTGGTGAAATTCACTCGAACTGCAAAGCTGAAACAACCACGGATTCATTGAAAACCCAACGTGTACCAAATCCAAACCTTATGTCTAGTAAACCTGGCCATAAACTAGCAGATTTTTGAACAAGCATTCTTGGGAAAATTTGTATGAAAATTCGCATTACATTAGATGACTTGATGAATGTCATTTTAACGTACTTCAAATTTTAAGTTTGCTTTTAACATTTGACTTTCGAATGAATGGACTTGACTGTACGAAAACCACATACCGGTACACAGAAATTTGCTCCTTCAAGAAAAATGTTCCCGCCTGCTCCTATGGATTTTCTTGTCACTTCAGTCCAAAACAAGTGTTGGTTTGACTCCAATAACGATAAAAAAAAAAAGGAAGAATTTGTTATAGTGAAAAAATTCTAATAAAATTCTACTAGTTTATAGTCATCTAAATTCACCTGTTGCTTTGGCCTGCATGGTAGCTGAAGGCAAATAAGATGTAATAATAACAAACATATACAAAGATGAACATTTATTTTCAATGTAATTGCCACAATGTCGATAAAAATAGCAAGTTTGTAAACCATTCGAGTCAGTTGGTATTAGGAATCTATTTTTACTCCATTCATTAGAGTAATTTAAAAAAATTTTTTGCTGAAGTATACATTTTTATGTATTATTCAAGGCTTTCTTATAAGAAATTGCAGCCAGTTTTTCAAACAAAAGGGCACATTAAAAAAATCTTGAACATTAGAATGAAGAATTGAGCAAATATAGCCAATAATATGCTGCAGGAAATTTATCAGTTTGGTCACACAGCAAGGCAATGTAAACTAGGTGCAATGAGAAAATTATTAGTCACGTTTACTATAAAAATGACATCTCGGTTTATAAATTCTTGTTTTATAAATTCCTCGTGCTGATGCACAAATGTAACTCTAATATGCTATTAAACTTAGCCCTGACCAAAGCTGTATTTTCCCTAATGACACTGGTAGGCCTGTGCCTAGGGGAGCAGTGTGTAAACCCTTGTATAGTGATGGCCGAACGGTTCGCCCGGCGGTCGTTTCGCGGCGAATTTCCGACATTCGCGGTCCGCACGTTCGAACGCCTTTTTCCGTCGTTCGCCGCGGCGGACTTACGTGTTTAATGTATACAAGAACTTTAACCTTTGGTGACACGTTTATCATGTGATACAGGACAGCCAATTGAGACATGACAGCACATGGACACTTGTACATTCCCCCTAACCTATAAATACACCCGATCCGGTGGCCATTTTACATTCTTTCTTCTGTTAAGATAGGGACAGGTTCCTGTGTGGAGTAGGGAGAGATAAACCACTAGCTATTTGGTACACAAAAGTTCTTTTCAGGACTGGTATAGGTGTTAGGTGTTGATAGGTTTGCTGTGCTGCTGATTCTTGCAGCAGCCTGAGTGTCTTTTGTTAGTTTAGAGAAAGGGAAAGGACGGTGTATGCTACAGGGACAGCCAGATTAGTCTTTCATCATCATCATCATCATCATCATCATTAGCTGTTACTATCAAGGTCCACAAAAGAGCTGTTCCAGTAACCACTAATCGTTCTCTTTTTTTGCCAATTTGTATAGGGACAGGAAGGAAGCAGTGTTGTCAGGCAGTGAGGGTAATTTTAAAGACTTGCTGTTATTATTAGTTCCACAAAGGTTCTTTTCAGGACTGGTATCAGTGGTACAGTAATAGGCTTGTACATGTATAATATTCTTTCTTCCAAATATAGAAAGGATATTATACTTGACTGCTGCCCTTCTGCTGCAGTCTGCTAAACATTCACAACTCACTTGTTCCACAAAAGTTCTTATAAGGACTGGTAACTTGGTATAGGGTGCTACGGTACATAGGCTTGAGTGCGGTACAGTCTGCTGTTCTGTAAGGACCGCTATCGGTCCACAATAGATAGGGTTGACGTGCACCACTGCTGACCGCTGCCCTATACTGCAGCAGTCCTTCAGCGGTATAGGGACTGACGTACAGTCTGCTAATCACTAACACACAACCTGCTTGTTCCACAAAAGTTCTTATAAGGACTGGTAACTTGGTATAGGGTGCTACGGTACATAGGCTTGAGTGCGGTACAGTCTGCTGTTCTGTAAGGACCGCTATCGGTCCACAATAGATAGGGTTGACGTGCACCACTGCTGACCGCTGCCCTATACTGCAGCAGTCCTTCAGCGGTATAGGG
Organism: Lithobates pipiens; assembly: GCF_037356315.1. Classification (NCBI taxonomy): domain Eukaryota; kingdom Metazoa; phylum Chordata; class Amphibia; order Anura; family Ranidae; genus Lithobates; species Lithobates pipiens. The sequence goes on from NW_027507825.1 coordinate 21,840,973, forward strand.
ACTGACGTACAGTCTGCTAAACACTAATACACAACCTGCTTGGTCCACAAAAGTTCTTATAAGGACTGGTAACTTGGTATAGGGTGCTACGGTACATAGGCTTGAGTGCGGTACAGTCTGCTGTTCTGTAAGGACCGCTATCGGTCCACAATAGATAGGGTTGACGTGCACCACTGCTGACCGCTGCCCTATACTGCAGCAGTCCTTCAGCGGTATAGGGACTGACGTACAGTCTGCTAAACACTAATACACAACCTGCTTGGTCCACAAAAGTTCTTATAAGGACTGGTAACTTGGTATAGGGTGCTACGGTACATAGGCTTGAGTGCGGTACAGTCTGCTGTTCTGTAAGGACCGCTATCGGTCCACAATAGATAGGGTTGACGTGCACCACTGCTGACCGCTCACCTATACTGCAGCAGTCCTTCAGCGGTATAGGGACTGACGTACAGTCTGCTAATCACTAACACACAACCTGCTTGTTCCACAAAAGTTCTTATAAGGACTGGTAACTTGGTATAGGGTGCTACGGTACATAGGCTTGAGTGCGGTACAGTCTGCTGTTCTGTAAGGACCGCTATCGGTCCACAATAGATAGGGTTGACGTGCACCACTGCTGACCGCTGCCCTATACTGCAGCAGTCCTTCAGCGGTATAGGGACTGACGTACAGTCTGCTAATCACTAACACACAACCTGCTTGTTCCACAAAAGTTCTTATAAGGACTGGTAACTTGGTATAGGGTGCTACGGTACATAGGCTTGAGTGCGGTACAGTCTGCTGTTCTGTAAGGACCGCTATCGGTCCACAATAGATAGGGTTGACGTGCACCACTGCTGACCGCTGCCCTATACTGCAGCAGTCCTTCAGCGGTATAGGGACTGACGTACAGTCTGCTAAACACTAATACACAACCTGCTTGGTCCACAAAAGTTCTTATAAGGACTGGTAACTTGGTATAGGGTGCTACGGTACATAGGCTTGAGTGCGGTACAGTCTGCTGTTCTGTAAGGACCGCTATCGGTCCACAATAGATAGGGTTGACGTGCACCACTGCTGACCGCTGCCCTATACTGCAGCAGTCCTTCAGCGGTATAGGGACTGACGTACAGTCTGCTAAACACTAATACACAACCTGCTTGGTCCACAAAAGTTCTTATAAGGACTGGTAACTTGGTATAGGGTGCTACGGTACATAGGCTTGAGTGCGGTACAGTCTGCTGTTCTGTAAGGACCGCTATCGGTCCACAATAGATAGGGTTGACGTGCACCACTGCTGACCGCTGCCCTATACTGCAGCAGTCCTTCAGCGGTATAGGGACTGACGTACAGTCTGCTAAACACTAATACACAACCTGCTTGGTCCACAAAAGTTCTTATAAGGACTGGTAACTTGGTATAGGGTGCTACGGTACATAGGCTTGAGTGCGGTACAGTCTGCTGTTCTGTAAGGACCGCTATCGGTCCACAATAGATAGGGTTGACGTGCACCACTGCTGACCGCTCACCTATACTGCAGCAGTCCTTCAGCGGTATAGGGACTGACGTACAGTCTGCTAATCACTAACACACAACCTGCTTGTTCCACAAAAGTTCTTATAAGGACTGGTAACTTGGTATAGGGTGCTACGGTACATAGGCTTGAGTGCGGTACAGTCTGCTGTTCTGTAAGGACCGCTATCGGTCCACAATAGATAGGGTTGACGTGCACCACTGCTGACCGCTGCCCTATACTGCAGCAGTCCTTCAGCGGTATAGGGACTGACGTACAGTCTGCTAATCACTAACACACAACCTGCTTGTTCCACAAAAGTTCTTATAAGGACTGGTAACTTGGTATAGGGTGCTACGGTACATAGGCTTGAGTGCGGTACAGTCTGCTGTTCTGTAAGGACCGCTATCGGTCCACAATAGATAGGGTTGACGTGCACCACTGCTGACCGCTGCCCTATACTGCAGCAGTCCTTCAGCGGTATAGGGACTGACGTACAGTCTGCTAAACACTAATACACAACCTGCTTGGTCCACAAAAGTTCTTATAAGGACTGGTAACTTGGTATAGGGTGCTACGGTACATAGGCTTGAGTGCGGTACAGTCTGCTGTTCTGTAAGGACCGCTATCGGTCCACAATAGATAGGGTTGACGTGCACCACTGCTGACCGCTCACCTATACTGCAGCAGTCCTTCAGCGGTATAGGGACTGACGTACAGTCTGCTAATCACTAACACACAACCTGCTTGTTCCACAAAAGTTCTTATAAGGACTGGTAACTTGGTATAGGGTGCTACGGTACATAGGCTTGAGTGCGGTACAGTCTGCTGTTCTGTAAGGACCGCTATCGGTCCACAATAGATAGGGTTGACGTGCACCACTGCTGACCGCTGCCCTATACTGCAGCAGTCCTTCAGCGGTATAGGGACTGACGTACAGTCTGCTAATCACTAACACACAACCTGCTTGTTCCACAAAAGTTCTTATAAGGACTGGTAACTTGGTATAGGGTGCTACGGTACATAGGCTTGAGTGCGGTACAGTCTGCTGTTCTGTAAGGACCGCTATCGGTCCACAATAGATAGGGTTGACGTGCACCACTGCTGACCGCTGCCCTATACTGCAGCAGTCCTTCAGCGGTATAGGGACTGACGTACAGTCTGCTAAACACTAATACACAACCTGCTTGGTCCACAAAAGTTCTTATAAGGACTGGTAACTTGGTATAGGGTGCTACGGTACATAGGCTTGAGTGCGGTACAGTCTGCTGTTCTGTAAGGACCGCTATCGGTCCACAATAGATAGGGTTGACGTGCACCACTGCTGACCGCTCACCTATACTGCAGCAGTCCTTCAGCGGTATAGGGACTGACGTACAGTCTGCTAATCACTAACACACAACCTGCTTGTTCCACAAAAGTTCTTATAAGGACTGGTAACTTGGTATAGGGTGCTACGGTACATAGGCTTGAGTGCGGTACAGTCTGCTGTTCTGTAAGGACCGCTATCGGTCCACAATAGATAGGGTTGACGTGCACCACTGCTGACCGCTGCCCTATACTGCAGCAGTCCTTCAGCGGTATAGGGACTGACGTACAGTCTGCTAATCACTAACACACAACCTGCTTGTTCCACAAAAGTTCTTATAAGGACTGGTAACTTGGTATAGGGTGCTACGGTACATAGGCTTGAGTGCGGTACAGTCTGCTGTTCTGTAAGGACCGCTATCGGTCCACAATAGATAGGGTTGACGTGCACCACTGCTGACCGCTGCCCTATACTGCAGCAGTCCTTCAGCGGTATAGGGACTGACGTACAGTCTGCTAAACACTAATACACAACCTGCTTGGTCCACAAAAGTTCTTATAAGGACTGGTAACTTGGTATAGGGTGCTACGGTACATAGGCTTGAGTGCGGTACAGTCTGCTGTTCTGTAAGGACCGCTATCGGTCCACAATAGATAGGGTTGACGTGCACCACTGCTGACCGCTCACCTATACTGCAGCAGTCCTTCAGCGGTATAGGGACTGACGTACAGTCTGCTAATCACTAACACACAACCTGCTTGTTCCACAAAAGTTCTTATAAGGACTGGTAACTTGGTATAGGGTGCTACGGTACATAGGCTTGAGTGCGGTACAGTCTGCTGTTCTGTAAGGACCGCTATCGGTCCACAATAGATAGGGTTGACGTGCACCACTGCTGACCGCTCACCTATACTGCAGCAGTCCTTCAGCGGTATAGGGACTGACGTACAGTCTGCTAATCACTAACACACAACCTGCTTGTTCCACAAAAGTTCTTATAAGGACTGGTAACTTGGTATAGGGTGCTACGGTACATAGGCTTGAGTGCGGTACAGTCTGCTGTTCTGTAAGGACCGCTATCGGTCCACAATAGATAGGGTTGACGTGCACCACTGCTGACCGCTGCCCTATACTGCAGCAGTCCTTCAGCGGTATAGGGACTGACGTACAGTCTGCTAAACACTAATACACAACCTGCTTGGTCCACAAAAGTTCTTATAAGGACTGGTAACTTGGTATAGGGTGCTACGGTACATAGGCTTGAGTGCGGTACAGTCTGCTGTTCTGTAAGGACCGCTATCGGTCCACAATAGATAGGGTTGACGTGCACCACTGCTGACCGCTGCCCTATACTGCAGCAGTCCTTCAGCGGTATAGGGACTGACGTACAGTCTGCTAAACACTAATACACAACCTGCTTGGTCCACAAAAGTTCTTATAAGGACTGGTAACTTGGTATAGGGTGCTACGGTACATAGGCTTGAGTGCGGTACAGTCTGCTGTTCTGTAAGGACCGCTATAGGTCCACAATAGATAGGGTTGACGTGCACCACTGCTGACCGCTCACCTATACTGCAGCAGTCCTTCAGCGGTATAGGGACTAAGAGTTTTGTCACAGGGTCATTTAAAAAATGACATGCAGAGGAAGAGGCAGGCCCTTCCGCAGGGGTGGTAGGGGTAGGGCAGGAGCAACAGGCTTGAGCCAAAGTGGGAAGTTGCAGAAGGTGCGTTCAATTACTTTAAAGGATGCACCAGACTTGGTTGAGTGGCTCGCTCAGCCTTACTCTTCTGCACCCTCCTCATCCTCTCGATCTGCACCCTCTTCTTCACTCTCTGCTATGTGCACCCCCAAAGACACTACCACCAACAACACGACCACCACCACCACCACCACATACCTTCCGCTTGAGTCACTGGAATTATTTTCCGATCCATATCAAGAGGACATTTCTGATGCGCAGCCACTCTTGGTATTGGATCAGGAAGAGGAGGTAGCAACAAGCGCTACTCAGCAGTCTGACGCCAGTACCCAGATCAGCCCAAGGAGGAGGTTGGTCCCCGGTGTTGCTGCCTACTCTACTTATAGCGGTGGGGAAGGTGACGTTGATGATGACGTGTCTAGTGATGTCACGTGGGTGCCCACAAGAGAGGAAGAGGAGGGGAGTTCAGAGGGAGATATGGACCAGCAGATAGGGAGGAGAAGCAGCAATGACTTACATTGCACAGCAGGGACAAAGCAGACTGCAAATGTATCAGGAGCGAGTCATCGACCATGTACGGTCACATCTGGCGCTCCCAGGACACCGGCACATGGCTCCGCAGTGTGGGCTTTTTTTAACGTGTCCGCTGCTGACAATAGCGTTGCCATCTGCAATCTTTGCAGTCAACGCGTTAGTCGCGGTAAGCCCAATACTCACCTAGGGACGACCGCCTTAAGAAGGCACATGAGCAGCCATCACCGAGCCCAGTGGGAGCAACGGAACACACAAAGCCACACTGCAGGCTCTCACCGTCCAGCCTCGTCTTCTACTTCTCCTTCTCCTCTCTCCTCACAATTGTCCTCCACTCCACCTTCCATCACGCCAAGCTCACATTTTTCTGCAAAAAGGCAGGCTTCCGTGGGCCTAATGTTTGAGCGTAAAAAAATGATGACGCCGGATAACCCTCTTGCCCAACGGTTGGCGGCTGGCTTGTCAGAACTCATAGCCCGCCAACTACTGCCATATAAACTGGTGGACTCGGAGGCCTTTCGCAAATTTGTGGCCATTGGAACACCACAATGGAAGGTCCCAGGAAGGAAGTATTTCTCAGAGAAGGGCATCCCAGAGCTATATGGCCATGTTCAGCGGCAAGTGAATGTATCTCTGGCACACAGTGTCGGTGCCAAGATACATCTGACCACAGACACGTGGTCTAGCAAACACGGGCAGGGAAGGTATATCAGTTTTACTGCCCACTGGGTGAACCTTCTGACGGCCGTCAAGCATGTAACCCGTGGCACCCGTGTAGATTTGGTTTTACCGCCACGGATTGCATGCAGGCCTGACTCTTCTTCTCCTCCTCCTACTCCATCCTCCTCCCTCTCCTCCTCAGCTGCCTCCTCCTTTTCCGCTGCTAGCGTCTCTTCCACTGCACCGCCCAAGCTCCCCAGAACCTATTCCACATGCCAGGTGAGACGTTGCCATGCCGTGCTGCGTCTGTTGTGCCTGGAAGCAAAGAGCCACACTGGCCCGGCACTCCTTTCAGCTTTGCGTTCACAGGCAGATGAGTGGCTAACACCGCTCAATTTGACAGTTGGTAAAGTGGTGTGTGACAACGGTGCCAATCTGCTTAGCGCATTGAAACAGGGCAAAATCACGCACGTGCCGTGCATGGCACACGTCTTAAACTTGGTCGTGCAGCGATTCCTTGTCAAATACCCTGGGGTCCAGGACATCTTGCGGCAGGCAAGGAAAATCTCGGCCCATTTCAGAAGATCTTACACGGCCATGGCTCGCCTTGCTGACATTCAGCGGCGACACCATCTGCCGGTCAGACGTCTTATTTGCGATTGCCCGACGCGATGGAACTCAACCTTCTATATGCTTGATAGGCTGCTCCAGCAGAAACGTGCAGTTAACGTCTACCTGTATGAACTCTGCGAAAGAAACGGTTCTGGGGAGCTGGGTTTTTTTTCACCGCGCCAGTGGCTGCTCATGCGCGACACATGCAGACTTCTGCGGCCATTTGAGGAGATCACCAAACTGGTCAGTCGCAGCCATGGCGCCATCAGTGACATGGTACCTTATGCCTTCTTTCTGGAGCGTGCATTGCGTCGTGTCATTGATCAGGCTGTGGAGGAGCAGGAGCGGGAAGATGAGGAAGTCGCAATGCTGGATGAATTCCCAGGGGGGGCTACTCTATCTGAGACAAGTCAACAACAGGAGTCTGATGAGGAGTCAGAGGAGGATGGTGCCGGGGCGGATGAGCAGGAGCAAGAAGAGCATGCTTTAAACCTTTCTGGGATCCCTGTTGTGCGAGGATGGGGAGAGGAGAATGAAGAGGACGACATTATCCTGGATGATGAGCAGGAGCCAGGCCACCACACCGCTTCCACTTTAGTGCAAATGGGGGCCTTCATGCTCCAGTGTTTTAATAGGGACCCCCGTATAAAAAGCATGAGGGTCAAGGACCAGTACTGGGTGGCAACGTACTTAGACCCCCGGTACAAACACAAAATGGCGGAAATGTTACCGCCGTCGCAGAGGGCTGTCAGAATGCAGCACTTCCAGGCCTTGCTTCGAGAAATGCTGCATTCTGCTTTTGCGTGCGCTGGCAGAGGAGCAATTCCCACTCCCAGAGAAGGATTTGCGGGTACCAATCCAACAGCGCCTGCAAGAAGAGGCCGGTTTGAAGATGTGTTGGTGACTTCGGATATGAGGTCATTCTTTCAGCCGACCCATCGACAGGTGTCATCCGGATCCAGCATCAGGGAACGCCTAGACCGTCAGGTGTCCGACTACATTGGGTTAACGGCCGATGTGGACGCTCTGAGGAGTGATGAACCCCTAGACTACTGGGTGGGCAGGCTTGACCTCTGGCCAGAGCTTGCCCAATTTGCAATCGAACTGTTGGCTTGCCCCTCATCCAGTGTCCTGTCCGAAAGGACGTTCAGCGCAGCAGGGGGGATTGTGACCGATAAGCGTACTCGCCTAGCTCACCACAGTGTTAACTACCTCACATTTCTAAAAATGAATGAGGCATGGATCTCGGAGGAATTCAACACATGTGATCAGTAGACCATGTATATGTCTATAAACAATTTTTGGAATCAAGCACACAGACCTTCTTAATTCATTTGGCTCACTTCCCTGACCCAAAAAAGCACACCGTACTATATGCCCCTACCCTCCTCTTTGAAGAGGTTGAGCGGTGTCATATTTCTACTGGGGCTGCTTATTATGAGGGGTTCCCACCATCCCTGTGCTGTGCTGACTTCCTCCTGGGTGTTCTTATTATGAGGGGCTCCCACCATCCCTGTGCTGTGCTGACTTCCTCCTGGGGGTTCTTATTATGAGGGGATCACACCATCCCTGTGCTGTGCTGACTTCCTCCTGGGGCTGCTTACGGTGCTGCTGTCAGCGCTGTATGTCACGGAGCTGCTGTCAGCGCTGTATGTCACGGAGCTGCTGTCAGCGCTGTATGTCACGGAGCTGCTGTCAGCGCTGTATGTCACGGAGCTGCTGTCAGCGCTGTATGTCACGGAGCTGCTGTCAGCGCTGTATGTCACGGAGCTGCTGTCAGCGCTGTATGTCACGGAGCTGCTGTCAGCGCTGTATGTCACGGAGCTGCTGTCAGCGCTGTATGTCACGGAGCTGCTGTCAGCGCTGTATGTCACGGAGCTGCTGTCAGCGCTGTATGTCACGGTGCTGCTGTCAGCGCTGTATGTCACGGAGCTGCTGTCAGCGCTGTATGTCACGGAGCTGCTGTCAGTGCTGTATGTCACGGAGCTGCTGTCAGCGCTGTATGTCACGGAGCTGCTGTCAGCGCTGTATGTCACGGAGCTGCTGTCAGCGCTGTATGTCACGGTGCTGCTGTCAGCGCTGTATGTCACGGAGCTGCTGTCAGCGCTGTATGTCACGGAGCTGCTGTCAGCGCTGTATGTCACGGAGCTGCTGTCAGCGCTGTATGTCACGGAGCTGCTGTCAGCGCTGTATGTCACGGAGCTGCTGTCAGCGCTGTATGTCATGGTGCTGATGTCAGTGCTCTGTATTACGGTGCTGCTGTCAGTGCTCTGTATCTCCTGCACCCTCTTGTTTGCCTACCCTGGTCCCTGACCTTCCCTCTCCTCCATTGCCTTCATTAGCTCCATAGTCCTGAATTGTCAGAACAATTTCCCAAATAAAAAAAAAATGCTTGTAGTTATCGATCCCAAATTCACCTCATACATGTATTATGCTATTGTCCAGGTGGTGGGACTACGTGCTACCCCCTAATAATTACCCCGTGGCCGCAAATTCGACCTAAAGGTTTGCGAAATTCGCCTCCCATTGAAGTCAATGGAGCCCGCGGCGAACGGTCGTTTTCGCGAACGTTTGTGTCCGTTCGCGTTTCGCGTTCGCGAAACGTCCCGTCGGAAGTTCGTCCATCACTACCCTTGTACACACGGTCAGATATTCCGATGGACAATGTCAGATAGGACCGTGTTATCAGATAATCCCACTGTGTGTGTGGGCTCTAGGGTTGAGCTTCGAGTTCGAGTCGAACTCATGTTCTACTCGAACATTGCCTGTTCGCCTGTTCAGCGAACAGTGAACAATTTGGGCTGTTCGCAGCAAATTCGAAAAGCCGTAACACCCTATACAAGTCTATGGGAGAAATCTAAAGTGCTAATTTTAAAGGGTAATATGCAAGTTACTGTCCTAAAAAGTGTTTGGGGACCCGGGTCCTGCCCCAGGGGACATGCATCAATGCAAAAAAAAAGTTTTATAAACGGCCGTTTTTTCAGGAGCAGTGATTTTAATAATGATTAAAGTGAAACAATAAAAGTGTAATATTCCTTTAAATTTCGTAGCTGGGGGGTATCTATAGTATGCCTGTGAAGGGGCGCATGTTTCTGGTGCTTAGAACTGTCCCTGCACAAAGTGTCATTTGTGCAGGAAAAAAAGTCTTTTAAAATCACTTGCGGCTAAATTGTCGGCTCCCTGTAATACAGAGAACACTCAATGAGTGTTCTCTGTATTAGCCGACAATTCATTCATTCATTGATAAAAAAAATAAATAAAAAAAAGCATGGGGGTTCCCCTAAATTCAATTACCAGGCCCTTCAGGTCTGACATGGATATTAAGGGGAAACCCCGTGTCAAATAAAAAAAAACGCAACCTGGCAGGTCGCAGGAAAAGAGGGGGGGACGAGAGAGCGGCCACCCTCCCTAGTGGGCTCCATCGGACTGTTTCCATCGGAATATCCGACCGACCAAGGTTTCTAGCTGGGCTATAAAATTTTCCGACAACATAATCCGATCGGACTTTGTCCGATTGCATGTAGAGAATTCCGATCGGACAAAGTGCCACGCATGCTCAGATCAAATTCCTAGACCAAAACTATTGGCTACTAGACTGAACGTAGTCCCGTCGTAACGAAATAACGTCATCACGTTCTGAACGATCGGATTTTCCAACAACTTTGTCCGACCGTGTGTATGCAACAGTTTCGGACAAAATCCGTCGGACAAAATTCAACAGATTTGGTTGTCCGACCGTGTGTACAAGGGCTTAAAGTGGGCAACAGCAGGTCTCATGGTTTAGGATGTACTTCATACTTCTGCAGTGTGTGGCAATGTCTTATTGCATGAGCAGTAACATGTCGCGTTTTGTGTGCTAATGGGTCTTGCATTAAAGGGGTTGTAAACCCTATTTTTTTTTAAATAAAAATAACAAACATGCCTATACTTACCAGCTCTGTGCAATGGTTTTGCACAGAGCAGCTTCAATCCTCTTTTTTTTGGGTCCCCCACCAGCGCTCTAGGCCCCTCCTCTTTATCAGGTGCCCCCACAGAAAGCTGCTTTCCCAGGGGGCACCCGTGCGAGGGTGCTCCATAGTTCCGCCGCTGCATCCATTGACACAAACGGCAGGACTGGGCCCCGCCCCCGCTCCTGTGTCACTGAAATTGATTGACAGCAGTGTGTGAAGCACCCCCTACAGCCCCCCTAATACTTACCTGAACCCCCTCTTGATCCAGCGATGTCCACGAGTGCCTCGGCCATCCGGGACTTTCCTTCCTGTGTAGAAATTCAAAGTCATGAGACTTATGCTGGATCCTGCCATGTTGGAGGTGATGTCATCAGCCCCAAGAGACTCAGAGCTGTTACTCTAAGATAGTCTATAGCAGGGGTCTCCAATCCCCGGGCCGTAGCCTGTTTGCAGCCCGGCCGCACTTTCAGAGGTTCGACAGGAGCGGGAGAGCAGAGAGATGACATCATCTCTTGCGCCCCCCCGCATCACAGCTGTTCTGCCCACACAGCGGGCCGCGAACACAACACTGTCTTTTCAACACTGCTCAATCTTCATCGACGTATGTTCCACCCTCACTTGACAAGTGAAAGTCCGCATCTGGCAAGTGACAGTCCCCATTTGGCAAGTGACAATCCCCACCTGGCAAGTGACAGTCCACATCTGGCAAATGACAGTCCCCACCTGGCAAGTGACAGTCAACATCTGGCAAGTGACAATCCCCACCTGGCAAGTGACAATCCCCACCTGGCAAGTGACAGTCAACATCTGGCAAGTGACAATCCCCACCTGACAAGTGACAGTCCACATCTGGCAAGTGACAATCCCCACCTGGCAAGTGACAGTCCACATCTGGCAAGTGACAATCCCCACCTGACAAGTGACAGTCCACATCTGGCAAGTGACAGTCCCCATCTGGCAAGTGACAATCCCCACCTGGCAAGTGACAGTCCACATCTGGCAAGTGACAATCTCCACCTGACAAGTGACAGTCCACATCTGGCAAGTGACAGTCCCCATCTGGCAAGTGACAATCCCCACCTGGCAAGTGACAGTCCACATCTGGCAAGTGACAATCCCCACCTGGCAAGTGACAGTCCACATCTGGCAAGTGACAGTTCCCATCTGGCAAGTGGCAATCCCCACCTGGCAAGTGGCAATCCCCACCTGGCAAGTGACAGTCAACATCTGGCAAGTTACAAACCCCACCTGACAAGTGACAGTCCACATCTGGCAAGTGACAGTCCCCATCTGGTAACTGACAATCCCCACTTGGCAAGTGACAGTCCGCATCTGGCAAGTGACAGTCCGCATCTGGCAAGTGACAGTCCCCACCTGGCAAGTGACAGTCCACATCTGGCAAGTGACAGTCCCCATCTGGCAAGTGACAATCCCCCTTGGTAAGTGACAGTCCGCATCTGACAAGTGACAGTCCCCATTTGGCAAGTGACACTCCACATTTGGCAAGTGACAATCCCCATCTGGTAAGTGACAGTCCCCATCTGGCAAGTGACAATCCCCACCTGGCAAGTGACAGTCCCCATCTGGCAAGTGACAATCCCCACTTGGCAAGTGACAATCCCCACTTGGCAAGTGACAGTCCCCATCTGGCAAGTGACAGTCCCCATCTGGCAAGTGACAATCCACATCTGGTAAGTGACCATCCCCATCTAGCAAGTGACAATCCCCACCTGGCAAGTGACAGTCCACATCTGGCAAGTAACAAGGTGCATCTGGTGGTAGACCATCGTGGCAAGTGACACACTCAGGATTCCCACTGATTCTGCATTATGGTGAGCTGAACTATTTATTTTTTATTACGATGTAATAATGGAAATAATATAATATTATGGAAATGATGCGCTTCAATCATCATGACACCATATCAACCATGATTTTGTAATGACTGAAGTGTCAACACTAGCCAATTCCCCACCAAATTTCCCGCAAAAAAAAAAAAAAACAGACCTTAGCATAATTTTCTTCCACACAGCCGGTTCCCACGGTGTCAAAAAGGTTGAGGACCGTTTTCTATAGTATTTCTTTTTGCTCCTCCTCTGGTTGCTACATAAAAGGTTCTGCAGGGGAGGGAGAGGCAGAGAAGCTGGAGCAGCGGAGTAATGACACACTCCCAGAAGAGGAGAGAGCTATGCCATGCGAGGATGGCTGGGCGAGGGAATTGACTTTCCTGGAGTGGTGACATTTTCTAGCAAATTCAATGGCACATTTCATGTAAATAAAAATCATTTCTGAAAAACTAAAATTCTGCATTTATTATATTTGACTTTTCTGTGCTTTTTACCTGCATTTATTTAAAAAGTTGGTAACATGATCTCTTTAAGAAATCTCTCTATTGTATAACTGATGATGGAATATTTTTGCATTTTTGATAAAGCTTGCCCAAGGATTTTTCAGCTGTAATGTCAAAACTAATATTTTCGGTTCCTTAAGCAAAAGGATCTTTAGTGAAAAGAGGATTTTGAGTATGCATAAGTTATAGTATCCAAATACTTATTAGGTAATTAAATGAATGGGGCAAGCATAACCTAATTAAACAGTTGGATATGGAAATGATTTGATGATTTTTAGGAAAATTATTTAGGCTGATAGCTGGATTTTAATTCCTACTCTTCCTAATGGTGTGCTACCCCCAGAGGAGCCGCTGAATTGTTTTGTGATTTCTCTGCACACCTCAAGATGACACAAATCGCTCACCCAGTATTTACCGACACACCTTGAGGTATTTCAAAGAATTTATAAGATCAAGCATAGCCTTAAAGGAGAAAGGAATAACAAGTACACTTACACAAACAAAAATGTTGCCCTGAGAGATATGCTTAAAGTGGTTGTAAACCCTTACAACCAACTTTGACCTACAGGTAAGCCTAGATTAAGGCTTACCTGTAGGTCCAAGAAATATCTCCTAAACCTACACGGTTTAGGAGATATTTGCTGAAAGACAGGCACCGCTGTCTACGGCGCATGCGCCGTAGACTGCGGCGCGCCGCGGTCCACGGCGATATGCCGCAAGTGGCAGCTCCCGTGCACACGCGTGGGAGTGACGTCATTGCGGCTTCGCCGAATGACAGCGGCGGAGCAGCGAGACCCACCGAGAAGATGGATGCTCCGGACTACAGGGGACAGCGGTGACTTTGCTGGCTCCTGTGTCAGGTAAGTGACACATAATGGACTACTATGCGATGCGATGCATAGTAGTCCATTATGCTTTACCTTTGCAGGGAATGAAAGAGGAAGTAAACCCATCAGGGTTAACTTCCTCTTTAAACACCTGCAGTATTCTAACAGTAATTAACAGAACTGCATTTACCTAGCAACAGTATATACTGTAAATACAGCCCTAACTTGTTACAACAGTCCCAGTTTTTACCTACTGGCTATTGATTGATGAAGAAAAAAAGTTGGCTGGCAAAGTTGGGGCCCTTGCAAAAGCAAAAGATTTCCCAGCAGGCAACATATGACTTGTACAATGTTAGTTTATTACCAGACCCAGGTTTCTCTCTTCTGGGTCTCCGGACATATGATCTGGTTGATTTGAAGCACTCAGGGATAGGAATTGCTATGGTGTGTCTCTTTGAATCCTCCTGAGACAGTCCCTCTTTTCCTTCCAAGTAGTAGGAGTTCTCTCTAGTAAAGTCTGATCTCTCCAGGCATCCAAATTACATTTCACGCCCTCCCAGGGAGGAAATTACCAATCTCTGATGCAAGGAGAGTAGTCTCTATGATTCTCCTAATTGTGGTTGACTATGGCAGGGTTCTGTTTAGCTAGCAGCAGCAGCCCAGTCTTTTCCACACACCTTTTTTGGCCTCAAGACTGTTCTCTCCCATTTCCTCACCGGCTTGCAGACCCACATCTCCTTGCTCTGTTACATCAGCCAATCACCTACAGGATCAAATCAGACCCAGCCAAGATGGCTGCCCCCTGTACTGGAGATACTCCATAGATGAGCATTGAAAAATGGTTTCCTTAATGATGGCTGCTGCACTTCTGCATTAATGAATAGTCAGTTTAACCCTGTCCACACAGCAGAAGAATAATACAGCAGCAACAAAGGAAGACATTCCGCAGCAGTTATTAGCTACAGTCCAGGTTACACTAGCAACATGGAAAGAAAAGACTGTGTCAGAGAAATTTTTACATTTTATTTACAAAAGGAACAGCTGAAGGTGAACCTTCCTAGCAAAGTACTAGAAATGATTAAAACACTTGAACACTTGAAGTTAGCTGATGTTAAAAACCAGGAAACAGATGATTTATCACTTGTTGTTGATCTGTGTGCAGACACACAATTTAGGAATCCAGGTAATAATCAAGGTTCATGAATTACATTATTCTCTACAGATAGAACAAACCCCCATGCTTTTATTCAGGAGAAAAAGTTGTATTTTGATTATTCATCTGGTTTTCAAAACTGCTAGATAAAGAGACGTTCTGTTTTGTTGAATTATCTCCCATTTCTCCATTGGGAGATTCTTTATAGGCAAAGGACCTCAACTCTTGGTATATAGGGTGAGGGGTGAGGGTGGTCTTTTGGTAGATCTGGAAGTCTTTTGAAAGTCACCTCACCAACAGGAGGAATCATATTCTCGTGTATATTAATGTTAAAACATATTGACATGGAGTCCGCCAACCCTGAGAACATCTTCAGCAAGTACAGAAAATACTTGTTAACCTTACCAGAAATCCTGTGAGCTGAACTAAAAGCATGACTTGTCTTAAAGAGGAAGTAAACCCTGATGGGTTTACTTCCTCTTTCATTCCCTGCAAAGGTAAAGCATAATGGACTACTATGCATCGCATCGCATCGCATCGCATAGTAGTCCATTATGTGTCAATTACCTGACACAGGACCCAGCGAAGTCACCGCTGTCCCCTGTAGTTCCGAGCGTCCATCTTCTTGGTGGGTCTCGCTGCTCCGGCGCTGTGATTCGCTGGAGCAGTGATGACATCACTCCTGCCGTAGACAGCCGTGGCTGTCTTCAGGTAAATATCTTGAATCTACAAGTGGTTTGTAAGGGTTTACAACCACTTTAAGAAGAAGGTTGAAATTAGAGTCGTGGTGGAGTGCAGTATATCCATTTTTTTCTAAAAAACAATTATGTTACTTTCAGAAGCACAAACATGGTAACCACTGGCAGTTAGAGAGTTAGGAAAGCCCAGCATCAGAGTTTGACACTTTGGACCCAAACATGAAGCCTTAGGCCGCGTACACACGGGCGGACTGTTCGCCCAACTTTGTCCGTCCAACAGTTTCGGCAAACAGTCCGCTCAAAATTAGCATGGACGGACATGGCCACACACGACGAACGAACAGTTTGCTGAAACCGTGCGCGATGACGTGAACGGCACGTACAACGGGATGAAAAATACGACGTCCTATACACTGCATTATAACTTTCGGCGTGAAAATCCTTTCTGAGCATGCGTGCAACTTTGTTTGACGAACAAGCCTACACACGAGCGGACTGTTCGCTGAAACAAGGTTTCAGCGGACAGTTTTACGGAATTTCCGAAAAACCTTGTTCGTCCAACTGTCCGCTGAAACTGTCCGCTGAAAGCCCACACACGAGCGGACTGTCCGCCCAAACACTGTTCAGCGGACAAAGTTGGGCGAACAGTCCGCCCGTGTGTACGCGGCCTTACATTATGAAACCAGCCATCCATGTAGGCCATGTTCACATTGCTGCAGTCAGATTTTGATCCAACTTTCAGCGAAATTATGCGATGCAACTTGGATGCTATTTAGATGTGGTTGCATATTCTATGGGGCCAGACTCATGCTGGAATTGCACCACAATAGCACAGGAACCTTTTACAAATTGTGCTGCTCTGTATTGAAGTGAACAGGCACCATTAAAAACAATTCTGTGCAACTCAAACCATGTCTGAAACCACCCTATTGTGAACCAGGCCATCGTCTTCATCAGAGCAACTCACAAAAATATCGGTATGACTATAAGATAGTTCAATTTGCTCAACCTGCCAGGGACCATCAATTACATGTCACAGACTGAGCACAATGATTTGAGGTTAGTAACAAACCAAGGTTGAAGGCTGAATCAAAGACCACCAGTGAAAGTAGCAAACTAGTAAGCTGAGACAAAATCAAAAACAATCCATGGATGGTCAGCAGGGAAAGGACAGACATTCAAGAGTGAATTTTACAGTGACAAGAGGCAGATTCTAAGGTCAGATCAATTAGCAATGGATAATCCAAGAAGCAAATTTCAGAGCCACAAATCAAGGTTAAAGTAGTATTAGTACACACGGTCGGACATTCCGACAACTAAATCCGTCGGATTTTGTCCGACGGATTTTGTCCGAAACTGGTGTCGCATACACACGGTCGGACAAAGTTGTCGGAAACTCCGATCATTCGGAACGTGATGACTTTATTTAGTTACGACGGGACTACGTTCAGGCTAGTAGCCAATAGCTTTGGTCTCGTAATTTGATCTGAGCATGCGTGGCACTTTATCCAATCAGAATTCTCTACAAACGATCGGAAAATTTTATAGCCCAGCTCTAAAACTTTGTCGGTCGGATATTCCGACGGAAACAGTCCGATGGAGCCCACACACGGTCGGATTATCCGACAACACAGTCTGATCGGACATTTTCCATCAGAATATCCAACCGTGTGTACAAGGGCTTAAACTCTATATTTTATTTGGTTTACTGTTATAAGATCTACAAAGGAAACATTCGCCACTATTTTTTCCCTAATGTGCGTCCAAGCATATTGCATTTTGTGCTGTTGAAAGCTGCTTGTCCTGAATTGCTTATTGAGATTCCCTGGATATCCATTTGGAGAGCGAGCACTGAGCATCTCACAGATAGGTCACATGGCCGTTTTCATTGGGGCTACAAGTCCAATTGTCCCTGGGGTCAGCTAAACAAAGCATATGGACTCCCTATCCTTATGGAACGCATCGATTCTAAGAACTGCTGTCTATCAATTATCTTGGAAGAATGTGGGAATAGCTTGATGTTGTTGGCATTGAGCATGTCTGTGCATGTCAGCTCACAATGAAGTTGGGAGGGCTGACCATAGTTTCTGCTGGAAGCAGTGGCGTAACTAGAACCTTCAGGGCCCCCGATGAAAGAAACCATGAAGGGCCCCCCTGAACCCCAGCCAGGGCCCTTCCCTCCGAGTCCGGCTGTGGAACTCCAGGGCGTGGTCACAGGTATGACCTTTGTGAGCCCTGTAGTTCCACCACTGGTATCAGTAGTTTTTATTTATTTATTTTTTTACATTTTTAGGTGCCCCATTGGGGGACTGTCCCTAGGCAGAATTGGGTCCCCGTCCCCAGAAGAGATGAGGTCCTTTTCTCCAGGGCAGATGAAGTTACTGCTCCCAGGTGAGAAGGGGTCCCTGTCCCAAGGGGAGGTGGGGGTCCCTGTCCTCACGTGAGAAGGGGTCCCTGTCCCCAGTTGGATATGGAGGGGGTATGTAATAGTGTGTGCTAGCTGCCTATGCTGCTGCCGGCCATATGTAGAGGGGGCTGCATGGGCCCCCTGCATCACAGGGCCCAGTTGCGGTCACAACTGCTGCAACCCCTATAGTTACGCCCCTGGCTAGAAGTGAGCATGCAGGGGTGGCTACGGTGAGGAGCCACTGGATCCTTCAAAGCAGTGTAGCCCCCTGATAATCAGAAACATAGAAGAGAAGATTTTCAGGTTTAGAATGCCGAGCAACGACAGCAATAAAAAGCACATAACACACATGGTAAGAGCTGAAGCCTTAAACATTATTTATTTTTTTGATAAGAGGGCTTAAAAACACTTTAATCCAGTGTCAGTCATGATAGAGATATAAAAGTTAGAAACAGAAAAGCAGGAAACATTTCAGGACTGGCCACATGCCTGGTGTTACTGAATTTTGGACATGCATGTGCCTGCATTTGTTCACGCTTATGCTTTACCATTTATGCACATGCAAAACAGCATATGAAAAGTACATATCGGGGTGTACATGATCCTGATGGTGGCCACCAGTGGTAAACATTTAGGGGAAGGTGACCATGGAAGGAAGAGTCTGTGTCTGCATGATGTGATAGCAAAGTTGTAAAAATTAACCTTCAAGGCCATTTTTTGACAAGAAGAGTAATGCTGCGTACACACGATCGGAATTCTCATCGGAAAAAGCTCTGATGGTTTTCCCCATGTAATTCGGCTCAAGCTGTCTTGCCTACACACGGTCACATCAAATTCCGATCGTTTATAACGCGGTGACGTACAACATGTACGATGTGACTAGAAAAAGGAAGTTCAATAGCCAGTAGCCAATAGCTTCTGTCTCGTAGTTGAATCTGAGCATGCGTGATTTTTGGCGTATCGGAATTGCATACACACGATCGGAATTACCGATAGAAAGTTTTTCTACCGGGAAAATTAAGAACATGCTATCAATTTTTGGCTGGCGGAAATTTGGACAGCTAAATTCTGATGGAGCGTACACACGGTCGCATTTTCAGATAAAAAGCTATCATCAGTCTTTTTCTGGCCGGAATTCCGATCGCGTGTACGCGGCATAAGAAGGTGGCTACCAAGAGTTGGGGTCCTGATACTTAGGCTTGTAATGTTGTATGATTCTGAAGTGGGGGACCTGTGTCACATACCTGGGTGGAAGCCAAAGTGATGAAACAGCTTCCATTATGGCTCTGGTTGAAACACACCTTTATGTGGAAACAGCGGAGTGAGACTCAGGGTAGACTTGGTGCAGGACTCCTGGACAGTAGATAATAGTCTGTAGAGATGGTCTGCAGATGTGGTTACTAATGCAGCAGAAGAATGTCCCACAAACTACCCACAGAAGGAGTTGTAGTAGGAAGCCCATGCACTTTTAGCGTGGAAGTGCAGGGTAGAACTCAGAAGACAGATCTGGAAGGCAGGGTAGCCAGGACCTAATGCAGGTAGATGGGAAGACATGGTCTGAAAGTGGAGTCACGGTCATACACAGCTAGGCGACAGGGAGATATTGTCAGGAGCCAGAGACAAGCCAGGGCCATGCATGGAAGATCAGACAGAAGTGAGGTCAAGCAGCAAGCTGAGTTCATGATCAGGAGAGTGTCAAAGAAATAAGTAGGGACAAGCTGAGTCAGGAAGCGGTAGCCAACCAGCAGAAAAAACAGGAAACACAGGAACAAGCTGAAGATCATCCAGCGATTATCAGTCACTATTGCTTCCTTTAAATAGGGGGCTTTGCTTGGTGCCAGTTCTGAGATTGGGCGTGCTTGAACGTGCACCACTGCTTGCGGACGTGTGTATGTTGATACACCAACGTGTGTTCCTACACAGGGTACTGGTACCTTATCTGTGTATTGGTGCATGTGCACTTTCATTAGCATCCTGGCAACCTGGAGGATTGATGAACATCAGAAAGGACAAAGAGCTAAATGTGCTTTTGTGGATGCAAGACCATGCTCCCAAATGTTTATGTATTGGATCTTTGGTTCTCACAATCTTATAAAAAGCATCATAATTCAGCCTAACAAGTAAATAAGAGATATTTTATATGTTGCCAGGTGCGGTTTTCATGAATTTGTTTTATGCATTCAGACGGCAATTTAAACGAGTAATTGCAGCAAGAAAAAAAACAATTCATAAGCCAAACCTTGCTGCCTTGATATTCATTAATTTTTTATAAGCAATATGTGCAGTATATATAAACATGGATTGGAGTTTTAGAAAATGCACAGAGAAAACCATTTCAAAGGAAAAGGTAGCAAAGATTTATACTGATATCAGTGTCCTATTTGTGAAATGTAAAATGAAAAATTGTTATTCTATCCAAATGTATAATTTCAGTTTTGAGTGAATATGAAGTCCGCTGTGTCCTAGGGGTTCCTACACTTGATTTGTTCAGTTCATCCATCATGTTTAATTCTCGGTAGACTGCAGGAATGAAACTTAATAAAGCGGAGCTCCACCCGAATTCCTACTCCTATGCCTATAGGATTATCTTGTTCTCTAGTTGCTGGATAGCCCCCTTACCTTGCTGCTGTCATCTTGTGTTTTTTTTCTTTTTTTAAATTTCCTGCCCCTGGAGATTCCGGAAAGGGGCGGTGCTGCTGCGGATATGGGCGGGGCTTCAGCGGCAGGTCAGCGCTTCCTGTTGGCCGACACTGGCTCCTGGGATTGTTTTTTTTCAATTTCCCAGGAGTCTGTGCGGCGCATGCGCGAGATCGGAGATTATACGGGCAGTGCATGCTGGCACAATAGCAGCACAGTGTCCCAGAAGACAATGCCTGCGGGCTTCACATGCCCACAGGCAAAACGTTTTTATAAAGTCTCCAGAATACCGAAAAAACGGTAGCAGGATTAGAAGAAAAAAAAAAAGTAAGTTAACCAATTAAAAAACGTACTTCATGCAATTAACAGCAAAAAAAAAAAACGGCGGTGGAACAATCAAATCAAACATTTGCTCCAACTCTATAGCAGCATAACAGGGGGAGAGGAAGTCAAGAGAGACATGGTTCTTCTATTGTTTTCAGGGTCACTCAGGAAGCTATCTGATTGGATGCTGTGACCACATGTGACTCTAGCCATTTTGGATCAGGCAGAGCTTATTTAAGGCCTTGGCTCCCCGGTTTGATGCACATTCATGTGTGGGTAGTGTAGGGACAGGTTACCTGTCTGCCAGGGACAGTATTAGCAGCAAGGAAAGGTTGCAGATGAGGAGGGAAAGTTTATATCTTGCAATCTCTTGGACATCTTACCGGCTGGGTATAAGATGGCCAAGCAGCATTATGCCCCTCCAGATAAACACTATCAGTTCGGCTGGTACCTGCTCCAATACACGCTATTGGTATTCATGAGTGTTCCCGGTTGGGTCCTCTCCCATCGGGTTTGTTGTGAACTGGTTTGCCTTTTCTACAATATAAGTTCTGCTAATTGCACCTGAACTGTGAATGTGTTATTACCGCAGCACCACGTTGCACCCACCCACAAGCTGACTTTGTACACAGAAACACAACCATGCTGGAACAGAAAAGGGCCTTCTTCAAACCATTGCCAAAACTTAGCAAGTTCATAGTTGTCCATAATGCTTTACCATTAACAGTACCCTTTACTGGAAACCCCTAAAATAATTTGCAGGTGTGTCCGCATTCTTTTGGCCATACAGTGTAGATGGACCATTTTTGCCATGTAGTTTGCCATTAAAGCGGAGGTCCACCCTAAAATGGACCTCTGCTCATCGGAATCCCCCCCCCCTCCGGCGCCACAATCGGCACCTTTCAGGGGGGAGGGGGGTGCAGTTACCTGGATAATCCAGGTAACTGCACCCACTTCCGGGCTAGCTCTCTGCGGAACGGGGCGTACGTTCCGCCCCCGTTCCGCAAGCGCCCGCCCCCTTCAGCAAGTGCCCCGCTGCCTGCTGGGAAACACACAGCTCCCAGAGGCAGCGGGGACCGTCCGGATTGCGCCGCGCGGCTCGCGCATGCGCAGTAGGGAACCGGGAAATGAAGCCGAAAGGCTCCATTTCCTGATTCCCATACCCAAGATGGCGGCGGGACCCGGCAGCCGAGCGAGCGATCGGCTTCGGGTGCCGACATCGTGGGCGCGCTGGACAGGTAAGTGTCACTATTTAAAAGTCAGCAGCTGCAGTATTTGTAGCTGCTGGCTTTTAAAAAAAAAAAAAAAAAACGCGGAGTCCCGGTGGACTCCCGCTTTAAGGAAGGGGGAACAATTATTACTTAAATACAAAAAAAAAAAAAAAAAACTGTAGATCAATTTAAAGTATTCTTATACTTATTAAAGTATTCTTTAAAGTATTCTATACTTCTGCTTTAAAATTATTATTTTAAAGCAGAAGTTATTTAAACTAGTTGTAGAACCTGTTTTGCCACGAAGCAAAAAACATCAACTTAACAAAGATTTGTTAATCACTACTATAATTTATACAGTATATATTTCTGGCTTAGCATCCCCTGGGGCATATGACTGGTGGGACTCACACACATTTCAATACATATACTCATTTATAAATGGAAACTCCATATATAGCCACTCACATGGACATTTTCCAATATATGCCAATAAAACATTGGCATACTCTTATGTCTATTATATATATGTTTTCATACACTTCTGGCTCCTAAATTGATCACCATAATATACATGCAATTCAATGTTTAAATTAACTAATATCCCACTCTTATGTTTCAAATGGGCAAGCAACCTCAAGAGCAGAAAGACTATAGAGCAGGGGTCTCCGAGCTTTCTAAACAAAAGGCGGGTTTACTGTCCTTCAGACTTTAAGAGGGGCTGATTTTGGCCATCAAGAGTACGACATTTCCCATCATCAGTAGGAGTATACAATCCCCTAACATTGGTGTCAGTGGGAGGAATTATGCCCCACCATTGGTATCATTGGGCCCCATAGTTGGTGTCATTGGGAGCAACCTTGCCCCATCATTGATGTCACTGGTAGGAATTGTACCCCATCGCCAGGGCAGGACTTACCATTGGGCTCCACTCACAGTCACGCCTAGTCCCACCGTATGATGGGCATGACACAGGGACTGGGCGTGACTGTGAGCCGAAATTCCCTCCTAAAATTGGGGTGCGTATTATATGCCAATAAATACGGTAACGTATAGAAGGTAGGGCCCAAAAGTGACTCAAGCCCAGGGGACCCCACCACCCTAAGTCCTGCCCTGCCCATCGCTGGTGCCATTGGGAAGAATTGTGGCCTTCATTGGTGTCAGTGATTAAAATAGCACCCCAAAAGCAGGGTTAAAAGCAAGCCTCAAGGCTGAAGTTTGAAAACCACTGCTATAGAGGATTGGCAACAAATTAGTTCATTGCACTTATTACTGAAACAGCATTGAAAGTTCTCACTCACAGGTATATGGTGCCAACCAGACTTGCACCTCTTCACCCTACACACCTCAATCAGTGTTTTATAGGATGATAAAAAGGGAGGGCTGGGAGAGCGCTCCCCGTCCGGTCACCCAATAGAACATAAAACAGGACTATCTTGGTACTGACTTAGACAATATAAACTCGAAAGTTATAAAGTGATATGCAGTTTTATTTTACAAAGCAGAGAAAACAGGACATTTGAATACATTATAAAAGGTGCATGGTAACGATCCATGTGTATCAGCAGCATACCTGTCCCCTAGGTAGGAGGATCAGAAGATGGTGGATTCCCACAGATACAGTATTATTGTTCTCAACATGTTTCGCAGACTTTCCCAGCCCTCCCATTTTTTCTTCATATATGGGATGATGGTACATCTTACCTAGTTAATTACTAATTATCAAAGAGGTTACAGCTTTTTCAAGTGTTTTATAGGATGTAATGCTGTTGGCGCTGAACTTCACATATGGTGGACTTTGGTCCAAAATATTTTACACACCCTATTCTTCTATCATATTCCTAAAGACCCGGGGCTTGCACTTTTTCATCTAAAACCTCCCTCTCTCAACAAATATCAATTTAGCTTAATAACATATGTGCTATTAGCAGCCAAACTATTGCTAAGCCCCCGTACACACGGTTGGAGATTCAGATAACCAAATCCGTCGGAATTACTCCGACGGATTTGGTCGTATACACAACCTTGGCCGTCTATTGCAGTAGCTGAAGATGTATTTTCAGCTCATCACATTTCAATGCTCTGACACAACCTTTAAAGATATATTTATGGTGAAGAGCCCTCTGACCGATACGGATAAGGATGATAGACAAGGACAACATAAACTCGCTACTTGAAATGGACCTGAAAGTGTGCCCTGGTCTAACGTACGGTATACCAAAATAAGGGGGCATACCTTAAAATGAAATGAATATGAAATGGGTGAAATGAGTACTCATATGAGGAGTATGCTAGAGTGAAGGCCTGATAAAGGGGACGGGTGGGCGGGTATCGCGCACCGGAACCGACAAGGAAGATGGGCGAACGGCTGGTTATATACACCACCGGGCTCCTCCCATAATTTCAGGCCACCATACTGGCCTTTCTATTTATGGTGAAGAGCCCTCTGACCGATACGGATAAGGATGATAGACAAGGACAACATAAACTCGCTACTTGAAATGGACCTGAAAGTGTGCCCTGGTCTAACGTACGGTATACCAAAATAAGGGGGCAAAACACTCAGGTAGGGGATGCATTTTTATTGAACCAAGACTGTTACTGGGTAAGTTTGACAAAGGCCTGGGCCATCTCAATTTGCGGATTGGGTACGTAACGGGCAAAACAGGAGGACTTCCATCTACCCAACTTTTTGATAATATGGACCGGGACTCCTTGGCGGGAGGCCGTTGAAGCTGCCCCGATGCGAAATGAATGTCCCGAGTAGTGCGCAGGATTGAGGTGAAGGATGCCCAGGAGTATCCTGACATGCTCCATGAACTGGGCTGCGTTGAGAGGTTTTGAGTGAAAGGGCAGAAGTGGGCCAGTCCCTGGTTGATCGGCCAAAAGGGTCAGCAAGCGGGTGAGGACAGCAACCGGACACCAGCGGTTGTAGGTCTTGTAGAGATGTATGTCCGTACCTGGGCCAAGCTGCTGTGTCTTTGAAACCGCTAAATGTAAGATGAAATGGTCCTCGAACCTGACTAGATGGTGCTTGCACAGCATGCGTGCCGAGGGGCTAGTACAGGTAAACTCGCCTGGCCGCAAGAAGCCGTAGAAGGCCAGATGTATGGCTGCTTGCAGGACGACACTGACATGGAGACCGAAAGGTGAGGAGGCCAGAATGTCTGACATGTCCCTAAACACTTCGCCTGTGATAGGCAGCCGTTTGATGCTGGAAACCGGCCGACGTTTCTGAATGCCGCGCATGAGAGCCCGGACGGCGTGACAGATGAATAAGGAGGGCTTGGTAGGGTCTTGGAGGGACGTGAAGTGTTGTACCCCGGCCAAGTACAATCGGATTGTGTTGAAGGACAATGCCAAGTCCGAATGGCAGTAGGAAAGGAAGGCAAGGACTTGTTTGACCCGGGAGGACTCTGTATTGTGAGATGATGTGAAGCGAGTAAAGGCCCTCCAGGCCGACTGATAGGCCTTGCGGGTATTGTCTGAGAGGGAGTGATCAATAAGTTGAGTCGCTGCTGACAAGTGTGGGGCTAATCCAAGGTCAGTTGAGACCAGTCCGGGATAGCTGCTGAAGTTGGTCCGGCTCCGGGCACCTGATCAAAAAATGAAACAAAGTTAAAGCGGGAGAGGGCATCCGCCGCCTGATTAAACTTGCCGGGGACAAAAGAACAATGAAGGTTGAACTGAAACAATAATGAGAGCTGGGTCAGTCGCCGCAGGAAGGACATAATCTGTAGAGACCTGGACCTGCCTTTATTAACAATCTCCGCAGTGGCCAGGTTATCTGTAGAAAAGACCACCGTCTGGCCCGACCAGCTGCGGCCCCAGGTGTGTGCAGCGGCTACAATGGGATATAGCTCAAATAGGGAGGACGTCTCAGTGAAGCCAGGAATAGCCAGTATCTGTGGAGGCCAGGGGGCTGCGAGCCAGAGGTTGCCAAAGATTGCCGCGAAGCCCGTGGAGGCCGCCGCGTCAGTCACCACCCGAGGTGAAAGGGCGGACACGGAGGGGACGAACAGGGACACTCCGTTCCAGGAAGATAGGAATTCCTCCCACATGGCTAGGTCTGCAACAGCCGCGGAATCCAGGCTGAGTACTTGCTCCGGGTCCTGAGAGTGGGATAATAAGGCTAACAGGCGTGACACGAACGAGCGCCCTTGGGGGATGATGCGCATCGCAAAATTGAGCATACCAAGAAGGGACTGAAGCTGTCTCTTGGTACAAGTCCTGGCATGAGTGAAGTCCCTCAGGACCGTCCTGATGCGGGTCAGTTTATCCGGGGGAAGGCTGGCCTGCATAGTGTTAGTGTCTAGGCTGACCCCGAGGAAGGTGATGGCCTGCGACGGACCCTCCACCTTGTGCTCGGCAATGGGGACATTAAGATTATTGAAGACTACCCTCAACTTACCCAGATCTTGTGGAGGCGAGCCGGGCGGCTCTATCAGCAGGAAGTCATCCAGATAATGAATGACTTCCCGACACTGGACTACGTGTAACAAGATCCAAGCAAGAGCCTGCGCGAAGGTGTCGAAGAGCCAAGGACTACTCTTGGACCCGAACGTGAGCTTAGTGGCAAAGTAGTACCGCTGCTTCCACTTGATTCCATGCCAGCACCAGAGGGAAGGATGGATAGGAAGAAGTTTAAAAGCATTTGCGATGTCGGCCTTGGAAAGCCAGGTACCTGTGCCTGTCTTAAGAATGGCCTGGATGGCCATATCTACTGATGCATATTTAAGGGAGAACTCCTCAGAGGGAATAAGGGAATTGAGGCTGGGGACCGTAGAGGAATGAGGCGCTGACAAATCATAAACCAATCTGAGTTTATTAGAGAACTTGCCCTTGACAAGCCCAATAGGGCTGACTCGCCAGGTGATGAACGGGGGCTGAACGAAAGGGCCGATGACAAAGTCCTGATCTAGTTCAGATTGCAGCAGTTGATCAATGGCTTGTTCATCCGTGGCTGCTGAGCGGAGGTTCTGGCACTCGTGCGTGAGGTGAGGGAGAGATATAAGTCCAGTGTGAAAGCCTTCCGTGAAGCCCTGGACGAGGAAGGTGGACAGTGAGGGGGTAGGGTGGCCGGACAGGTAGACGCTAAGCCATGACACATTGAGCCAGCTTAGTCAGGACCTTTTGAGCTGCTTGATCTCACACATGAGCCGGGGGTGAGCTCTATGACATTGGGTACACACATGGAGCAGCCTACACTGGCTGAAATTACACGACCCACTGTTGTAATTATTGCAGATCGGAGCACCGCCCATGGTCTTAACTGGGCGCCCTAGCTTATCGGTCTGTGGCGGGCGAGCTGGTGCTTGCAGGCCCTGAGCGGTACCCGAGGTAGACGGACCGTCGAAGGGCGGGGCTGCCACTGAGGTAGCGCACCAGGCTGCAGTATGTGTTGCTGATTGGCAGATTGCACACAGAGGGGACCGTAGCCCCGCGAAGTGGCGGCAGAACAGTTCGGTGTCCATGGTGCTCCAATCCGTAGGGGTCTGGAACTGGGAGAGCCTGGCGGCTGCTTTAGCGGAGAAGGATCGGTGGTAGTCATAAAATGAAAACCCGCCGTACTTGTAGCCCAGGTCGACTACCACATGGAGGTACCGATCCAGCTCCTCCCTCCTGGCAGGGGAGGCTGAGCAAATGATGTCCCTCATCATGCCGAAGGCTAAGGTAAACTCGGTGACAGAGAGTTTCCTATCTAATCTGGGATCCTTGGCTTTGAGGACCACTGATACGTCCCCCCAAGTATAGGCCTTATTCTCTGCCAGCTCGTGAATTGAGATCAGAAGGGAAGCCAAATTGACGTCCTTGCCCTCTAAGATGTCCTTTCTGATGTTTGCTGACACCAAATGAGATGGGTACACTATTGGTGCACCTCCGGAGATACCTGCGGGAGGACTAACAACTGGCAGGGACGCTGGTACAGGCGGAGAAACAGAGGGTTGGGTCTCGAGGAGGGCCACTCGGCCCTGCAGATCTGACATCGAGGTCGTGATGGATGACACCATGGTGTGGAGCTGCGAGATAGAAGAGGCGATGGAGCCTAAGGAGGCCTGCTGAGCAGAAGCCTCCACCGCCGCGGGGGGAGGAAACAGGAGCCGGAAAAGCTCTGCCTTCCTGGCTGTTGCTGGAAAGGGCACTCCCCTGCGTCTCAGTTCGGCTGTTAGCCTGGGAATGGTCCATGCCCTGAAGGCCCTTTGGCTGCCATTTTCTGAAACGGATGGAGACAATGGAGCCGTGAGGTCCTCACTGCCAGCCTGGGACATGGTGGCAGAACGTGGGTCTGACGAGGCTACAAGCCCTCTGATGCGGGTTTTTCTCCTAATACGGACCTATAAGGGGTGACATGGATTACAACTGGTTGGAGACTGCTAAAGAAATACCTGTTTTAACGAAGGACGTTTCGCTGAAGGGCGTTTTCCCCTGCTAGATGATTATGCTTACCTGAGGAGGCACCGTCCGACCAGGTGCAGGCTGGACCTACTGAACTCGACTGACCTGAGGAGATGAAGGTGAAGTTTGTTTGAGACTCCCACCTAACGAAGGCCAGCTAACAGTGGAGGTGAGACTTCAGACATGAGATAAAAGCGACACCACTTTTTTTTTTTGAAAGGAATAAATGAAATTTCCTCTTCTCTTCCCCCCTGAATCACCCCCTTTATTACATATATACATACTATATATTTTCTCTTTTCTTTTTTTTTTTTTTTTTTAAACCCCCCCCCCCTTTTTTTTTTCCTTTTTTCCCCCTTTTTTTTTTTTTTTTCCTTTCTATCGAAATGAGGCTGACGAGCAAGAGTCCCCCGACAAGAATCCAACATTGAAGAATCAACTGGACTAGAAGCGGGAAGCGACACGTGAGCGTGAAATGAGTGAAACTGCCATGACAGAGATCCGAATCGCCATGCCACAAACTTGCGACCGAGCACGAAACGGAACCTGGAGCATGTACTGAAATGAGGCCATTCCTGGGGCACGCCGGGACGAATTGGTCCCTAAATGTGACTATTCGTACCGGAACGTGATAGGTGAAATGAAATGAAACCCATGACAAAGACTGGAATCAGGAGACGAGCCCATGCACCTAACAATGAATCCCGTCTTTGGAGCATGTACTGAAATGAGGCGTAGCAGCTGGGCACACCGGGACGAATCGGTGCATCAAATAAATGCAACAAGATTCGAATCGGAGCGTAATAAGTGACAGAAATGATATCCCATGACAGAGACAAGATTCAACGACTGGACTGACGGTAGCAAATAAAGAATCCGTCTCTGGCGCATGTACTGAAATGAGGCGTAGCAGCTGGGCACACCAGAACGAATCGGTGCATAATAATATGCGACAGGATTTGATTTGGAGTGTAATAAGTGACAGAAATGATGTCCCATGACAGAGACAGGATTCAACGACTGGACTGTAGGTTACAAAGAATCCGTCTCTGGAGCATGTACCGAAATGAGGCGTAGCAGCTGGGCGCACCAGGACGAATCGGTGCATAGAGGAATGCGACAGGATTCGAATTGGAGCGTAATAAGTGACAGAAATGGTATGCCATGACAAAGACAAGAATCAGGGACCGTGCGTGAACCTGCGAGTGATTCCGTCTCTGGAGCATGTACAGAAATGAGGCCAAACCCTGGGGCACTTCAAAGCGAATCGGTGCACCAGAGGTGCGACAGGATTCGCGCCGGAGCGCGACTAGTGACAGAAATGATTTGGAGCGGTAGAAATGACTGGGACTGAAATGATTGAACGAGATGAAATGAGACATATAACATAATTGCATAAATGAAGAGACATATTCGAGCAGAGCAAGTGAAACGTGAGGACTGATTGCCTTGTCGTAACAAGCAGTCGGTTGTGAGTCGAACGATTCGACCGGAAAAATAGAAATGCACGGGCAATCGAACAGTTTCAAAATGTATCGCCTGACGTGGCGTAATCGAACGTGTCGAATGATGATAACGACTATATCGAAAGTAGCATATAGTGACATGCGTACGAAGCCACCGAAACATTCGATATGAAAGAACCGAGCGGCTCGTGCGTACAAGCGTGGTGACGGTACATCGAAAACATAATGAAAGAGAGGGTGCCGAAGCCCTACCTGCGACAGCCGGCCCGAGGCGTAGCGACAAATTCGATGGGTACGACGACGGCGAACCTACGGACGCTGATGGACGAGACGGGTTTGTCAAAATCTGAAGACGAATAACGCGGGAACTGCGGAACGGCACGCTGCGTCTGGTGTGGATAGTCGGCCCTTGATATCTGACGTATCAGGTATCGCGCACCGGAACCGACAAGGAAGATGGGCGAACGGCTGGTTATATACACCACCGGGCTCCTCCCATAATTTCAGGCCACCATACTGGCTTTCTATATATATATATATATATATATATATATATAGTCCAGTCAGGTTTATTCAGGTAGGGCGATGGCTGACAAACACTTAGATGTCTCGTGGTGAGATATTGCACATCTGTCATCACATGACAGTAAAGAAGGGAAAAGTCAATATTTTCGCAGCAAACTCTGCTGACTAGAACCTGAATTTGTCCCAGTGTCTAATACGCGCAAATACTAAATTAACTGTAGAGAAAAAAATTGAGATAGAATGATAGATAGATAGATAGATAGATAGATAGATAGATAGATAGATAGATAGATAGATAGATACCTTAAGCATAACTCCATTCCATATGACGTCCTTGACTTTGAGCGGGGATATCTGAATGATGCCTGCAGCTATAGGCATCATTCAGATATCATCTTTTAGTGCCTGCGATTCCCTACACCATAAGCCCTTGTACACACGGTCGGAGATTCCGACAACCAAATCCATCGGAGTAATTCCGACGGATTAATTCCGGAAGAGGTCCGGAAGTGATGTTGCATACACACGGTCGGACAAAGTTGTCGGAAAATCTGATTGTACATAACGTGATGACGTTATTTCGTTACGACGGGACTACGTTCAGGCTAGTAGCCAATAGCTTTGGTCTAGGAATTTGATCTGAGCATGCATGGCACTTTGTCCATCGGAGTAGGCTACACATGACCGGAGTATGTCCGATCGGAGCATTTTGTCGGAAAATTTTACCAGCAAGTTGGAAAAGTTGGTCCGTCGGATATTCCGACAAAAACAGTCCAATGCAGACCACACACAGTCGGAATATCCGACAAAACGGTCCGATAGGAAACATTCCGTCAGAATCTCCGACCGTGTGTACAAGGGCTAGGGGTTCCCATGGTAGATGGCCCAAAGAAATGCTTGTGTACAAGGGCTAAAGCATGAAAAAAAAAACAATCTGTATACTTTAAAAAAGTAAAAAAAGGCATGGGCTTATTCTTTGTTAATGAGAAACTAACAAGTGTACTCATGGATACCCATAAGAAATTCCTCACTAAAACAGCTTTCATTAACGTGAAATGGTAATAATTTTGAAGAATATACTTTATAAACATTTTCAATCTATGCAAACTTATTAATGTCAATATGACCAACACGTGGCTTTCTGTGACTATCTTACAATTTTTCTAATAAAAATGATTTAAGGTAAAAATTTCTGTAATTTAAATTCAAATAAAATTACAATTTTGATCAAAATTTGAGAAAAGGGAATCTAGTGTTCAGGAAGCCGAAATAAAATACTTCCAAATACAAACAAAATATTAGATTGCATCCAAATAATTTTTTGTGTGTGTGGCCAGCTTTAGATGTAGGACTTCTAAAATGATCATTATCTCACGATTATAGCATGGCTAATATGCAGGCTTGGACAAAAATATTATAAGCAGGATGCATTTCTTCTTCTGAAATAAAAATAATTCTGTAATGAGAAAATTCCCCCTACATTTAATTAAGAATGCTGATTGTAAAGTTTAGGACGCCCCAATCCTGACATTTTATGCTAGAGGCCTGACTAGCCTGTAAGTCATTTGAGTTTATATGACTATAAAATGTTATAGCACCAGACCAAGGTCACAGCACTTACATGCAGCAAATGACATAGATTATAGGAAACACCTCCCACTGGATCGCTTAGTGCTTCATTGCTCATTATTACAGCTGGGGCTCCATAACATCACACACTAATCTAGTCTTATATGTCCTGCAACAAATCTCCACGGTGCAATATTCAAGACACCTTACAACAGGCTTCTGCAACCTGCGGCTCTACGATGGCTGCCCAGCGGGGTATTCTGAGATATGTGGCTACACGCTAGCTGGAAGTTTTACAATGCTGTTGTTAATATTTTCTCCTGGCAGTTCATAAGGCTGAGCATCGTAATTATACAGTAAGGTAGAAGGTTCCACTAGTCGGTAGTCTACTAGCTCAAGCCTGAAAAAAAGGAGCCTGTGAGAGCAGAGATATGGCAACTGCCATTTCTAACATGTTTTAAAAGGTGAAGGTTCCAGGATTGTAAGGTGAGATTGTTGGGCTATGTTTTCATAACTTACTATTTTTGCTCCTGTCCACTAATAGAATTTTTATATTGGACAGTTCTATATTGTCCATTTAATTTATTATTGCAATGAGGCAACAAGGTTTCCTGCCACTGAGGAGTCACAGCGAGGCGTGGTTACCGACGAACGTATTTAATGCAATGAGTCAGTGTGTCACCCGTTCCCCAGATGACGTCAGTTGTAGACAAAACGTATGTCGGGAGGTTGACGCGATGACGTCAGTTGTAGACAAAACGTACGTCGGGAGGTTGACGCGCTGACGTCATCGCGACTCGTATGTGAACGGGTGTATGCAAGCCGGCCGACGAACTTAGGGTTTATTAAGATAGCGCTGTATATTTTCCTATTTCTACTATGTTAATATGTGCCCCAAGATGTGCAGCAGGTGCTCGATACGCTTTTCAGAAGTGCTAGACATAGAGGAGGCAATATGACACCTCCTCATTGCCTGCTTTAAGCTGGAAATGCCGTACCAACGCACCAACGGGTTCTAAAGGCAGGTAGACAGAACAAAACTCTGGATAGCCGCACACTGGAGAAAGACTTGAAATCCCGTCTTTTATAGAAATAACGTAGGTCACATCAAATCAAATCAAATAATCCACAGCAAAAAGATAACAGGGTACAAAAAACTGACGCGTTTCGCACCGTGATCAGTGCTTACTCATAGCTATGAGTCTTTCTCCAATGTGCGGCTATCCAGAGTTTTGTTCTGTCTACCTGCCCACAGTGTGTGTAACAGCCAGCACCTGGGGCTCATCAATAGGAGGAAGAGCTTTTGCCCTGGAGGGCTGCTTTGAAGTGGTGGTTTCTCTTCTTTATGGTTGTAAAGGCAGAAGGATTTTTTTTATCTTAATGCATTCTATTCTATGTATTAAGATAAAAGCCTTTGGTGTGCAGCAGCCCCCCTCAGCCCCCCTAATACTTAACTTAACCCATCTTTATCCAGTGATCTTGCACAATAGACTCGGCTGCTTGGGTCTCTCCTTCCTTGTTGGCCGAGACAGCAGGGAAGCGACATTGGCTCCCGCTGCCATCAATCAAAGTCAGGGAGTCGATGAGGAAAGAGAGGGGCAGGGTCGTGGCTCTGTGTCTGAAGGGACACACAGAGCAGCGGCTTGGCTCGGGTGCCCCCATAGTAAGCTGTGGGGGCACTCAGCAGGAGGGAGGAGCCAGAAGCGCCAAAGAGGGACACCCGAAGAGGAGGATCTGGGCTGCTCTGTGCAAAACCATTGTCAAGTATACCATGTTTGTTATCTCTTTTTTTTTTTTATCAAAGAACTAGACTTTAGTATCACTTTAAAAAATTAGTTTTTAACCCCCCCCCCCCCCCCCCCAACTACAAGTCTAAACAAACCCTTTTTGTTGTCTGCATCGCTGACTGGGAGACTTCTGCTTACTCAATCAAAACAGGGGAATATCCCCCACTTTCAGTCTTTTTGACACATAATACAGAAGAAGAGTAATTTCACAACTACCCTACCACCTTATTAGGACACAACTATATAAACACATTTTCTAGTAGAAAACCACACCTTTAGCACAAAAAAAAAAAACAGTATACATAATTTCAGCTGTCTTTTGGATGATCATGTGGCATGTGGGGTCATCTTCTTCCTCTAGTCCCAGCGATGCAAAGAACAGCAACAGCTTTAGTAATCCCAGCAATAGGTTCCTAAGCCCATCCCCACAACCCAAATTAAAGTGGAACTGTGCGCAAAATGACATACAGTACTGTATATAATGCAGTCTTTTGCTAGCATTAGCAAAGCATTTCTCCCACCATAACATAGTTTTATTACTGTTCCACTTCCTTTAACAAGGTGACAACACTGCCCATTCAATGCATGTATGCTGGTAAGACATACTATTGGACGAAACATGTTAGGCAGAGTCAGTTGTGCACATTGGCGTATATGGCTGTTGTCTCTTGGTGAGCAGTGTCTTCTATGTTAGTGTCTTTTTGCTGGCTTGTTTTTATAACTTTACACAAATAAATGTTGGGATTTACTACAATATGAGAGCTTTCTCCTGCCCCTTATGATATTTTTTATATTGGAGATGTCTGATATGGATGATAGGAGCTATTCCTCCATCTTTGTCTTGGTTGGTAAAGGAAGAGAAGACGTACCTTGTTGTGGCCCCAGGCTAATACGTGCCAAGTGCAATATACCTCTGTATGTGAGGTTTTTACTCTGCTAAGCCTTTTAATTGTCGGTGATGGGCTTGCACTTAAAGCTGACCATTGTTAGCAGTAGCACCCTCAGCAGTGTTATATTGTTTGATTCAGCTCCTGTAACTGTGACTTTTGCTGGACAGTGTGGTAAAGTATGACAGTATAGTAGTAGGACAGTAAATAATAGACATGTGAAATTTGCAACAAATCGAAATTCATCCGATGCATCCGAATGTCCAAAGAAAAAAATAACGAATTTCAACGAATACAAAATAAATTATAACGAAAATAACGAATGAATTTGGCTTGATTCGATAATTCGTTAAATGTCTAATGAAACAAAAGGTCGACTGAATAAATCTTACAGTCCAATCAGCTGATTAATTTTGTGCTGGTGTTAATGGATTCAATAAACAAATGACGAATCGTTATTACAAAAATATACTGTATCTCACAAAAGTGAGTACACCCCTCACATTTTTGAAAATATTTTCTTCTATCTTTTCATGTGACAACACTGAAGAAATGACACTTTGTCTACAATGTAAAGTAGTGAGTGTACAGCTTGTATAACAGTGTAAATTTGCTGTCACCTCAAAATAACTCAACACACAGCCATTAATGTCTAAACCGCTGGCAACAAAAGTGAGTACACCCCTAAGTGAAAATGTCCAAATTGGGCCCAAAGTGTCAATATTTTGTGTGGCCACCATTATTGTCCAGCACCGCCTTAACCCTCTTGGGCATGGAGGTCTCCAGAGCTTCACAGGTTGCCACTGGAGTCCTCTTCCCCTCCTCCATGACGACATCACGGAGCTGGTGGATGATAGAGGTCTTGCGCTCCTCCACCTTCCATTTGAGGATGACCCACAGATGCTCAATAGGGTTTAGGTATGGAGACATGCTTGGCCAGTCCATCACCTTTACCCTCAGCTTCTTTAGCAGGCAGTGGTTGCCTTGGTGGTGTTTTAACCTTTTTGGAATACTGCCCTGCGGCCCAGTCTCCGAAGAGAGATGATCATGCTCTGCTTCAGTACATATCACTGTACATGTTGGCATTCATGGTTCCCTCAATGAACTGTAGTTCCCCAGTACCGGCAGCACTCATGCAGTCCCAGACCATGACACTCCCACCACCATTGCCTTTGTACTTCTCACCTGGTTGCCGCCACACACGCTTGACACCATCTGAACCAAATAAGTTTATCTTGGTCTCATCAGACCACAAGACATGGTTCCAGTAATCCATTTCCTTAGTCTGCTTGTCTTGTGCATCCTTCCTCCTGGGACAACAGCCATGCAGACCAATTTGACGCAGTGTGCGGCATATGGTCTGAGCACTGACCGGCTGAACCCCCACCACGCTTTAACCCTCTGCAGCAATGCTGGCAGCACTCATACCTCTATTTCCCAAACACAACCTCTGGATATGACGCTGAGCATGTGCACTCAACCTCTTTGGTTGACCATGACGAGGTCTGTTCTGAGTGGAATCTGTCCTGTTAAACTATGGTCTTGGCCACCGTGCTACAGCTCAGTTTCAGGGTCTTCCCAATCTTCATATAGCCTAGACCAGCTTTATGTAGAGCAACAGCTTTTTTTTTCAGATCCTCAGAGAGTTCTTTGCCAGGAGGTGCCATGTTGAACCTCCAGTGACCAGTATGAGAGAGTGAGAGCAACATTGTCATATGATGGCCTCCCCTTTGCATGGGCCCCGCGCACCCCCTGCAGGGCACTTGTGGTGTGCGCTGTGATCACTGAGTCACCGAGACTCGGGTGATCACAGATCCGAGTAAGGGGCCGGTCCCGGCCCTTTACCATGTGATCAGTTGTCAGCCAATGACAGCTAATCACATAATCTAAACACAAGCTCAGTAATTGTTTTTTTTTCCTCCTCATGCTGACAGCGTGATGAGAAAAAAAGCCGGTCACCGGCTTATCTGCTGGGGACATTGGTCCAGAAGAGGAAGAAGGCACATCTGCCTCATATGTGCCACCAGTACCCCCTGCCAGTGCCACCTACCATTGCCACCTGCCAGTGCCCACAGTGCCAATCAATGCCACCTAGCAGTGTTTGCCTATCAGTGTAACGAACCAGTGCCAATCAGTGGCCATTATTGCCACCCATCAGTGCTCATCACTGCCACCTATCAGTGCCCATCAGTGCCGCCTCATCAGCGTACATTAAAGAAGGAGAGAAATTACCTGTTTGCAAAATTTTATAACAAAATAAAAAAAAAATATTTTGGGAAAAAAAAATATATAAAAATTTCATTTGGGTACAGTGTTGTATGACCATGCAATTGTCATTCAAAGTGCATCAGCACTGAAAGCTTAAAATTGGTCTGGACAGGAGGGGGGTTTAATTATGCAGTAAGCAAATGGTTAAACAAATATCTATACTCTACAGAAATAAGGATCCGAAAACAAATTAACGTAACATAATAACATTGGGGATGTATGCTATAAATCTCTCAACTGAACTTAATTCAATTTGAGCAGTATTTTGGATTATTAGCCTTGGGTAGTATATATTTATATGTCCTACTGACGTTATTCATTGGTGTATTGTTTTATATTTGATAAGTGAATTGTGTCCTTACCCATATTTCTTTCTATTTTTGTATACCAATAAAGTTGGCACCCTTGTGCCCCTCTTTTTTACTTATCTGCTTTTCATTACTTCTTTCGGCCTTTTTAAAGTCCAAGGGGGCGTCCCCCCCAATGCACTTTGTTGCATGTTCTTTCCATAATGCAATGTAGGATGTTGGCAGCTGTTGACACTTTTCAATTCTGGTATTTTTACTTATTTTTTTCTTCTAACTGTAGCACTGACCTCCGAAGGAGCGGCTGTTTTTTTTGGGCTTACCGTTTACCTTCCCCACTTTGTTCTTGTCTAGGGGTTCCCGAGGTTGATGGCCCAATAAACTGCAGAGACCGACACCTGAATCCCTTTTAGGAATTTTTTATTTGCATAAAACGTTGAACAGAACACACTCTCTCAGTTGGGAATAGAGGGTATGGGTAGGAAAGCTCAGGTACCTTTGGAACTGCTGACACTTGAAATGTCTCTCTCTAGATGATCCAGGGAATAGCCATTCGCAACTGGATATTTCAACTATCGGATAAATCCCTGTTTGTGGATTTGACTTGATTGTAGACCTTTTAAATTAGCACAAAAACGTAGGTGTAACTGAAGGATGAAATTAGGAACTCTCTTACAGTACCAGTATCTTGCAGCCGGTCCGGCGATACCATAAGAATGTGGATTTACTTGGTGTCCTTTCAGCTTAGCTTCCAGGCTCTTACCGAGCAGCCAGCCTCGTGCGTGGCCCTCTTCTGAAGAGTCCTCCCCTGGTTGCGTTTTCAGTTGCTGGGCCTCTCCAAACCCGAGACAGCACCGGACCACCTTGGAACCCTCCTTCCAGTTACTGTGCCTCGGACTAGCCAGTCCCGAGACTTGGAAACGGATGGATCCACACTCCAAGCCATGAGGGCCTCTGGGGGCTGGTTAGGAGGACCAGGACCATAGAGTCAGAACATGCTTCTGGACCGGAACCCAGAACCACGTGACCTCAGCACCTTAAGTACCCTCTCCCTGAATACACAGCGAGACAACGCACCCGCTGATTGGCTCTGAGAGAGAGATTGGTAACCAATGCGTCCAACCAGACTGCGTTCCAATGCCTGTCAAAGGTGATACCTACACCTATGACCAGGCAGAACATAGTACAGCCCAGCCAAACTGAGGAAAAGACCACAATTTACTGAAATTAACCCTAAGCCCTTGTACACACGGTCGGAGATTCCGACAGAATGTTTCCTATCGGACCGTTTTGTCAGGTATCCCGACTGTGTGTAGTCTCTATCGGACTGTTTCCATCGGAGTATCCGACGGACCAACTTTTCCAACTTGCTGGTAAAATTTTTCGACAAAATGCTCCGATCGGACATACTCCGATCATGTGTAGCCTACTCCGACGGACAAAGTGCCATGCATGCTCAGATCAAATTCCTAGACCAAAGCTATTGGCTACTAGCCTGAACGTAATCCTGTCCTAACAAAATAACGCCATCACGTTACGTACAATCGGATTTTCCGACAACTTAGTCCGACTGTGTGTATGCAACATCACTTCCGGACCTCTTCCGGAATTAATCCATCGGAATTACTCCGACGGATTTAGTTGTCAGAATCTCCGACCGTGCGTGCTCTTCAATAGCCCGGCGCTATATAACATAACATAACGAATATAACAGAACAAAATTATGTATTTTATGAATTAAAAAAAAAAATATTCCGTCCTGCACAAGTCTAGTAAATAAGGAGAACATATAAATTAAGAAATGGAAAAGGAAAAAAATAAATAAAAATCACATATTGAAGATAATCATTACAGGTAATGAATGACCCATTAGCCCTTGTACACACGGTCGGACATTCCGACGGAAAATGTCCGATCAGACCGTGTTGTCGGATAATATGACTGTGTGTGGGCTCCATCGGACTGTGCTGGGCTATAAAACTTTCCGACAACATGATCCGATCGGACTTTGTCCGATTGTGTGTAGAGAATTCCGATCGGACAAAGTGCCACGCATGCTCAGATCAAATTCCTAGACCAAAGCTTTTGGCTACTAGCCTGAACGTAGACCCGTCCTAACAAAATAACGAAATAACGTATGCAACACAAGTTTCGGACAAAATCCGCCAGATAAAATCCAACGGATTTTGTTGTCGGAATGTCCGACCGTGTGTACAAGGGCTAGCACTTACCAGAATACATTTTTTTCTCTATAGCAGCTTTATTATTATTATTATTATTGTAATTTTACACAGGATTTATATAGCTCCAACAGTGTGCACAGTGCTTTACAAAATGGAGGAAAATAGCGCAGCTAGTGTCAGAGGACCCTGCTTGTTAGAGCTTACAATCTAACCACATCGTGCCATGCTCCTAGCAGCCACTGATTCCTTCCTCTAAATTTCGAGAAGCCGTCATTCTGGTCATAATTTGATGGCCTACTTGTAACTACATAGAATGTTTCCAGTTCAAAGCTCTCCTTGGTCCAGTTCACGCTACACACTGATATACTGTAAGCATAGAAACATGATTGAAGAGTATGACATTTAAATTCAGGTGCTTGTTAAAGATATTACCTTCAAAACTTAATTACCATTACAATCCACTATGCATGCCTCCAAGTACATATAAAACAGCTGTCCTTTCACTGGGAGAGAAGTAAACTGTAAGTCTCCTTCAATAAAAAGCAACCAACTATGAATTCTTAGCTGCAGAGCCATAAAGAGATGTTACAGCAGTGATATCTAGCTGGATAAAGCCATTGCGTGTGGCTGGACCAGCTGTGGCAGCAGATGTATAGCAGATCTGGGCTTTTAACAAAGCCATCACTGAACAAACACAGGGATGGAAGATAACAGTTTTGAACCTCCTTGCCTTGGATTAAATGAAAAACTGTTATTTCAAATCCCAGAATGGATACGTTTTTGCAGTACAAATGGTTTACTGTAACTGCTCTCCCTAGTACTATAAGTACAAACTAATCTACACCAATGATTGCATTGTTTAGTGCACCATTCTTTACAATGAGGCGACAGTGTAGTACAAATACAACCTGTTGACACTGCTAATTATATTTAATTACTTCCAAACCGCCCACCGCACATATACTGAGGCGGGGCGGCCCAGCTGTGCAAAACAACTTACCTGTACGTTGTTCTTAACTTCCAGGTCTGGAGCGCCGCCCACGATCTGTTCCGGCTGTGATTGGACACAACGGGAGCCAGTGAGAGCGAGTCCGGCAGCCGCGATGGCTGACGGCCACCCACGATTGTTTGGAGGAGAGACAGAACGGCGGTTATGAAGTGGTTTGTTCCCTGCCAGCCCATTATGCTGGGGATTGGCTGAGCTTCTCATCAATACTCCAAGCAGCTCTTCCTAAAGTCCACCCTCTACTTCTGGAAGATTCTCCAACGTTCCAAAAATCTGCGGGAGTCACCATAGATACTGCTTGCCGAGTCATCCAACCTCCCTAAGTCAAATAGCCACATTTTACCAACACTAACAACTATGCACACTTAATATAACACACTAGAGGGTGCTACGCCTAGTACAAAAGGGCCAAATGTCGGGAGACAATGGCCGGTTAACAGCCAATGGTAAACAGCTGACTTTCGGCCAGTTTGGCTGGCTTCTGTTGGAGGAGCCTGCTGGAAAACCAACAGCCGACTGGCTCCCGATCAGCACTCTCAGCCATTGACCAGAGTGTTCTGGCCGGGGGCCGTCTCCCTGTCAGAACACAACAGCTCAGTGGAGGAGACCGCTGTACTAACCTTGGACTGTTAGTGCAGGGGCTCTCACCGGAGGTGTCCGTTTACACCTTAAGTGCAAATTATGAGTTACACACTGGCTCCATGGGAGGGGTCTACTATGCCCTCACACATTATACAACATGGGGAAATGTAATTTGATTCTCTCTCTGCTGCGGCTGAAATAGTCACTTTCAGCTGGAGAAAAGATCAATCCAGTGCTGGAGATCGTGTGCCGGTCATTTGGGGGGCAGGTCACTCTTTCCAGGAGAAGGAGGCCTGTGACTGGCCACGGTTATGACCAATCACAGTCATGATGCTCCACCTACCAGACTCAAGAAAAGGAAGAAGAGAGCCCACACTGAGAGAGAAACCACCATGAGTCCAGGCAGGGGTCGGCTTTGTGGCTGAGGGTCACTTACTACTGATCTCTGAATGTTGCTTCACTTACTACAGACCCCTGAACTCTGCCACACTTATTACTGACCTCTGAACTCTACCACACTTATTACTGACCTCTGAACTCTGCCACACTTATTACTGACCTCTGAACCCTGCATCTCTTACTTCTGACCCCTAAACTCTGCCCCACTTACTCCTGAGCCCTGCACTCTGCATAAAATAGTACTGATCCCTGAACCCTGCCTCACTTACTTCTGACCTCTAAACTCTGTACCACTTACTACTGGCCCCTGAACTCTGCATCACTTACTACAGATTTCTGAGCTCTGCACCACTTACTACTGATCCCCCCCCCAAACTCTGACTCACATACTACTGAATGTTTGTGTCGCTTTCTACTGAACTCCTGCACTCTTAATTCATTTAAGCCATAATCAATCATCAATGCAATGGTAACAACACACAATTTTTGCAGCTGTGCACTGCGAGCGGCACACTTTCTTTTGCTTAAGCAGGAAGGCCCATCCTATCATCTTGCATACAGGCCCATGCTTTCAGAAAACACCCCTGGAAAAAATTGCTGACTGAATTTGTTGCATTTAGCCATAAGAGCAATAATGAGGTTGGGACAGATGTATGGATGTAACCCCCTGACTCACAGACTGTGCCTCAGTTTATCCCATAGGTGTTCCCTTGTGGTTTTTTTACAGACCAGCTGAGATCTTCACAGCAAACTCCATGAGCATCTTCAGCAAAACATGAGATTGATAAATTGGCTTAAAGGAAAGGTTTAATGGTTAGAGATGAGCAAACGTATAAAAACATGGATCAGTAGAATCTAAGCTAAATGTTTGAAAAATTTGCAAACCTCTGAGATTCAGAACTCCTGAACCAGAGGTCCAATTGAAATTATTGTAAATGTATATTGTGGAGTATCTGGATGCTTCTGGTCAAATGGGGCCTTTTGTATCAGTGTGTTCTTACTAAGGACTGGGCATAAAATCTCCTGATTGGTGGCTGTGATCTATCTGGACATCATTAGAGTGTGCCCAGTCTCCTTGTCTTTGGCATGGTGGGAGAAGCTCAATTTAGCTGGCACTGTGGCCTACAGGTGTGGACAAACCATGGATTTGGGAGTGGCAACCCTTTCTGAGATTTCAGAAGATGCGCCATTTTGGGGTAGAGATGGACGGTGCCAATCGCCAGATGTCTCCAGCAGACCTCTGACACCTCCCCCTATACTGAATTTACTTATGCAAATAGGGAATAGAAGATTAACCCCTTGCAGAAATAGACTGCTCAGGGATTGCCTAATTATGTTGAGAGATTGCATAGAAAGACTGCTCCATGTGGAGAAACTAACCAGTTACAGAAAATATGAAGTTATAAAAAGAGACAGTCCAACTACAGAAAGAGAATGCACTCTTAATAGCATGCAGAACATGTCCATGATTGACATTTTCACATAATTTAGCACACATAGAACAAGGAACATCTGCTAGAAGAACATATGCGGTTCCCTGTGAGCTCCCTGGGCTCAACATATGAAATTACTGCCTTAGCCCTTCTACACACGGTCGGAGATTCCGACGGAATGTGTCCAATCGGAGCGTTTTGTCGGATATTCCGACTGTGTGTGGTCTGCATCGGACTGTTTCCGTCGGAATATCCGTCGGACCAATTTTTCCGACAAAATGCTCCGATCGGACATACTCCGATCATGTGTAGAGAATTCCGATCGCACAAAGTGCCACGCATTCTCAAATCAAATTCCTACATCAAAGCTATTGGCTACTAGCCTGAACGTAGTCCCATCGTAACGAAATAACGTCATCACATTCTGAACGATCGGATTTTCCGACAACTTTGTCCGACTGTGTGCATGCAACAGTTTCGGACAAAATCCGTCTGACAAAATCCGACGGATTTGGTTGTCGGAATCTCCGACCCGTGTGTACAAGGGCTTAAACTAACCACCTTATAACACAAGCCATCAGCCTTCTTAGATATTAGTATTGTGTAACATCTATAAAAAATATCAAGTGTGCAAACATTCGCAGAAATAAAGAGAGAGAAGTCTACTATAGTATAGTATAGACTACACAGAAGCAAATCTTGGTGGGAAACTTACTGTAGCTGGAGTTTTTTTACGAACTCCCTATTTAAATGTTTGACGTTTTAGAATGATCAGAATCAGTGGACATAAATAGGAGAAACAATTAAATCCTGCATTTATGACTGGCAACAAACTTCAAGGTGGAGTTAAAGTATAACTTAAAGAGGAGGGCCGCCTTAAAAAAAATTATTAAAAGTCAGCAGCTACAAATACTGCAGTGGCTCAATTTTAATAAATTGACACTTACCTGTCCAGGATGCCCTCGATGTCGGCAGCAGATGACGAGCGATCGCTCGTCTCTCGGCTGCCCCCGCCGCCATCCTCTGTCAGGGAATCAGGAAGCTTCACTGCCCGGTTCCCTACTTCACTGCCCGGTTCCCTACTTCACTGCCCGCGCTCCGTGTCTTCACTGGTCCCCATTGTGTTCTGGGAACTGTGTGATTCCCAGAACACAATAGGGGGGGGGGGGGGGGGGGGCGGGCATCTGCGGCTAGCTATTCCCGGAAGTGGGTGCGGATACCTGGATTATACAGGTATCTGAACCCCCCCCCCAAAAGGTGCCAAATGTAGCACTGGAGGGGGGGGGGGGGGAATCCAATGAGCAAAAGTTCCACTTTAGGGTTGAACTCGGCTTTAAA
This sequence comes from Lithobates pipiens, assembly GCF_037356315.1. Taxonomy (NCBI): domain Eukaryota; kingdom Metazoa; phylum Chordata; class Amphibia; order Anura; family Ranidae; genus Lithobates; species Lithobates pipiens. Next base: position 21,884,978 of record NW_027507825.1, read on the forward strand.
GTGGTTGTAAACCCTTCCCCCACAACTTTGTCCCATGTAAATCAGCATAAAAAACCATAATGAACACTGCTTGTAGATATCTCCTTACTTGCTTAGTATTGTTGTAATCCTTTTTGTTCTTTAGAATGAAGTCACTGAGCATGCCCAGATCTCCCCTGATTTATGGCACACTCTCTATGTGCTTTTCTATCTGTTATCAGGGCTTCCTATGGCACACAACACTGAACTCCCAGGAGACTTCAGAATCATTCAGAGCTTCCTCCTACACACCATGTGACCATGTGACATGACATGCAGTATAAACTTGGCCATTACTGCAGTCTTATCAGCTGAAGCTGATAAGTCTGACAAAGGGAAACATTTGACATCTGCACAAGTAAATACTATGAAATAAAACAAGTCAGCTATGAACAGGGAAGCAGGGTTGCCATAGAAACATTGGATTGAGAAGGAGGCTTGGTTAACGGTACAGGAAGTGCTCAATGTAAGGACGGAAATACACTCCACTGTGGACTCAGAAAATAATACTTAAGATGGCGCTGCCTAACCCCTGGAAACAAGTTTTTTTAAAGTTTCTTTAAACAGTAAGTAATAAGCGAATTGAGCTTTATTACAGTGGCTATAGTCTGATAATGACTTATTATAATGGACTAAATGAAGAGAAGCATCAGAGTGGGAGAGTTTACTTCCTCTTTAAGGCAAAACTTTTTTTTTAAGTTTTTTTGATAGAGTAGAGTTGATTAGAACCCCTGTTAGTATGTATTGCTGTCTGTGTCCCCCATTAGGGAGATCCCCCCTCTCTATTTGTCCTGTTTACCATTATCATTGAAAGTGAAAGTAAAAGAAAATCCCACATTTTGGGTTGTTCCCAGAAAAGTGATAGAGGGCAAATCTTCCAATGAGGACACTAGTTCTAGTGACCTTGGAATCACGTTAATTTTCAGGGATTTCCCTTCACTTCCTGTTTGGCTATGGGACAGGAAGTGAGCTGAAATATGCACAATGGGACACAGATGGAGAAAAAAAGCCTGACAGTGGTTATAATCCTTCCTTGCTTTATCCCAAAATGAAAAAAAAATGGCTTATAGTTTTACTTTAAACTTTATATATACCTCAAACCATTAAAAAAACATACAAAGGTGACCTATAAAAAAGAAGTAAAGTGTCTTGGTTCCCATTGCAGCCAACCATATCTGTTCTTGTATTTTTCAAACATGCAGTGAAAGAAAGTGGAGTTGCCCTTTAACAGAGCCTATTTCTGAGTTAGAAATATTTCCTCCGGAGACAGAAAACATTTATTATTCTGCCGTGCACTAGATCTGTTGATTTCCATGTGTGAAAACCTTGCTAATAATTGGAAATATTACTGTGACAGCAAGGGTTGTACAAATTAGCCATGCAATCTGCAGTTCATTAGGGCCTATTCAGTCTGCTAGAGGAAACCCACGGTGGCTCCCCGCTCCGTTTTTACACACTGTACAAAGGAAATCAATTGAATCTTTTACAGCTCTGCCGATGCCCTGGTGGGAATCTCTTTCAAACCATCAGCTACTGGATAAGCTGCTGAACTGCGGATGCTCTTTGCACTGTATTAGTGATTTGCATAGTAGTAACTCTTATAAATCTTTTATAGAGAGCCCCTGTCATTGCATTGACCAATCTGGATTATGATTGATTAAAAAAAAACTATAAGTTCATGCAAAGTGTACAAATTCTATTAAAATATAGAATTTGGTAAAGTGTATGGAAAATTTGGAAACCTTAAAATTAACTTTTCTTATTTACTCCCCTTTGGTCTGTACATATACAGTTGAAAGTGTTTTGTTGGGAAGTCCAAAAAGCGCCTGTAAAATTTGAGGGAAATCTTGTGAGCTGATAAGTTCCTGTACTATTATCCCCACTTCATAGAAACATATGTAGCGCCGGCTCCTGAAGAGCATGCGCTATGTTCTTTTACATTTTAAGGTTACACTTGAACTGCAGTTTGGTTTGGGTAAAATTGTTTAAATTTGGACCTCAGTATCAATCTGACTGGACTATGAGATGTTCAGCCTGGCCATAGGGGGCACTGTCTCTTCTGGCAGGCATGGAACTATGGTCTGGTTGGGTGCTTTAAGATTACTCTCTCTCAGAGCCCACCCAGTGGGAGTGGCACTCTTACTGTGCTTTAAATTTGGATACCAGCATCAATCTGACTGGACTATGAGATGTTCAGCCTGGCCACAGGGGGCACTGTCTCTTCTGGCAGGCATGGAACTACAGTCTGGTTGGGTGCTTTAAGATTACTCTCTCTCAGAGCCCGCCCAGTGGGAGTGGTGCTCTTACTCTGCTTTCTGAGAGAGGGTACCTAAGATGCGGATGTCATGTGGTTCGGAGGTTCCGGTCCAGAAGGATGTGCTGACTTCATGGTCCTGGTCATCCTGACCAGCCCCCCAGGAAGGCTATGGCCTATGGTGCGGATCCACCTGACTTGTTGTCTCTGGGCTGGCTAGCCCGAGGCAAGGAAACTAAAGGAGGATTCGGAGGTGTTTGGGTGTCGTCTCCGGTTTGGGAGAGTCCCAGTGACTTCACAGCTATCCAGGGGAGGACTCTTCAGAAGAAGGCCACATACGGGTTGGTTTCTTAGCAAGAGCCTGGAGGAGCTGAAGTACCTAAGAGAATCCAGTCTCGTGGATATCGCCAAGCTGGCTGAAAGATCCAGATATCACACGAGTGTTCTACAAGTTTAGTTTTCCTACGTGTTCTACAACATCTGTGGAAGAGACTTATTCTTGTATGTTTTACAACAACATCTGTGGCAGAGACTTGTTTTCTGAGTTAAGCACCTTGTTGGCTGCTAGACCTTATGAGAGAAGGACTGTCCAACCTGAGTGATCATCCAGTTGTGAATGGCTATTCTCTGTATTCAGTCAAAGTAAGCAAGTCCTTCATTATTTACTTTGACACTAATGCCGCGTACACACGAGCGGACTTTTCAACATCCAAAGTCCGAAGGACTGAGTCCGTCAGACTATCCGATCGTGTGTGGGCTGCAACGGACTTTTGACTCGCCAAAGTCCGAAGGACTTTAGAATATGTAACATGCTTCAAATTTTTCCGAAGGAACTCCGCCGGACCCAGTCCCCTTAGAAAAATCCGCTCGTGTGTATGCTACTCCGACGGACTAAAACCAACGCTAGGGCAGCTATTGGCTACTGGCTATGAACTTCCTTATTCGAGCCGAGTCGTACGTCATCACGTTCGAATCCGTCGGAGTTTAGTGTGATCGTGTGTGGCCAAGTCCGCTCAGCCGAAAAGTCTGTCAGAACTCCGTCGGAATTCCAGCAGAACTCCGACGGAATTCCAGCAGAACTCCGACGGAACTCCTTCGGAAGTCTGTCGGACATAAGTCCTCTCGTGTGTACGGGGCTTAAGAGTACCTGAACTTTCTTCCTGGCCCTCTGATACCAAGACTGTTCGTTGTCTACGTTTTGCAAATAAAATCCCTTTGTATGGATTCTGTCGTCAGTCTCTCAATTTACTGGGCCATCAACCATGGGAAACCCCTAGACGTGAACCGAGGAAAGGAAGGTAACGGTAAGCCCAATTAAACCAGCAGCTCCTTCGGGGGTCAGTGCTACACTTAAGCCGCGTACACACGGGCGGACTGTATGGCCTACTTAGTCCATCATACAATCCGACAGACAGTCCGTCATACTTTCGAATGAACGGACTTGACCACACACGGATGCACAAACAGTCCGTCGAAAGCTTGCGCGATGACGTGTACAGCACGTATGACGGGACTAGAAATAGGAAGTCCAATACACAGCAATGCACCCTTCCGCCGTGTAAATCCTTTCTGAGCATGCGCCATTCTTAGTCCGTCGAACTAGCCTACTGACGAGCGGATTGTCCGCTGAAACCAAAGTATGACGGACAGAATTTCGAAAAATCCGAAAATACTTAGTACGCCAGACTGCACGCTGAAAAAGTCCGCTGAAGCCCACACACGAGCGGACTGTCCGCTGAAATGTGTTTCGACGGACTAAGTAGGCCATACAGTCCGCCCGTGTGTACGCGGCTATAGAAGCATTGAAGTGTGACGGCAAAAAAAGACCAAGTGGGCCATCAAGTCTGCCCCCCCCCCTTTTTTTTTTGTATAGATCTATTTCAGATGGCAAGGATAACTTGCCACACATATGGCAATGTTAAATTTGAAGTCTGTTAATGTGCACATTTTCACTGGCAAGTTATACACTTGCAGAGCACTTGAAGCGCAAGTTCTAGTTGACACTTTTGCAATTTGTAGCAAATTTGCGTGGAAAGTCTCTAGCAAGAGCAAAGTTGTAGTGGAAAGTCTACAGCAAGAGCTCGGAAATTCTACAGCAAGCGACAGTGACCCCTGTGGTGGGATGACTATTGCAAAACATAACTGAACCCGAACTTGTTGCAGCAGATTTGCAGAATCTAACAATTACCTGCTTGTTAATTTTGACAGCCCCCGACCTCCATCCATAGCCGCCTTGCCTTCTACAGACAGCTCTAAAAGATTGACAGCAGGGGTGGCTCCTAAGTGGTAGGACTGGACCCCCTGGAACAGTAGTGGGGTTGGGGTTGTAATTGCGACCCCTGATGCTACGCCAGTGCAAACAGCATCAGTCCATACACTCCACCTTAATGAACAGTCTAGGGGATGAATTTTCTGTATTTACTGTGTAGGACAGTATGGGATATTCTTAAACACTACATAGGACACATCTTCAAAGGGATTGGCTGCAGCTCAATACATAATTGGGCTGCTCATTTAACTTTCCCACCCACTATGCGCCAGAAGTCTCTAAATTGCAGGGGGAAACAATCAAACCTGCAGCCTGTGAGATGCAGAACAGCCCAAAGCAATCAATAGATGCTCAAATGATTACAAAGGAGCCAAAAAAGAACACAACTTACCTAAAGTCCTAGCAACCTATCTAGGAGGGTACAACATTTACTTTATTAATCATTCCGCAATATAACAATCTTTTCTTCCTACAGTCCCTATGCACACAGTATAACACAGCCCAATTCAAGAACCCTGAGTTTTTTCGTTTTTCTTTTTTTCAGGCCAATTAGTCTGCTGTTTTCACTGCATATACAGAATGACTCAAAACGTCTAGCAACCATTTAATATGATTGGGAAGGAACATACTTTAATCAGGGAGCAGGACCTCTGTTGAGATGGACAGGGGTCCCTCTACCTCATATACCGGATGTGTATTTTACATATAAACATGTAGCACTCTCTGAGTGGTTGACCCCCCAAGATGGTCTGGCAAGCTAGCATTTAACTTCTCAAAGTGTATTCATTGGGTTACGGTGAGTAATAAAGAAAGTTAGGCTTTTCTATAGTTTATTAGTTAAAGATATTCTGGAAAGAGGGTTAGTTGTATAGGATAGTCAAAAATAGCAACATAGTATCAGTTAGTATTGTTGGTGGCCTTTTAATAGCAGACTTCTGATAGTAATGGACCACTTAAGAGAAGCCAAGTAGGTTACAGTAACTCTACGGGGGCACTCACTGTCTGTTGTTAAAGGTCAAATGGTCTTTCTTGTTCCCTAAGTGGATCTTAGGCCCTTCAGTGCTTCTTCCAAGCTCTCCTGGACACGCATCCGCAAATACTTCTCTTAAGATGCTGTATATATCTAGCTATTATCATGATCTTGCTTCTTCTTGATGTTCCCCTGCAGTAAGGCAGTTGAAATTTTCTAATTTCTTCTATTTTCCCTCCAACTCTACTTACTGCAATGGCCAGTCATAGGTGGGGGTAGTGGCACCTTTGCAGCCATTGCTGGGTGTTCAGTATGCCCCTGTACCTTTAAGAAGGGGTGGGCTCCCTTCAGTCCATCTGCCCTCCACCTACTCATCAGAATACATGTCTCGTGTTCCATTGTGGAGTCACTCATAAGTCAGTGAAAGGAACTACAGATACCGAGGTGCCTTGACGGGGCCTGTGGCTTATGTATGTATTTGCAAATGTATGTTTTTAACACATACTGTTAGACAGGTTGATTCGGTTGTCCCCGGACTGGTCAGTAAGTAGGCTTGGATCTTTTTCTTTGATTTATCCTTGGTCTTGGTTATAGTTGAAATTTTCGAAGCTTTTCGCATAGGCCCCCCACCTGCATTAAAAGAGAAGTATGGGATTCTTCTTTTATCCCATAATCATACTTACCTAGGTGGATGCAGCATCGGTCCAATGCACCTCTTCACTGAGAACTGAGCCACCGAACACTGCCGATGGCTCAGTACTCTCACCTGCTTGAGCGGAGAGCTGCTGCCCGTCAATCAGCAGCTCTCTTGCTCTGCTCCTCCACGCTTACTGGGGCGCTGTGCTGGGGAGGGGCGGAGAGCGGCCATCTCAGCAGTTCACTGAGAGGCTAAGATGCCTATCGGTCCAGGCACCTGGCGGATTCAGATGCCCTGAGTTGTGATGACGCGGTGCCTGGACCGATCTTGGTGACAACAGCAGAGCAGACTTCAAACTGAATTGCACTCCTGTGACCCATCGGAGAAGCCGAGACGAATGAGCTCAGGCTGGACTTCTCCTTTAATGCCGCGTACACACGACCGGACTTTCTGGCAGAAAAGGTCAGACGGAATCATTCTGTTGGATATTTTGATCATGTGTGGGCTTCATCTGACTTTTTTCTTCAAAAATTCTGACGGACCTAGAAATAGAACATGTTTCAAATCTGTCTGACGGAATCGTCTGTGTGCTGGTCCGATGGACCAAATACGACACAAGGGCAGCTATTGGCTACTGGCTATTGAACTTCCTTTTCTAGTCCCGTCGTACGCCATCACGTTCAAAATGAACTGACTTTGCTCCGTTCGTGTGTGGGCAAGTCGGAACTCCTGTCGGGAAGACCGTCTGGAAGATTGTTGGACCTTTTCTGCCGGAAAGTCCAGTCGTGTGTACGTGGCATAAGGCTCAAGGAACAAAGGCCTTTTCCACTTTAAAAAGAAAATGTCAAGAATGAACTATGGGAGTTACAATTGCTGGCTTGCTCTGAATGGTACAGACACTGGATCTTTACTTAAATCTGAATGCTTGGCTTATTTCTTCTTGACAGGATTAACCCCCCTGGCGATATTCCCGAGTCTGGCTTGGGGTGGAATTTTTATACAAAAAGCGGTAACCCGGAGCCAGACTCGGGACCGCATCGCTGAATGCAGGAGGACGCTTACTTACCTTGTCCCCTGGATCCAGCGATGTCTACCAGCTGTACGAGCGAGCCGTGTCTCGCTCGATCTATCACGGAGCCGAGCTCGGTTCCCTGCAAGCGTTGTGACGCACGGGGACGGAGATCGGCGCCAAATTCAAAAAGTGAAACACACACTATACATACAGTATAATGTAATCTTACAGATTACATTGCATTGCTGTATGTAATTACTTCACATCCCCTTTGTCCCTAGTGTTCTGTCCAGTGTCCTGCATGCAGTTTTATCTTATAAAAACTGTTCTTTATGCCTGGAAACTGGAGATTGTCCATAGCAACCAAAACTGTCACTTTACATCAAAAATGATTTTAGACCAGCTAGAAAACAGCGATAATAAATTGTAATCACTCGCAGAATTGAGTGATAGCGATTTGTGGGGAGATCCGTCATCAAATATTGAAAAGTAATGACAGTGACAATTCTGCAACTGAACAAATTTCAGTGTTTTTGATTTGATTACATTATTGAATAATTTTTTATTATTGTTATATTATTATTTGGTACAATTATTTATGATTATTTATTATATTATAATTTATGATTTCATTTTTCAAACTTTATCATACCCGGGATGTCTGCTAGACTCTGGTTTGGACAGATTTAAGAGAGTTATTCCTAAGAATTACAGGACTACAATATAAAACAACAAATTTCCATGCAAAATAATTGTACCGCTTTTAGCACCTAAAATCCGAAATAATCGTACCGCCAGGGAGGTTAAGGTACCAATATCTACCTATGTATGGGTTACTATTACTATACACTTATAAATGTATTCCTATGAAAAGACTTGCAGTACAGATTTAGTGATCTTGTAAAAGTATATTTTTTTGCACCCAGTCCTATCAGCTCTCTGACCATATAAAAAAGATTCTAGTAGGCATGGTCTATCTCCTAATCTCTCTATAATTCACAGGCGCTTGTTATCTCCTGTTAATTAAACCACCAAGGGATTTGATATGGAGTCCTACCTAGTTATTCCGCAGTTAATTAAATATAACTACTGTATGTATTCTGACCAGTCAGCGTAATTAAGGGTAATTGACACTGCTCAGTAATCTTACAGCCACATAATAACCTTGCAGTCCAAATCACTGTGACAATAGCGTTGCCTGAGGTTACAGGCAAAAGAGATTAAAATGAAAACGGCTTTTCTTTGCAGCTTGTGAAGTGCAAGTGGGGGAAAATGGTGATATGAGATGTCTATGACTCCTCCAAGAGACAAGAGACTAATTAATCATATTGCCAGCACTTTGGCAGCTTGGGAGATAAGCACTAAAACATCACTTGGTTTGAACTTTAAAAGAACTCTGGTGAGCATTTCTCGAAAAGGATGCATCAAATGTTGGTAATCCCTCCGGAATTATTAGCCAATGCCCGATTAGAGAGAGGTTCATTAGAAATCAGTAAAGGTGACATTAGGGAAAGATTGGCCTAGACTGGACTGTTCATTGAGTATTCTTACAAACATACTGGGCAATATCTCCCATTATAGTAGAGGCTACCCTATGCAAATACGACTATCACCAATAAAGAAGGCAATGTCAGACAGCAAATTATGTTTGTACCCTTCAAAAATAATTATACTAATGATGAATACTGCGCTGAGAAAGCACCTTGCTAATTAACGTGTTAGTAAATGCATTGAAAATTGTATGAAGACTGCATCTTACCTTTAAAAAAAAATAAAAAGGCCAATTAACTTTTAAGCTTATACTCAATGATCATTGGCATCCAAAACAATCACTATTGAAAGAAACATTGGCAACTGCTTAACTTCCCTGGCGGTATGATTAGTTCTGGTTTTAGGTGCTGAAAGCGGTACAATTATTTTGCATGGAAATTTGGCGTTTTATATTGTAGTCCTGTAATTCTTAGGAATAACTCTCTTAAATCTGTTCAAACCAGAGTCTAACAGACATCCCGGGTATGATAAAGTTTATAATATAATAAATAATAATAAAAATTATTCAATAATGTAATCAAATCCTAAAACACTGAAAAAGGGACACTTTCTGGTTGCTATGGACAATCTCCAAATTTCAGGCAGAAAAAAACAGTACTTATAATATAAAAGTGCATGCAGGGCACTGCACAGACCACTAGGGACAAAGAGGGTGTGTCATTTTTTTTTATACAGTACTGTAATCTGTAAGATTACAGTACTGTGTGTGTTTTGTGTGTTTTGACTTTTTTGAATTTGGCGTGCGCCGTAACGTCGCAGGGAACGGAGCTCGGCGGCACTCGGGCACTGTGTGAATGGAGCGGAGGACGGCTCGATGACACAGCACGGAGGACATCGCCGGATCCAGGGGACAAGGTAAGTAACTTCTCCCTGTATCCAGCGATGCGATCCCGAGTCTGGCTCGGGGTTACCGCTCGTGGAACTAAAATCCCAACCCGAGCCAGACTCGGGATCACTGCTAGGGAGGTTAATAGAGAGGTCAAAATTATTTGATTCACTTAAATTTTCTGTAATCTGTGCAACACCTTAAAATGCGTATTACAATATTGGGTGGATTACAGCAGTAGTTGCATATCTATACAGTATATATACTGTAGCTATCAATTACCCCTAAATCTGTGCCATGAGGTCTCATCAGACCACAGGACATGGTTCCAGTAAAATCAATGCCCTTAGTCTGATTGTCTTCAGCAAACTGTGTGCAGGCTTTCTTGTGCATTATCTTTCTTCCGGGACGACAGCCATGCAGACCAATTTGATGCAGTGTGTGGTGTATGGCCTGAGCACTGACAGGCTGACCCCCCCCCCCCCCACCCCCCCCACCCCTTCAACCTCTACAGCAATGCTGGCAGCACTCATATGTCTATTTCCCAAAGACAACCTCTGGATATGACGCTGAGCACATGCACTCAACTTCTTTGGTGGACCATGGCGAGGCCTGTTCTGAGTGGAACCTGTCCTGTTAAACCACTGCATGGTCTTGGCCACCGTGCTGCAGCTCAGTTTCAGGGTCTTGGCAATCTTCTTATAGCCTAGGCCATCTTTATGTGGAGCAACAATTCTTTTTTTTAGATCATCGGAGAGTTCCTTGCCATGAGGTGCCACGTTGAACTTCCAGTGACCAGTATGAGAAAATGAGAGCGATAACACCAAATTTAACACACCTGCTCCCCATTCACACCTGCGACCTTGTAACACTAATGAGTCACATGACACCGGGGAGAGAAAATGGCTAATTGGGCCAAAATGGACAGTTTCACGTAGGGGTGTACTTACTTTTGTTGCCAGCGGTTTATACATTAATGGCTGTGTGTTGAGTTATTTTGAGGGGACGGCAAATTTACACTGTTATACAAGCTGTACACTCACTACTTTACATTGTAGACAAGTGTCATTTCTTCAGTGTTGTCACATGAAAAGATAGAAGAAAATATTTACAAAAAATGTGAGGGTATACCGTATATACTCGAGTATAAGCCGAGATTTTCAGCCTCTTTTTTGAGGCTGAAAGTGCCCCCCTCGGCTTATACTCGAGTCATCGCTGTCTGCCTGCTCGATCAGCGTATCGAGCAGACAGACACCGGCCATTCTAACATTCAAACGCCGCGCCTCCGCCTCCGCCTTCGCCTGTGATAGGCGGAACACTGAATTTCCCAGCAGCCTGTGTTCCGCCTATCACGGACATCGTCTCATCCTCGTACTACGGACGAGGATGAGACGATGTCCGTGATAGGCGGAACACAGGCTGCTGGGAAATTGAGTGTTCCGCCTATCACGGACATCCGATAGGCGGAACACTCAATTTCCCAGCAGTCAGTGGGAAATTGAGTGTTCCGCCTATCACCGACGGAGGCGCGGCTTTTGAATCCTAGAATGGCCGCAGACGAAGAGCTGAAGGACGGAGGCTCGGCTCGGGACGGGACGGGCCGGGCCGGGACGGGACGCAGGCTGGACGGGACGCAGGCTGGACGGGACGCAGGCTGGACGGGACGCAGGCTGGACGGACACAGGCTGGACGGACACAGGCAGGCTGGACACAGGTAGGCTGCACGGACACACACACACACACACACACACACACACACACACACGGATGCATGGACACACACACACACACACACACACACGGATGCATGGACACACACACACACACACACACACACACACACGGATGCATGGACACACACACACACACACACACACGGATGCATGGACACACACACACACACACACACACACACACACACACGGATGCATGGACACACACACACACACACACACACACGGATGGATGGACACACACACAGGGATGGATGGACCCACAGGGATGGACGGACACACATGGATGGACAGGCATGTCTCACCCTCGGCTTATACACGAGTCAATAATTTTTTCCAGTTTTTTGGGGGTAAATTGGGGGCCTCGGCTTATATTCGGGTCGGCCTATACTCGAGTATATACGGTACTCACTTTTGTGAGATACTCTATATACTGATTATTTTATTTTAAGGGAAAGTAATGATGTATTTGTTTATATGGTTATTATTTGTCCTTAATATAAAATATTTAAAATATTAAAACATAGGCAGGTTCGCATTGCAACTGCTACACAGCTCCCTCACATCATTGAAATGCTGGCCACAGAAAGAATCTTCACTTTTTGGCAATCCTCATAAAAAAATAAAAAAAAAATATTGAAATCAAATTTTCTCTGAAGGTTGAAAATAAATTTCCGTCATAATTAAAAAGCCAATACTCATGTGACCCTCTGTCAGCTCAAAACAATTATAATCTTACCATGCCTATGGAAACAGATGCAGCCCCACACTATTGCTAAATTAAACCCAACTCAGCACCCTCTTGATGCCATTGCCCTCAGAGATTCTGTGTGTGCCGCCATTACGCTCTAATTAGTGAGCTACAAAAAAAAAAAATGTTTTATTGCTAAGCAGTCTGAAAATTACATCAACTTTATTTTTAATGATTTTAGTTATGCATTCAGCTCTTTTATATATTGTATAAAGCCCCTCTTTGTAGTTGGTGCTTTATAGTCATTTGCTTGCCAGTACTTGGAAAGCATGTTTTACTTAAAATAAGCTCTTGTTTACATATATATATACATATATAATATACACACACATATATATCTATATATATATATATATATATATATATATATATACATATATGTACCCGTACGTTACTTTGAATTTCCCGCCATGCGCACGCATGCCTGCTGCAAGCTCCGTGACTGTGCCTGCGGTATCCTGTCACTAGGCAGAACGGGGAGATGCTGTGTTTACATCGGCATCTCCCCGTTCTTCAGACTCACCGTCCGTGGGGATACCCGCAATTGTGTCACGGAGCTGAAGAACGGGGAGATGCCGATGTAAACACGGCATCTCCCCGTTCTTCCTAGTGACAGGACACTGATTGTCTGGTCCCTGTCATCGGGAGCAGCGATCAGTGTCGTGTCACTGCTAGCCCATCCCCCAGACAGTTAGAAACACGCCCCAGGACACACTTAACCCCTCCTCGCCCCCTAGTGGTTATCCCCTTTACTGCCAGTGATTTTTTTTTTACAGTAATCAATGCAATTTTATATCATCGATCGCTGTATTAGTGCCAATGGTCCCAAAAATGTGTCAAAAATGTCCGATGTGTCATGATAAAAATCACTGATTGCCGACATTACTAGTAAAAAAAAAAAATATATCAATAAAAATGCCATAAAACGATCCCCTATTTTGTAGACGCTAGAACTTTTACGCAAACCAATCAATAAACGATTATTGCGATTTTTTTTTTTACCAAAAATATGTAGAAGAATATGTATCGACCTAAACTGAGGAAAAAAAATGTTTATATATTCTTGGGGGATATTTATTATAGCAAAAAATAAAAAATAATGCTTTTTTTGCTTATAGCGCAAAAATTTAAACCACAGAGGTGATCAAATACCACCAAAAGAAAGCTCTATTTGTGGGGGGGGGGGAAAGTATGTAAATTTTGTTTGGGTGCAACATCGCACGACCGCGCAATTGTCAGTTAAAATGACGTAGTGCCAAACTGCAAAAAGTGCTCTGGTCGAGAAGGGGGTAAATCCTTCCGGGGCTGAAGTGGTTAACCAGACACGGATAGAAGTCACAAGACCGCTATATGCTACTGATGAGAAAAGGTATTTAGCAGTTTATATTTACTAAAATGATTGCATTTCCATGTTCTGTACACTGTGGGAGACCAGATATAGTCAATGAATGCAGGGTCCTGGGTTTAGTAACACTTTAACTTTCACAGGTCAAAATGTATACACTATTGGAAGCCTGTGGGATAGGGTGACAACACAACAGCATAGTTGAAGAACAGGGTCAAAGTATAAAACAGAATATATCTAAACACAGACCTTTGTGGCAGGATCAATAGTTATTATTTTAATAAAATGCTCAGATTTAAAATATTGAAAATGCCTTGTGAAATTACACTACACTACCCTGTGATAAATAGGGATTTGCATTACATGTGTTTAAAGTGGGGTGCCCCCTTAAAAAAATTTTAATAAAAGTCAGCAGCTACAAATACTGCAGCTGCTGACTTTTAACAATCGGACATTTACCTGTCCCAGGGTCCAGCGATGCGGGGGGACGAAGCCCCGCTTGTCCCCCACTCCGCTCGGCGGCACCGACATTCTTACTGTAGCCACAGCCGGGCACCCACTGAGTATGCGTGATACGCCGCACAGTCATCTGGGACCTGTCACGTGTCCCGGATGTCTGACTGCGCCGAGGGGAAGTGACGTCGGGTGCCAGGGCACCAGGGGCGGACTGGCAACTCATGGGGCCCTTGGGCAATAGGAGATTATGGGGCCCCCAGGCAATCAGAGATTATGGGACCACACAGTATACACACACACACAGTATACACAGACATGTTTCTATTGGCTGAGAAGGTACTGGAGAGGTGGGGCAGCTATAATCTGAGGATTTTTAGACCAAAAGGATGTCGGTAAGGGACATTTCAGAGACAGGTGTAAAAAAAAACAAAAAAAAAACAGTTTTACATACTGTCTCTGGTTTTACTGAAGCTGGCAACCCTGATGGGGCACCCTAGTGGCCCGGGGGCCCTCGGGCAGTGCCCGAGTGGCCAAATGGTCAGTCCACCCCTCAGGGCCGTCTTTAATATTGATTGGACCCTGCGCAAAAATTTTCTTATGGCCCCCCTCCCCCCATGCAATTTCGCTCTCCACCTTCTCTGAGACATACAATAAATAGCAGCTAGACTTAAAATCAGTTTACTGTATCAGATCAGGCAGCAATTGCGACTGGTTGCTAGAGGTTACAGCACTCTTTAAGGCTCACTGATTAGTTGCTAGAGGTTACAGCACATTTCTGCTTGTTGATTGGCTGCTAGAGATTGCTGTACAGTAATACTGCTCACTGGTTACTATAGGTTACAGCACATCTTCTCCTCACTGCAGGGGGGCATGATATACCTATGAATGCTGCCTATATTTACATATCAATGCAGTTGGCCTCAGCTATTTACATATGCATGTCACCGCTATTTACATATGAATGAGTCATCTGTACACAACAATAGGGAAGAGCTGGGCAGAATTAGTAGCAGCACTTCACACTGAGATATCGGGACACGGCACAGGACTAAAACTTCAAGGGACAAGGGAATGTAAACTGGGATAGTTGGCAAGTATGAGGCAGCTGCTTTGGGCCCCACAACAATGACAGGGCCCAGGGCAGCTGCCCCTTCTGCCCTGCCTTAAAGACGGCCCTGCCGTCCCTGCAGGGCACTGAAGGAGGCAGACTACGAGGGACCCCCTAGCAACAGGCATTTAGAGGTGACTTAAAAAAAATCCAATTTTTTATTTTTTTATTTTACTCATATTTTTTTGGGGGGGTGGGGACACCACTTTAAATGACATTTTCATGATTGGAGTTGCATATACCTAAATGAGATAGAAGAAAAGCAGTGATTTTTTTACCATGTTAATGTACTCATATACGGTAGTTCTATTCCATAACACTTTCACAAAACTACAGCCACTTCCTGAAATTAACATGTCTATTGTAACCTGTTAAGATGATCACATTTCTATGTGGACAGAGGTTTTGGGCAGCTGATACCAGAGCTGAGAATGATCTCAATTATTTCCCCTTAGAGTGAAACAGCTGAAAAGAATTGTAATTCAAGACCACATTGAGGAAAAGGTCATCGGCAATCTTTCTTAGAAACAATACGCTGCTTGATAGGGTTACCTTCCAGGCCATTACCAAAGCTGCACTTCAAGTAACCTCTTTTCTCTGCAACCTAATCTTATGCAGGTCTAAAACGCAGCATGTCCCAGACATCAAACATATGTTGTTCTAAAACAAACCACGGCAGTAAAAAAGAAAGTCCTCTTGTATTGTAAACGTATTCTATGAAGGAAATCTCCCTTATTTCCTCCAGTACTACCTGCTTTGTACAGTATACATTCTTTGCTACTCAATGTCTCTTTAGCTTTCTGATAAAAGTCGCCTGGGCCTAAAAGGTCTAGTATAGTAGCGAGGGAGCCGTTTCACCCAAATTAGATTTGCAGCAGACCAGGCCAGTTCTTGGTGATCAGAAATTCGTCAACAATCGCACAGTTTGCTCCAACAGTTGACCTGATTAAAGGATATGTAAACCCTAGCAGTGAAGCACCGTTATTTGATGCCTTTTGATCTATTAAAGTGGTGTTACCACCAAAAAAAAAAAAAAATTGCAGAAAATTCATAAAAAAACATAAAAAAAAAAATTGGATTTTTTTTTTTTTTACTCACCTCTAAATACCTGTTGCTAGGGGGTCCCTCGTAGTCTGCCTTCTTCCTTGCCCAGGCTGGTGACATTGCTTCCCCTCGCGCCACACAGTCATCTGGGACCTGTCACGTGTCCCAGATGACTGTGCGGCGTATCCCGGCGCCGCTCGCGCATGCGCAGTGGGTGCCCACAGTAAGAACACCGGCGCTGCGAGCGGAGTGGGGAACGAGGGGAGGGGGCTTCGTTCCCCCACATCGCTGGACCCTGGGACAGGTAAGTGTCTGATTATTAAAAGTCAGCAGCTGCAGTATTTGTAGCTGCTGACTTTTAATTTTTTATTTTTATGGGGGGGCACCCCACTTTAAATATGCATCTTAAAGCTTTTTCATTATATAGTTTAAATTATGTGCAAAACAATTACCTGTGATCCTGTCAGTTGACAACTTTCCCGTGCTCCCTACCTGTACTGCGATCTATTCAGTTACATTGTTTTTTTTTGTCTCTGAGGACTACATATTTATTTTCCCTCTGTTATGGGTGAAGGGAGAGGATGAGGTTGTGATGATAATGAGGTCTCATGCACCCCAAGTTTCCACAAATTGATAAAATGTCATCAGCACACCAAGGATTCCTCGAAAGGGTCCAAAGCTTTATTATCGTAGTCACATGATAAATATACAGCAACGTTTTGGAGCCACGCAAGGCCCCTTCATTGGACAATTGACCTGATGTCACTTGCCTGATGGAGGAGCCCTGCGTGGCTCTGAAAAGTTGCTGTATATTTACCAGGTGACCGTGATAATAAAGCTTTGGACCCTTTCAGGGAATCCTTGGTGCTCAATGACTTTTCTTCAAATTGGTCATCTATGGTTTCCAACCCATACTCATTAAAGCACCCAGTACTACTGAACAGCCAGCATCTTGTACGTGTGCGAGGGGAATATATCACCAAGTTTCTGCAAACCTCTCATTCCACCATAATTCGCAAATCAGCAACAAAGCAATCAGATTTAAACCTTGTGTCTGTAGCACCAGTCAGATGGCTGACAAATTTCATATAACCCACACAATCAAAAACGGGCAACTTGCGTGGATCAAGTTTTATAAACAGTACTTAGCCAAGGTCCTCAGAGCCTCAAGCCTAATTATGCCCCCCTGCAAAATTGCCATAAAATAAAACCTCTAACAAAGCCCTCTACAGACCTCTATAGACTAATATATCCTGGCCATAATAGGGTATTTTAAACCTCCATTCAGCAATTACACAGATGTATAATAAAAAAAAAATGAATTAGACCATGTGAGGTGCAGAAGGTGTAAAGGACACATTACCTCTCCTAAGAATAAGAATTTGTATAAGATTCATATCACGTTTGATACCTATCAAATCATGATTTCATTTCTATTCAAAATTATATTGGTTGTAGGATTGTAAAATCTTCTCCTTTTGATATATTGATTTCGTTCAAATAACTGGCATTAAAACACTTCAGTCAGCACACTCCTCAGACCCTTTGATTGGTTATGTGGTAAAAACCCTGTGAAGGGTCAACAAAAGGCCTCTGCAACTGGCAGCTGTAGATCTTGTTTACACTTGAAAGTATAGGGGATTGCTAAGGGTCATTCATGAGGCTAATGACCTTAAAGTGTTACTAAACCCTGCGTTCACCATATCTGGTCCCCCACAATACACAGAAGATGGAAATGCAATTATTTTAGTAAATATAAACAGCTAAATACCTTTTCTCATCAGCAGTATATAGCAGTCTTGTG
The DNA here is from genome assembly GCF_037356315.1 of Lithobates pipiens. Lineage (NCBI taxonomy): Eukaryota > Metazoa > Chordata > Amphibia > Anura > Ranidae > Lithobates > Lithobates pipiens. Next base: position 21,902,756 of record NW_027507825.1, read on the forward strand.
ACTTCTAACAGGTCCTGTTTAAAGATTGTAGGAGATGTTTTCATACTGTACTGAGCTGTCCTATCAGGATCCAGGACCCCTGATCCCAGTGGCAGCTGGTGCTCCATTTTTGGGGGAGGGGCAGAAAACAAATCACCCCCCCATGATTTCATTCAGTTGATCGATCAACCCCCGTCCCTTGGTCGATTGGCGAACAAACCTCCCAACCACCCCTCAGTGCTCTAAGCTCCAAGCCCTCCCTTTTTTAAGCCAAATAGAGCCCCAGGCTCTAATCATGTACTTAAAAAACCCATTGAAATCGATGCATCCAGTGCCCTGCATGTAGATTAGGGGCGTGAGGCATGGATTAGGGGGGAGGCGCCCCTGAGCCCCTAATGAAGCGTCTGCCAATGCCTGACACTCTGTCTGGACAGTAATGATTGGCCTTGTGCTGATCACATGCATTCTCTCAAGAAAAAAAAAAATCTCTAGCAAAACACACCAAACTGAGCATGTGCAGAGTTACTCCAGTAAAAACACCTGCTCCCCATTCACACCTGAGACCTTGTAACACTAACGAGTCACATGACACCAGGGAGGGAAAAAGGCTAATTGGGCCCAAATTGGACATTTTTACTTAGGGGTGTACTCACTTTTGTTGCCAGCGGTTTAGACATTAATGGCTGTGTGTTGAGTTATTTTGAGGGGACAACAAATTTACACTGTTATACAAGCTGTACACTCACTACTTTACATTGTAGACAAGTATCATTTCTTCAGTGTTTTCACATAAAAAGATAGAATAAAATATTTACAAAAATGCGAGGGGTGTACTCACTTTTGTGAAATACTGTATATTAAAAGCTATAGAGTCCTGGCTGATAACCAGTCAATCAGGGATGTGTATTGCTATGGTATTTAGGATATTGGGGAGAGCTGGCAGATATATGTTAAAACTCTAGTCACTCAAGGTTGCAAGTCTAAACCTAATACGCACTGAGATGTGTATTAGATTTAGATACTGCTAGTCCTATTAACAGAGGTAAGAGGTATCTGGCGTGCAACTAATATGTGTAAACAGAAAGGAGGGGAAAAGTTTCTGCAGCTATTCCTCTTATGAAAAAATGGCATGGGTGATTCGAGACTTGACAAAATGGCTGCCACATATACACAATTTTTTGTGTGCCCAAAACACACACTCTATTACAGATAGTTTGAATGGTGCATGTGTCCATTAAAAAGACGTGGTGGCAGCTACTGTTTGCGTGTAAGGGTGAACTGCAGAGTTAGCCAACCCCATCAATAATCACTGTCAATCTGCTGGCATTCAGAAAGTTGTCCAACAAGCTAAAAAAAATCTCTGTGCAGGGTGAGCCTCAGAGCAGGATAAGAAATGTAAGCACAAATAGCCCATCAATAAAGACCTATATAGTTTATAAACATATTAGTAACTGCTAGTTGGTTTTATTTTACAGCATCTACTGAAAACGGAAGTATCAGGTTTAGGTAAACTGGCCCTTTATATCATTTCCAAAATTTTCACAATTTTATTAAATCTGTGGATTTCTTAAACAACCTGAGTGTAGTTACCTGATTAGGTTAAAATTAAAATTACCATTTTAATTTTATAAGGTTTATTTGGAAAAATATCCTATTAGGTTCCTTCAACGACAGTCAACTGACACAAGGGGGATTGCGCTGCCTATTCACTAATCCCCCCAACCAATACGAATAATTTAAACTAAAAAAAATGTTTTTTATTAAACACTCTCAGTGGTCACTATACTACCCCAAACCAACCCCCAGATGTGCAAAACCACTAATTATATCAACAAATAAATACACAACTTAATATTATAAATGAATATAGTCCTTCATATGCAGTGGTTATTTCAACAACTCCAACTGTGTAATCTCAATCCCCGTCCATCTTCTAGTGGGTAATTGTCAGGGCTGGCTTAGCCCTTCCTCCTCTGGGCTGGCCGCTCAGTTGTCGGCTAATTGACAGCTCTCTTCTCTTTCCACAGTTACCAGCTGTTTCCAATGATGCTCATCTGGCCTGCCTATTTAAAGTCTTCCAACTCATTTCTCCATTGCCTTCACGTTTGGTCACATCACTAGGAACCATCTCCTGCTGTTGTTTCAAGACTGGCTTGCTAACTTCCCTCCTGGCTTCCATACAGTGAGCAGTTGCTCTCCTTGGATCCCTGAAATCTGGACTGGCTGATTACCCAATCTGGTTTATGAACTTTGGACTGGCTGACTACCTGATCTGGCTACTGGACTCTGGCTTGCTTGACTACGTTTTTCCCTATTTACCTTTTATTTTTATTAATAAACAAGTGTGATTAGATTGTACTTCTGTCTCTGTCTGTTTCATGGTTCCTGACAGTAATCCTCAAGTGTCACCAAAAAGTAAACCCAGATCGTACCACCACCACCTAGTAAAATGGCCACTCACCAGACGTCACCACACAGTAAGCCTTCGGTTCATTCATGGATAACCAATCCTCAATGTACTTCTCCCGTTAGCAATTACTCAATATCCATATGTTCATACAAAACACCAAGCTTATCCAGCTATATATAAAACAGCGTGGGATCGGGCAAGCCCAAGATGTTCCGCAGGTGGTACACTCCTCCCTCCACTAAGCCAACCTGTTCCCGGCTGATCTTCAAGGACAGTAAGTCTCCCACAGCTTCTACGCGTTTCACAATTCAGCGCCGTCAGTGTTTGCTGACACTTGAGGATTACCCACTAGAAGATGGACGGGGATTGAGATTACACAGTTGGAGTTGTTGAAATAACTGCATATGAAGGACTATATTAATTTATAATATTAAGTCGTGTATTTATTTGTTGATATAATTAGTGGTTTTGCACATCTGGGGGTTGGTTTGGGGTAGTATAGTGACCACTGAGAGTGTTTACTTAAAAACATTTTTTTTTAGTTTAAATTGTTCATATTGGTTGAGGGGGATTAGTGAATAGGAGGCGCAATCCCCCAATATACATTGTACATTCACCGGTAACCCATAAAGTGGGGGAACCTGATTGGCATTGTGGCGTACCTAAAAAAAAAAAAAAAAAAATTTTAAGAGAATAAGGGTAGGTTTGAGTGCCGGAACAATTTGAATTGTTTTTGGAACTGACACGTGGGGTCTAAAAAAAAAAAAAAAAAAATGCCATGGATTCTGAGACCAAACATAAAACCCTGAGCACAGAGCACCTATGACATAAAATTCCAGGAATATGATTTTACTATCATCTGGAGGACATGGGGTACTAGCTGGAGCTAAAGGTCTATAGATGTACAAGATTGTCATCAAAAATATACCTATAGATATGACAAGTCTGCAGAACCCATAATGATAATCCTTATAATTATAACCATCACTGCACATAGACCCCACTACTCTTATCGATTTCCATTCAGTAAGAGCTATTGTATAAATTATACATGTTACCAATAAATCATTGTAGATTAATGTTGGTTTTATGATGTGTAATACGATAACATTTTGAGATGCATTCTTCAAATGCAATGCATGAAATGCAGCTTAAGATTAAAAAAATAAAACCATTCTTTTACCTACAGGGTTCCATATATAGGTTTCTTTTTGTTGCTGCTTTTTTTTTTTTTTGGTAATAATGGAATATTCCTGAAGAAGGTCTTAAAATGTATTTAAAAAAAAGAGCTTATTGATTTAACAAAAAAAAAAAAGACTATGATGTTAAAAGTGTTTCCATGATTTCTAAATGGTTGATAGCATCTCTTATCTTGTATCTCTCAAGGAAGCCAGCATCATCTTTGAATGACCATGACCTGTGTATTCATGAATAATTTAACCTGTGGTTTTTTAGCATGACATGTTTCTTCCTTTTATTCTCTCCTTCCCTGTATAGTGAGCGTTGCTGAACGATACTCCAGAGGAGTTCAATTCTAGTGGCGTGCAGGGTCTCCTCTACTAGTTTCGCGGGACAAACCGCTTCTTCAGGAGGATATCTATATAAGGTATAATAGATAATATAAAGACCATTAACAAAGAAAAAGAGAGAAAAAAATAATCAAAGCATCAAATAACAATGAATATAAATCATTACATAGGGAAAGTAAGAGGTCAGCTCACCCAAGATTCAAGAGGTAGATTTGGGACAAAAAACGGACCCCTATATTCCCCCTACGGCAGACATGGGGGATTGGTTAGGCGGCTCTAACGAAAAAAAGATATAATATAAAATATAATCAAGTATTTATATTATATATTTTTTTCGTTATGTTTTGTTATTTGATGCTTCGATTCTTTTTTTCTCTCTTTTTCTTTGTTAATGGTCTTTATATTATCTATTATACCTTATATAGATATCCTCCTGAAGAAGTGGTTTGTCCCGCGAAACTAGTAGAGGAGACCCCTATGCGCCACTAGAATTGAACTCTTCTGGAATATCGTTCAACAACGCTTATATTGTGGTGTACAATGATTTATATTTTAATAAGGATGTCTTGTTTATTGTCTTTCCTTTTATGTGTTTATTAAACAATAGTACATTTTTAAAATGATATATTCTTGTCTGACTTTAAGTACCGGTATAGTCCAAGCAACACTACTTTGGTTTGGGTTTTGCTTAGAGGATTAGCGTGAGCTGCTACCCTAGCACCTCCACACCAATCATTTTTTTTGTCTTGCATACACACGGTCACACAAATGTTGGCCAACAATTCTGAGCATAGTGACGTACAAGGCGTACGTGATATCTCCATTACGAGCGCTAGTTATATCTTTGGCTCGTACTTGATTCCGAGCATGCGTGGACTTTTGTACACAAGATCGGAAAGTCCGACAACAAACATTCGTTGGTGGAAAATTTGAGAACCTGCTAGCCAACATTTGTTGGCGGAAAGTCCAACAACAAATGTTCGATGGAGCGTACACTTAGTCAGACTTTCCGCCAACAAGCTCACATCCAACATTTGTTGTCGGAAAATCCAATTGTGTGTACGGGCCATTAGATATATGGGAACCCAATAAATATTAAAGTGAGTGTAAATGATCACCTTGTAAAACAACCCATTCAGTTTCAAATAGAAATGAAAGGAAGACCATTTGTGTATGGATTAAAAAAAAAAAACTTTATAAATACCTTTTCTCTCCTTTTATATGAGTGATCACATTCCCTCTGTTCTCAGCTTCATAAGAGTGGGGGGGGGGAGAGAATCGGCAACACACTGAGCTTCCCAATGGCAGGATCTACAGGTGGGGTGTGTCTGTCAGGGCTCTGCTCGCGCTGTGCGGGCGAATCTGCGTGCGCGCATGCGCACACGCGCCGTTAGGCAAGCCAGGCATCAGCGCGTGTGTGTGCGCCAGTGTGCACCTCAGGCGCAAGCACGTGCTCAACGGGTGCACACGCTAGCGCGGTTTGGCACCAGTGGCCCTATTTAAAGGTGACAGCTGCACTTGTTCAGTGCTGTTTGTCTGCAGCTTGTACCCGAGACACCTTTTACCTGCCAATCTGATTGCTACTACTGACCTGGCTTACGTCTGACTCTGCTGATCTCTCCTGCCCTGATCCCGGCCTGTGTGACCCTGTTTATGAACTGCCTATCTCTGATGCTGAACCTCTGCTAGCCTGTGACCTTGCCTTTGCCTGCCGTTTCTGCCTAATTGCCTATCTGTTCTGACCCAGCCTGTTTGACCAACCCTCTGCTTGTCCCAAGTGTGCTGAGCTCTATCCAGGATCCGCTGCCGCTGTTCCTGTGCCTGCTTCCACCCGGCTGATTGTCCATCCTTCTGCTCTGCCAGCTTCTGGCAGTGTCTGCAGTTCCAGCTTTCCGGAGGACCATCTCCACTGCCTGCACCAGCTGCTGCATTCGGCTCAGACACTCCTACCCCGCTGCGCTCACGGGGGCCACTGTCTTTACTCCAGTGGGCCCTGAACCAGAGTCGTAAGAGAAGTCTTCTCCCACCAAGTCAGGCTCACCACCCGGGTACCTAACTGTCAGGACTAGTCTGATCACTGGAGTAGAGCAGGCTGAGTTCCCAGCACAGCTACAGAACTGACCACGTTGTGTTCTCCTGCTTAGTGTAGTCAGTTTTTAATAGGAAAGCAGAGGGACTGGCAGCAACACCAGGAGGGATTTCGCAAAAATGAAGAAATACAAAGAGAACGGGATACTTTCTCATGCAAGTACATGGCACAGCAGGCACAGATCAGGAATGTTAAATGTTGGGGGTAACAAACACTTGAAGCAATTTCTATCATTCAGTTAGGATTTACATCTCCTTTACCAAGGTTTTATTTTCCTTTCCTACTCTATCACAAAGTAAAAAGAGCATTAAGTTCAACATTAGTGTTTTTGGCTTTCGAGTATGTTCCACAGCAGGAAAAACAAATATTACATAAAAATTAAACTTTGCTATGGACTGGATCCTGTACACAGAGCTTTAGGAAGTATTTGTTAAAAAGCTTCTGAGTGACAAGGGAGTCGCTGCCAACTGTTCTCCATGTCAACACCAAGGTTAAATATTTCCTTTCTGGGCATATGACACCGTGCCAACTCCATTAGCCTGGCAAAATAAATATTGCAAATGAACGGTAAACAAACAGACAACATTTGTTTTGTGGACGGAAATTGACTCAGCAAGAGTAAGGACCATCCTGATATTGCATAACAAAATTGCGATTAGTAGCTGATTATGTGGGTGCCGGTCGCTCTCTCTGAGTAAGAGAACAAAAGACTCCGCTCCGTGCAGCAACCACGTCTGGCTATAATCTGTCAGTAAGGACTCCCTCTGAGACTGTTCAAAATGCAGATGCACATTTAGCCTGTGTCATGTATGACGATTAAATAAGATTGAACCTACAGATTGACAGCTTGCTTTTTACTGCCAATTCCTTGAATTGCTTGCTTCTTAAAGGACCAGAAAATCTGCAAAACAAGTATGGTGATAAAAAGAATAAATAAAGCTGACGTTTAACCACTTACAGACCGGACCATTTTGCTGGTCAAAGACCAGACCACTTTTTGCGATTCGGCACTGCGTCGTTTTAACTGACAATTGTGCGGTCGTGTGACGTGGCTCCCAAACAAAATTGACGTCCTTTTGTTCCCACAAATAGAGCTTTCTTTTGGTGGTATTTGATCACCCCTGCGGTTTTTATTTTTTGCACTATAAACAAAAATAGAATGACAATTTTGAAAAAAACGCATTATTTTTTACTTTTTGTTATAATAAATATCCCCCAAAAATATATAAAAAAAAACATTTTTTCCCTCAGTTTAGGCCGAAACGTATTCTTCTACATATTTTTGGTAAAAAAAAATCGCAATAAGCGATTATTGATTGGTTTGCGCAAAAGTTATAGCGTTTACAAAATAGGGATAGTTTTATGGCATTTTTATTAATATTTTTTTATTATTTTTTTTTACTAGTAATGGTGGCGATCAGCGATTTTTATTGTGACTGCGACATTATGGCAGACACATCGGACATTTTTGACACATTTTTGGGACCATTGTCATTTATACAGCAATCATTGCTATATAAATGCAGTGATTCCTGTGTAAATGACACTGGCAGTGAAGGGGACAACCAGTGGGTGGCAGTGTAAGGGTTAAGTGTTCCTAGGTGTGTGTTACTAACTGTGGGGGGTTGGGCTTTCATTTAGTGAACACTGATCTCTGCTCCAATCACATGGAGCAGAGATCAGCGTCACTAGTTGCTAGGCAGAATGGAGAAATTCTGTTTACAACGGCATTTCTCCATTCAGCCATCCCGTGAGACGATCACGGGTATGCCCGCAGCGATCGCGTCTGTGGGACCCACGACCGGACTCACGGGGGTCACGACCGGCACGCGAGCTCGCGATGGCAGGGCGGCATTGAAGATTGGACGTATCTGTACGCCAATATGCCTGCCCATGCCATTCTGCCGACGTACTTCGGCGTGTGCTGGTCGGGAACCGGTTAAAGGGTAACTCCACTTTTGTGGGGAAAAAAATAAATAAATAGCAAATAAAGAAAATATAATATAGCGCATATAATTGCGACACTAATCATATTGTAATTGAACGTTATTAAAAATTACCTTTCCTTTTCAATCCGCAGCTGCCGTAATTTTCTGAGAATGAATTGCAATATGGCTACAGGGAGTTGTTCTATACACAGAGTGTGTACTGGCCACGCCCCAGAAACATAATTTCCTGCTTGTGTGATTGGCTCACCAATTTTCCCAGAAGTCTGCCTAAGATACAAGTCAGATTTCAGGCATCCCCTGCAACAAAAATGTCATTTTTGGAGAGATAATTTTAATAGGAGCACGTCTAAAGGGATGCAGGTCCAGCAGATGTCCTCATTAGTGCCCTGCAGCTGCACACCTGGCAGTTAATTATGAAACCACTCCTATTAGACTTGCTCAGTACAGAGGCACAAACAACACACACATGGGTTACTTCAGAATAACAACAGGTAGAAATCTGCAACAAAGGTTGTTCTGCTCCAACGGGGCATAGAATTTATATATATATATATATATATATATATATATATATATATATATATATATATTGTTTTCCTAACCATTTTTCTATGGACATTCAGATTTAGTTCACATGCTGCCATCTAGTTACCCTTTTGCTGCGTACACACAATCAAATTGTCCGGCGGAATTGGTCCGGCAAACAATCCGGCAAACAATCTGCCGGACTTTATAGCGAACGCACTTGGCCACACACGGACGCTCCGAAAGTCCAGCGATTTGTAACGCGATGACGTACAGCACATACGACGGGACTAGAAAAAGGAAGTTCAGTAGCCAATAGCTTCCTTCTCGTACTTGCTTCAGAGCATGCATCATTTTTAGTCCGCCAGACTAGCACACTGACGAACGGATTGTCCAATGAAAGCCAAGTCCGGCGGACAAATTTTTGGAGCCCCCACACGATCAAATTGTCCGGCGTACTGTGGTCTGGCAGACCAAGTCCGCCGGACAATTCAATCGTGTGTACGCGGCATTAGTGGTAATGCACTTGTGTTCTCAAGCTTATTTTCCCCTTATGTTATGACACACTTCCTTTGTATGCAATGCTCCACCCTTCTTCCTGTGTTTTGTATCTCCTGTGTCATCAATGGAGTAACAAGCCTCATGTAGCAAGGCACATGTATTCTACATTGTAAGCTACAGACAATATCATCTTTTGACCACACAATACCACAACCTGTTCATCTGTTTGTAACCTGTCATCTGCTGTACTATGATGATCAGAATAAAAGCATCTTGTGGATGGAAATCGGTATTTGGTGAGTTCAAGCTATCTGATGAGGATTGTCCTTATTGAATATATCTGCTTATACAGGCCAGGCATAGAGGTCTCACAAGGGATAGATCGCTTCACAACAATCAGAGCATGAATAAAGGTTGTTATAATCCTTGCAATGTACATAGAACACCCAGAGGGACATGTTTTTTTCTCAACAAAAGTGGAGTTATGCTTTAATCTACTTATATTTTGCCTTCACTGTTTATATCTCCACCCACCATGCTGATGAAAGTAAACAAAGGAAAACCTTTCCATTTTAATTTCATACCTTTTATATAGACCCAGTGGTATCATTTCTGGTTCTCTGTGCTGCAGGGTGCTGTCCATAGCTTTCCAAAAGCATCACAGCACCCTGCCTCAGTACTTGCCAAAAGCCCTCAGTCCTGATGCAAACAGTGACCCGGCTCTTCATCAAAGATTGTTGGCACCCTCACTTTTTTGCCATCTTTTTAGATAAAGATTTAGAAAGAATCAGATTTTTTTTTTATGTATAGTATTTGAAATAGTTTGTGTGACGGAATGCCTTGGTACCCCGCTTAGGTGCTTCCGCCAAACAGTGCCTCCTGCTCCCCAACCCTTCCAGCAAACCAAGAGCTCATACCAGCCCTTTTACCCCAAGCATTGTACACAGACAAGATGTTGAGGTAGAACCAAAGGAATGACTGTTTATTGAACAGAAATACAGGTTTTTATACAGTTCAAAATTAGGTCAGTCACCATATAAACAATAAAACCAAATATTTACCCAAACATCAATGGTTAGATAACAAGGTAAAGTTGGCACAAGGCTAATCCCATCATGTAGTAACCTCCAAGAGTTAGCCAAATTACCCAACAGACAAAAATAATAAAAAGAAAAGGACTTTAATTGTTTGGACTTTTAAAGGCACATGCATAGGTAAACTAGAAATGATCTAAACATGGTTAAATTTATTTAAACAAAAAAATATAAAAAAAATTACAGATAAAGAATCAGTAAGATTAATATTGGTACACCCTTGCATAACAATTCTGACACCATAAAGAAATGACAATAACAAAGTACAGAACCAAATCCGCAGACAATGGTCAAAGTGGATTTAGAAGTATGGTCTCCAAGTAGAGGTATCAATGTTATGAAGATATTGGGTCAGAGATGTGAGTTCGGGCGTAAATAATTCAGTCAGACAGAAATAATAGGTGACTCAATTAACGCCATTAACAATGCAAATTGGAGAGACATACTTAAAGAGGAAGTAAACCTTGATGGGTTTACTTCCTCTTTGTCTCCCTGCAAAGCTAAAGCATAATGGGCTACTATGCATCGCTACTATGTAATGAGAACAAGAACCCATTAATACTCTATATGATTTTTGATTGATTAATAGGGCACACCTCTCTAGTAGTGCATTTCATTTCCACGTATAACCCTCCCTGGGGGAGATCTGGCATTTTTGGGCTAACCATCATGCATTCAGACATTGGACTTTACTCCTCCTTCACGAGTTGTTCATAATCTGGTTCCAATGCTCATTCATCAGAGGTAGGAACCAATATACAGGGATATCTGCCATGTATGGGGGAGCATCCATTTTGTGTATACATGCTTTGCGATTTTTGAGGTATTGTAAACCTGCATGTGAAATGTACTTTATTGATGTATGTGTTTGTTTAGTAGATGAGTTTCCACACTCTCCCTGAAGAAGCCGAATGGCGAAACATGTAGAAATTCACGTGTGGAAAAAGTAAACTAACATCATGCAAACGTGTCCTATTTACACAACCGAATGCGCATGTACTTTATGCAATGATTTTAAACGTATTCTTATGTAAATAAGAATTATTTACATAATATCTACTTATTTATAATTATAATTATTTATAATAATATATATATATATATATATATATATATATATATATATATATATATATATATATATATATATATATATATATAATATATAATATATATCTACAAGCAGGGGCCTCCTGTTCCTTTTGTATTGTACTGTAATTGTGTTGTCCCCCCTATACATTGTAAAGCGATGCGTAAACTGTTGACGCTATATAAATTGTGAATAATAATAATAAAATAAAAGTATTGTCGTTTTTTTTACACATATTGTGTGATATTCATGTTGTAATGCACCCAGAAAGTCTCAAATCTCTCCAAAAACTGCTTTCTATTCATAAATTAGGCGATGTTGGTGCCTTCATACCTCATACATATTGTTAGATTCTCATTTTTATTTTTCCTGCCACCTCAGCAAAATTTGGAGAAACTTGGATCAACTTATCCATTCATTTTGGTCCTTTCTCTTTTTCACATCATTGTGGCGTTTATCATTATTTTTACATACTTATACAATTTATTTAACAAATCTTTTTTTTTAAATTTACCTAGTAACAAACATTATCCCCAGGTATTACATTATCTTTTCTAATCCCTTCCTCCCTCCAGTAATTTCTGTGATTAACTTTAGGATCTCTCGCCAATACTTTTTGATTTTGGGGCAATTCCACCATATGTGAGCCGCTGTCCCCAGTTCCTTACATCCTCTCCAACACTCTGGGATTTTACCAGATTGAATTTTACTCCATTTTATCTGGGGTAGCATACCATCTACTTAAACATTTGTAATTCATTTCCGCAGTCTTCACATCTACTGCTGAATTATGGGTTAATTTAAATATATTTTCAATAATACTCTTATCTCCCTGTGCTCCCAATTCCCCTTCCCACTTCATAATATATGGCGGGATCTCCAATTCGTCCGTCTTCAGTACTAGTTTATATAACTTTGATATTGTGCCTTTTGTATCTTTGGCTATCATCACCAGATTCTGGTACTGACCACAAACTACATATCTTCTTTAGGACAGTCAATCAATTTCTTTGGAACCCCATCCTTTATTCGGACAGGAACAGTTGCAGGCCCAGGCTCCAGGCTTAATCACATATAGACCTCTTAAGGCAGACAGCCCTAAAGCCAGGGCCATTTTTAAGGCAGGGCAAAAGGGACAGCTGCTCTGGGCCCTGTCATTGTTGTGGGGCCCAAAGCAGCTGCCTCATACTTGCCAATTATCCTGGTTTAAATTCCCTCATCCCTCAAGGTTTTAGTCCCGTGCTGTGTCCCAAAATCTCAGTGTGGAGTGCTGCTACTAATGCTGCCGAGCTCTGCCCTATTGTTGTGTACAGATGACTCACCTTCAAACCGTGTGTTTACATGTAAATTACCAGCATTCATATGTAAATAGTGGCGGCCAGCGGCATTGATATGTATATCATGCCCCCCTGAGGTCATATCCACAGTAATCTCTAGCAACCAATCAACAAGCAGAAATCATGTGCTGTAACCTCTAGCAACTAATCAGTGGACCGTAATGTGTGCTGTAACCTCTAGCAACTAATCAGTGAACCATAACAGCTACTATTTATTGTATGTCTCAGAGCAGGTGGAGAGCAAAACTGCATGGGGGGGGGGGGGGAGAAATATTTTGCCTAGGGTTTAATCAATATTAAAGACAGCCCTGCCTAAAGCAACAGCTAAATCACGTGCACTCTCCCCAGGTCAATGCCTGGGGGGGCAGTGAGAGCTCACACGGTCCACCCAAAATATTTATTTCCTCCTCAGCATGAGCCACTGGTAATAAACCTCCTATTGCTTGGGCACCTAATGGCGGCGAGGAGAAACAACAGCACTGAGCTAGGGGAACACCAAGTGAACAAATACATTATAAATCAACTTAGGCTGAGGCTCAATGTAAATAGTCCCCCCTGTTTAGGACAGGGTGGCTACAGATGTTTGCTATGAACATATTCTTCATGAACAAGTGTTAACACAGTTGTAAATGTCCCCCTCTTTTATTAAAATCTTGTTGTCAGATCTCTGAGATTATTATTTTTTTTCAAATTTATTTTATCCTGCATAAATAAAAATTATTTTTATATCTGTTTTACATTTAATATATTTTTTTTTAAAACAATTATATTCTTGACAGATTGCCTTTGACTGTAGATATGTTGTGCCAGTATCTGCTGAGTTCAGCTTTCAGAGCTCATCTGGACAAAAAACAAGTAGAATAACAATTATTATTCAAGAATATTACAATTTACGCTCTACGCTAGTTATTGCTATTTTTTTTTTTTTTTTACATTTAAATTGGAAAACTGTTTTCATTATGGAAATTAGCGTTCATTTTGCCAAGCTCTTTTTAAGATAAATTCTACAAAGATAAATGACTTCCATTATCTATAAAGGGCCAGCAAACCCAGGCCAGGTCTATTAATAATGCTTTGTATTCAGTTAATTTAGGTTCATTCAGAGTTTCCTATCACAAAGCATCATCATCGGCAGCCATAAGTACAGATTTTCCGTTGAGGATTGGCCCATCATGAGTGTCTCTAGAAATGACTGTTTTATGTAAATGGCAGTCTTCATTTGTGACCCAAACAGGGTTTCAAGCGTAAGAAAGTTAGCTAAATAACTGGCCTAACCCACAAGCAATTACAGCTTAATAGAATTTTTTTTTAAATGTGAGAAGCCAAATATTTTGTTTTTGTTTTAGATTAGAGTAGGGGATGGTTGGAACCATTTAATGAGTGTGCTGCTGTCTGTGTCCCAATGGGAAGAAGATATCCCTTCCAACGTCCAGTTCCAGAGACACAATAGGAAGAGGGGTAATTTATCCTTTGATAACTGTCACCAGAATGTGTTGTTTTACTGGAAGATTCCCTCACCTTTTTTTTTTTTTTGGTATTTTTTTTTTTTTACATTTGCCATGACTTTCCCCCCTGATGACAATAGTCAGCAGGGATAATAGAGAGGGGAAATTCCCCAAGAGAGGATTTAGACAGCAATAAAAACCCAAAAAGGGTTATAACCCTAGCCTGCTCTAGCCAAAAAAAAAAAAAAAAATATATAAATATATATATATATATATATATATATATATATATAAATAAGTTTGGGATTTAGATAAACTTTATAGTATAACAAAAGTAAAAAAAAAAAAATAGTTTTCAATAGAGGACACCTGTCAGGTTTTTATTGCTGCCTGTGATGCCCTGTACACACGGTAGGAAATTTCCGACGGAAACGGTCCGATCGGATTATGTTGTCGGAAAATCCGATCGTGTGTGGGCTCTATCGGACTTTAAGACGGAAAAGGTTTGAGAGCTGGATTATTTTTTTTTTTTTTTATATATTCTTTATTTTAATATTTAAATACAGTTGAACAAATGTCTTTCTTTCAAAACATACATCTTAAACAATTGTGTTTAACATTACATTAGACATACTTTTCTTATCCTCCTCCCCTACCCCCCTTATCCCACAAAAAAAGAAGAAGAAAAGAAAACCAAACCTACCTCCCCTTCTCTCCCTCCCTCCCCTTCTCTCCCTCCCCTTCTCTCCCTCCCCTGCCTCACTCCCCTCCCTCTCTGTCTGCATTACCCTCTAGCATTAAAAGATAGTCCTCCTTTTTCAAAAATACAAGCCATTGTTGCCCTATCTTTTGATATTTTTCCCTTGTTTCTTCCATCGTATGTATCGACTCTTCTATGACTCTTATGCGTTGGACCCTCCTGACCCATTCTTTTTCCAGTGGTTTTGGGCAAAATCGGTTCGGAAAAAAAATCAGACGGATTTGTACAGGGCATGAATCCGTTGGGGAGATTCACTCACTCACGTCTGATCGTGGTTTACCATAATCATTGAAAGTGAAAGAAAATCCCAAATTTTGGGTTGTCCCCAGAAAAATAATAGAGTCTTCCAATAGTCTTCCAATAGTGACAATGGTCACTGGTGACAACCAGGGATTCTCTCACCTTGGAGGGATTTTCTATCACTTCCTATTTTGGCTATGGGGCAGGAAGTCAAAGAAAATCTCCCCAATAGGACACAAAGGGGGAAAAAAATTAGAGGGGTTAGAGCCTTTGCTTACTCTATCAAATGAAACAGTTTCCCCCTTCCTTGCCATTCATGCCTACCAATCAGAAACTTCCTTCCTTCCTTTCTCCCATGAAACCAGACAAACATTTCCTTCTTTCCTTCCTTCCTTGCTTCCTTCCTTCCTTTCATCCTTCCTTCCTTCCTTCCTTCCTTCCTTTCATCGTTCCTTCCATCCTTCCTTCCTTTCATCGTTCCTTCCATCCTTCCTTCTTTTCATCCTTCCTTCCTTTCATCCTTTCTTCCATCCTTCTTTCCTTTCATCCTTCCTTCTTCCCTTCCTTCCTTCCTTCCTTCCTTCCCTTCATCCTTCCTTCCTTCCTTTCATCCTTCCTTCCTCCCTTTCATCCTTCCTTCCTCCCTTCCTTTCATCCTTCCTTCTTCCCTTCCTTTCCTCCCTTCCTTCCTCCTTCCATCCTTCCTTCCTTCCTTCCTTTCATCCTTCATCCTCCTCCTTCCTCCCTTCTCTCCTTCCTCCATCCTTCCTTCCTTCCTTCTCCTCCTTCCTCCCTTCCTTTCCATCCTTCCTTCCTTCCTTCCTTCCTTCCTTCCCTTCTCGTCTTTTATTCTTTCCTTCCTCTTTTGCAAAGCAAACAATGAGAAACTTTCGTCATCCATTTTTCCTCTTTTTTTTTCAGTGTTGCCTCTTTATCTATTTTTTTGTTTTGTTTTATTTGTTCTTAGCGAAGGCAAGGCACATGGGCAACATTTATGCTTTTAAATAAAATTGTTTATAATGGGTTTTATTTTATCGCATCGCAGACAGTTATTTAATTCCAAAGTCAAAGGTCCCCTGACTATGGAAATTAATCCGATACTGATCTTTGACATTTGAATCTATTACTGTAAGGTTCACCTATCATGGAATCTAGATAAATTGAACACTTGCTTTAACCTTTCTATTATTTATTCCATTTTGGTAAATCTTATTCCTTTTTTTTTTTTTTTTGATGGATCTAAATTGGATTTACAAACACCTTAAATGTCAGGATTTTTACTACCTATGATATATTTTTATTTACCCCCTAAAGCTGTCCATAGACAGAATGAGTACTGAAAAAGAGCACATAGGCTTGTATATGCATGGCCCACTAACGAACCTCCAACTTGAAAAACTTGTAAGCTGTTTTCCTCTTTAAGGCCTGATTCCCACCTATGGCATTTTTAGTGCTTTTTGTATTTTGCAGATTTGCACTACAGTCCATTTACCATGGTTTCCTATGGAACATATTCTGTAGAGCAAATCTGCAAAATGCAAAAAGCACTAAAAATGCCATAGGTGTGAATCCAGCCTAAATTTACCCCAAAATGCACAAGGTGAAAAAATAATGCATCAGAAACTATTAACAACTATGGATCATTGGGGATTGGGTCATTTCTCTCCATCTGTAAATTATTTTGTATTCTGCTTGAAATTTAAAATAATTTTTTTTTCAAAATGTTCTGCCTTTTTTTGCTTAAAACGCAAAAAATAAAAAAGGTGATCAAATACCACCAAAAAAATGGCTTGGTCATTAAGGGGGTAAATCTTCCGGAGGTCAAGTGGTTAAAAATGTTATTCTCCATTTTTATTTCCTTTTACTTAGCCCTTTTGTGCCAAGAGGTCATTGATGCCTAGATTGCTAGGCCAAATGTAGCAGCGTCAGCACGCGTTTGTTAAAAGGCTGACTAATTTGCATACCTAAATAATTTTAACCACTTGCTTACTGGGCACTTAAACCCCCCCTTCTGCCCAGACCAATTTTCAGCTTTCGGCGCTGATGCACTTTGAATGACAATTGCGCGGTCATACCACACTGTACCCAAATTACATTTTTATAATTTTTTTCCCACACATAGAGCTTTCTTTTGGTGGTATTTAATCACAGCTGGGATTTTTATTGTTTGCTAAACAAACAAAAAAAGATGGAAAATTTTGAAAAAAAAAAATCATGTTTAATAGTTTGTTATAAAATGTTGCAATGATATGCGCTGATGAGGCAGCACTGGTGAGCACTGATAGGCTGCACTGATGGGCACTAATAGGCACAGTTAAGGTGGCACTGATAGGCACAGATAAGGTGGCACTGATGGGGACAGATAAGTCGGTACTGATGGGCACAGATAAGGCGGCACTGATGGCCACTGATAAGATGACACTGATGGGCCCTGATGGGTGGCATGGATGGGTGGCACGGATGAGCAATGATAGGTACCAGATAGATGGCACTGATATGTGGCACTGGTAGGTTATACTGATGGGCACTGATAGATGACACTGATGTGCAGCAGCACTGTCCAGGCACTGATTGTGGGCACTGATAGGTGGCACTGTGGGCACTGACAGGTGGCACTGTGGGCACTGACAGGTGGTGCTGATGGGCACTGACAGGCGGCACTTGTTGGGGGCCACAGGTGGGCACTGAGGAGCTGATGTCCCGTTCACTGCCACCGGTGATCGCTTTTTTTTTCTCCACGCGCTGTCAGCACGAGGAGAAAAAATTGCCGGTTACCGGCTGTGTTGACATCACGTGATCAGCTGTCGTTGTCTGACAGCTGATCACGTGGTAAGGGGTCGGGATCGACCCCTTACTCCGATCTGTGATCCAGCGAGTCTCATAGACTCGCTGATCACAGAGTGCGAAGCACGCGACCTTCAGGGGGCGCGCAGGCCGCTCGTGCACAGGACGACGTCTATTGACGTCGTCCCGGCAAGGCAGGTCCTTGCTGTAGCCGTCATTCTGCTATAGGGCAGATCTCTAGAGGTTAAAGAACATAAAGTAATATTTTTTGGAATACTGGTTAAAAGAAACAACCCTGCTCTGTTTTTTTTAATCTTAGGCCGCGTACACACGCGCGGACTGTTCGCCCAACTTTGTCCGTCCAACAGTTTCGGCAAACAGTCCGCTCAAACTTAGCATGGACGGACATGGCCACACACGACGGACGAACAGTTTGCTGAAACCGTGCGCGATGACGTTTCGGCACGCACGACGGATCGAAAATTTCGACGTCCAATACACTGCAATGCAACCTTCCGACGTGGAAATCCTTTCTGAGCATGCGCGAGACTTAGTTGGCCGAACAAGCCTACACACGAGCGAACAGTCCGCTGAAACCTTGTTTCAGCGGACAGTTTTTCGGAATTTCCGTAAGACCTTGTTCGTCCAACTGTTCGCTGAAACTGTCCGCTGAAGCCCCACACACGAGCGGACTGTCCGCCCAAACACTGTTCAGCGGACAAGGATGGGCGAACAGTCCGCCCGTGTGTACGCGGCCTTAGGGTTATGAACGTATAAAAATGTAAAAAAAAAAAAAAAAAAAAAAAAAAAAAGCTTTGTTTACTTTTGTTTCATTTTTAATACTGCAGTCTGATGATTCCAATATTTATTTGCAAGTTGAAGATTATTTTGAACGTAGTTTCCAGCTTGTATGCGATTACTGACTGATATGCCATAGCTGACTGATTGCCAGTGGTCAGTGGGGACCTGAGCTGTCAGTGATATCCCCGAGATTGGGGGCCACCAGCTGGTTGGTTGGTGGCTATTAAGGAGGGGAATTTATAAATGTATCCCAAGAATCGGGCATTGTGCTGGGGAACGTTTATTTGTAGATGGAGGGTAGGAAGGGGTAAATTAAAGATGGGATACTACCAACTGATATTTCATATGTACCTCTTGGTATGGTTGTATGGTATAAGTATGGTATATAGTACCCTTAGTAAAAAATAAAAATAAATATCATGCGCCGGAGACATTAGAAGCAGGAAAACAGATATTGGGATAAGACTGTGTGGGCGAGCTGTATTTGTTTTTTACTTTCGGTGGGCGCTGGGCATACATTTCTTGCAGAATGTGGATGTATGGACGGATGTACGTCATGATTTTTTTTTTAAGGGCATAAAAACCACCTTTGTATTTGTTTAATGTTTAAATTTTTTTGTGAATGAGTAGGGTTACTTATTTATTCACATTGGAGGTTCGGATCTGGGGCCACCTTATTATTAAAGGGTATTTCCAGGTTTCAATAAGCCCCCCTCCTGCAGACCCCCACTACCACCAGGCCAGGGTTGTGGGAAAGAGGCCCTCATCAGCCTGAAATTAATTATAGTAGACCTTATGCTATTTTTTGGTTTGTGTGGGTGCCCCCCATTAACATGTACAGCTGGTTTAAGGACAAGGTCATCCAGCACCCAGGGCAAAGATGCCAAACTGTGCCACCCCACCTTCACTTAGGGTTAGCAGTGATGTTGCTGTCACCTGTCAGCCTTTTAACAGAAGCAACCGGCACCGGAAACCCGCATCCCTACAATAAACCATAGCGCCCAGGGCAGCCGTCCCTCCTGCCCACCCTTTGTCCCGGCCTTGTGTATAGCAGACTATCTAGGATAAAGGTCTGGTATACAAACAGAACGGTCTGTTTACAAACAGAAGGAAGCAGCTGGGAGCTGTCATTTTTCTGGCAATTTCAACACTCCTTTTTCTCTGTAATAGTCATCGTTGTTGCAGTCATTTGTATACATTGCATAGAAATGGCACTTCAAAGAGAGGGTAAAAGCCTCCCCCCCAGGCGTGTTATTTCATGGAGGTTTGCATTTTTTTAATGCTTCACTTTAAGATGAATTTCTGGTATGGAAATTTTATACATAGTTACTTTGACCCAGCTTGAACCAATGAAACTATGTAAATATAATGCCCTTGGAAACTGGAAATCACTAAAATAGGCAGTGCTGCTTCAGTGATCTCCGCTTGTTTCCAGCCCTGCTGTATTCTACACACAGGGATTCAGACACTCGACATGCCACCAATTAGGGAATACCTTGCATTTTCTGAATGAATGCAAAGTGTTCTCTGATTGGATGACAGGGAGAGGCATCTCAGGGAGAAGCAAGTAAGAGACGGAAGCTATTGGCTACTGGCTATTGAACTTCCTTTTTATAGTCCCGTCGTACGTGTTGTACGTCACCGCATTCTTGATGGCCGGACTTTGGTGTGATCGTGTGTACGCAAGACAGTTTCAGCGGAATTCCATCGGAAAAACCTTCAGAGCTTATTCCGACGGGAAAACTGGTCCTGTGTACAGGGCATTAGACTGGGACCCATTAAAGTTCATGTGCGTGTGTAAAGGCAGGTGTCCCAATATTTTTGGTAATATAGTGTACTTACAGCATAGCCAGCTAACATTTTATTGTAATTTGCAAAGAGTAATGCTCATTTTTGTCTAGGGGAACATTAAAGGGCAGAAGTATTTATATCACACTCCCCCGACAGCTGACGCTCTCCTCTTCCTTTCAATATTACAGGTGGTTGGTGACACCTTGGTGTCCTCCTTTACAGCGTAGGAATGCCGGACCTACATTGTACTTGATGACCTTAAGAGTGTCTGTCACAGATGGAACTCCAAAAAAAGAAACAGCTTTGTTTAAAAAGCAAAAAAATGAAAAAGGTGATCAAATACCACCAAAAGAAAGCTCTATTTGTGAAAAAAAAGGACATACATTTTATTTGTTAAAATAATGCAGTGCCGTATTGCAAAAAATGGCTTGGTCATTAAGGGGGTAAATCTTCTGGAGGTCAAGTGGTTAAAAATGTTATTCTTCTTATTCTTTAATATTCTTTTATTATTCTTTTTTTATTTCCTTTTACTTAGCCCTTTTGTGCCAAGAGGTCATTGATGCCTAGATTGCTAGGCCAAATGTAGCAGTGTCAGCACGCGTTTCTTAAAAGGCTGACTAATTTGCATACCTAAATAATTTGAAAGAACATAAAATGATATTTTTTGGAATACTGGTTAAAAGAAAAAACCTTGCTCTGTTTTTTTTTTTTTTTTTTATCTTAGGGTTGTGAGGGTTAACATTAAAGGCCAGAAGTATTTATATCACACTCCCCCGACAGCTGACGCTCTCCTTTTTCTTTCAATATTACAGGTGGTTGGTGCAGGGGTGGGACTGACAACTCATGGGGCCCCCAGGCAATAGGAGATTATGGAGCCCCTGGGCAATAGGAGAAGATTATGGGGCTCTCGGGCAATAGGAGATCATGGGGCCCCTGGGCAATAGGAGATTATGGAGCCCCCGGGCAATAGATTATTGTGCCTCACATTATACACACACACATACAGTATACACACACAGACGCACAATATACACACACAGTATACACACACAGAATACACATACGCACACTGAAAAGGTACTGGAGAGGCGGGGCAGCTATAATCTTGGGATTAAAAAAAAAAAAAAAACACAGATTTTTACATACTGTCCCTGGTTTTATTGAGGCTGGCAACCCTGATGGGGCACCTTGGTGGCATGGGGCCCTCGGGCAGTGCATGAATGGCCAGTGTGCCCATGGGTTGGTGACGCCTTGGTGTCCTCCTTTACAGCGTAGGAATGCTGGACCTACAAAAATCTAATTTTAACATCATCTCTATGTGTTTTTCCCTTTCTTCTTCTTTTTTTTTTGTAGAATCGTTGTCTCTCCTTAGTGATTATACTCTATTTCCCCTGAGGAAGCCATTTTTATGGCGAAACATGTAGGGAAGGACTGATTGGATAGCACTTTAAGGCTACTACCACCCTGAACCCAACATATTACAAATTATGTGCTTCCCGGAAAAAGGAGAGAATACAATTACTTTGATATTAATTTATTCTATTTATGTATTTGTGGTATTTTGTGCTATTTTGTTCATGAATTAATAAACTTTAAAAAAAAAAAATAAAAAAAAATATATATTTTTAAATTTAAATTTGTCAACTTTCATTGAGGCACCGCGATAATCCCTTTTTCTTTCTCTTTAAATTATTGCTTTTGTTGTTAAAAAAAAAAAAAAGAAGATTTACATACTTCAGTATCAGAACTGATCTTAGATATCGGAGGAAGGGGAGCTCCATATAAAATAGTGTTAAAAGTGCTATATTTACACAAGAACGAATGATACAGTCCCCACAGCTCCAATCTCAGCCTACCCCCTGTCCTGCTGGTCACAGATCAGGGTTTTTTTTTTTTTATTTTTTTTTTTTTAAGATGACCCCCACTTTAATTTTTTTTTTTTTTTATTTCACAAATAATAGATACACCACAGATGACTGAAACAGTTTTAAAATCAGAGACAAAAAGGTCAATTCTTTATCAAATAAAGCAGCAGTCATGTGAAATACTATTATCCCAACCTTCATATCTCATTTCAACCTGTTCCCAAAAATCAATAGACACAATTATTATTTAATCCAGTTTATACCTCCCCCTTATCCCGTTTCATAGGATATCGCTATACAACGTAATCCTTTTCAGAGCTGTTATTTCTAATTGTGATTGGAAAAAAAAAACAAAAAAAACAAAAAAAAAAAAACAAGTAGCTTCTTTTCACTTCGGATTAGTTAAAAAAAAAAAGAAAAAAAAGAAAAAAAGAAAAAAAAAAACCTTCAGTGATCAAATATTTTCTCATAAGATTAATCAGCCGTTTTAATCTTTATCTGAATTCCCTGTAATGACTGAGACTCATGTAAACAATCTCAAGGGGTTGAAAAAAAAAAAGAAAAAAAAAAGTAGTATATATGGCCTTCATTATTCATTCATTTATATTTCAAAGCCAGTTCTTTGATGTCTGAGACACTTTCATTTACCTTCTTCAGAGCGAGTGGGTGCTTCATATAGACCCTTCAGATGTTACGTTTTACTTTTGTTCATAAGTAGCACTTTGCTTGTTTTATCATAAGGCGTGTGCCGTGTCTTTAGGTGACCAAAGTCAGATTAGGGCTTTGACTAAGTACACAGACATTGGCTTGTGGCTGAACTTGCTTTCTTCACAATAAAAAAAGTTGGTGTAAATGTGAAGCCCCAAAAACTCAGAAGCAGCTCAAAGCTGAAATTCCTTCAGCAATGCAAATACAACTCCAAGCAACTCTGATTTAGGTCTAAGTAACTCAGTTGCAGCTGAAAGTACAGTATGTTGCATTTGACTCGTCTGATGACCATAGACACTATATTGTCAAAAGTACTGTGACGCCTGCCTTTACATGCACATGAACTTTAATGGCATCTCAGTCTTAGTCCGTAGGGTTCAATATTGAGTTGGCTCTGCCTTTTGCAGGTATAACAGCTTCAACTTTTATGGGAAAGCCGTCCACAAGGTTTAGAAGTTTCGTAGTCTTCCCAGAAGGGTTGAAGCTGTTGAAGCTGCAAAGGGTTGACCAACTCAATATTAAACCCTACGGACTTAAGCCGCGTACACACGGGCGGACTGTCTGTCCAACTTAGTCCGCTGAAACACATTTCAGTGGACAGTCCGCTCGTGTGTGGGCTTCAGTGGACTTTTTCAGCGGACAGTCTGGCGGACTAAGTCTTTCGGAATTTCCGTAATATTGTCCATCCAACTTTGGTTTCAGCGGACAGTCCGCTCGTGAGTAGGCAAGTTGGACGGACTAAGTATGGCGCATGCTCAGAAAGGATTTACACGGCCAAAGGTTGCATTGCTGTGTATTGGACGTCGTATTTCTAGTCCCGTCGTACGTGCTGTACAAGTAGGAAGGACTGTCCGTCGGATTGTCTAACGGACTTAGTTGGCCAGACAGTTCGCCCGTGTGTACGCGGCTTAAGACTGGAATGCCATTAAAGTTCATGTGTGTGTAAAGGCAGGCGTCCCAATACTTTGTTAATATAGTGTTGAGTGCAAGGCAATAAGTTAAAGGATGGTAGTAAAATCATGGCTCTACCTCCTATTTTTACAGCCCCCCAACTGCAAGAGTAAACAAGGCCTTACAGTCACAAGTCAGGAAGATCCTGCCAGAAACAGGTGTCCTGAACTTGCTGTTGTGCAATCACCCATTGACACCAGGCACGCTATTTATACCAGACTATCACACTGCTGTCTGCTCTACAGTGTTACATGTGTCTTGATTCCTGAAAACCTGTTCTAGAACTTTACCCAGCTTGCCTCCGACCATCCCTGTCATCTGCCTGCATCCGACCCTGGCTTGTCAGACTTCTCTCCTGCCTGCTCCTCCTGTACCTTCACTGTCTGCCTGATTACCGAACCGGCTTGTTTGACCCTCCAGTTCCAAGATCCTGGTTCCGGCTTCCAGCCTGCTGTCCAGCTACTCTCTGTGGTCCAGTTCCAAGATCCTGGTTCCGGTTTCCAGCCTGCTGTCCAGCTCCTGTCTGTGGTCCAGTTCCAGTATCCTGGTTCCAGCTTCCAGCCTGCTGTCCAGCTCCAGTCTGTGGTCCAGTTTCAATATCCTGGTTCCAGCTTCCAGCCTGGTGTCCAGCTCCAGTATGTGGTGCTGTTCTAATATCCTGGTTCCAGCTTCAAGCCTGCTATCCAGCTCCAGTATGTGGTCCTGTTCTAATATCCTGGTTCCAGCTTCCAGCCTGGTGTCCAGCTCCAGTCTGTGGTTCAGTTCCAGTATCCTGGTTCCAGCTTCCAGCCTGTTGTCCAGCTCCAGTCTGTGGTCCAGTTCCAATATCCTGGTTCCAGCTTCCTGCCTGCTGTCCAGCTCCAGTATGTGGTCCTGTTCTAATATCCTGGTTCCAGCTTCCAGCCTGCTGTCCAGCTCAAGTCTGTGGTCCACTTCCAAAATCGTGGTTCCAGCTTCCAGCCTGCTGTCCAGCTCCAGTCTGTGGTCCAGTTCCAATATCCTGGTTCCAGCTTCCAGCCTGCTGTCCAGCTCCAGTATGTGGTCCTGTTCTAGTATCCTGGTTCCAGCTTCCAGCCTGCTGTCCAGCTCAAGTCTGTGGTCCACTTCCAATATCCTGGTTCCAGCTTCCAGCCTGCTGTCTAGCTCCAGTCTGTGGTCCAGTTCCAATATCCTGGTTCCAGCTTCCAGCCTGCTGTCCAGCTCCGGTATGTGGTCCAGTTCTAGTATCCTGGTTCCAGGTTCCAGCTTGCTGTCCAGCTCAAGTCTGTGGCCCACTTCCAATATCCTGGTTCCAGATTCCAGCCTGCTGTCCAGCTCCTGTCTGAGGTCCTTCTATACAGTGTTTCCTGAACTCCAGACTAACCTCCCACTGTTGATCCTGCCAGTTACTCGTGCCACTCTTGACTCCTGTGCCTCCTGTTCATCCTATCAGGGGCCTCGTGTCGGAGCCGCAAGAGAAGCCATCCCCTGCAGATCGAGCTCGTCCACTAGGTATGTGACACACAGGGTACATTTATCAAAAAACCTTCAGGAACAGCAAAAGCCGTGATGAGTTTCTATAAGTAACATTTAGTGTGTGGGTGTCAGATTTTTGGATTCATGTCACTCTATTAGCAGATCTGTCTATACCGGAATACTACTTTACACGACAGCTGGTCTTTAAAATGATAAATCTGTACACTTGAGTTCTAAATACTTGCATCAAGAGCTTCAGAGATAAAATCTTGGTGTGTGGTACAGCGTCACTTTACTACATGTTGTTGGAAGATGAAGTGTAAGAGAACACAGCTGTCAATGAAACTCTATCTTTTGTAAAATTAAAACTTTAATAGAAACCCGCCACAAAAAAAAGAGAAAAGATCCAAATCTCTGTGGTCCTAAAAACTGCTGTATAATATAACCTGATTATAACTTTTAAAAAAATCAAAACCCTTTGTGAAATTAGTCTTTCCACCTCATGTGTCCCTCGTTTTGATCTAATACAAATAGTTGCATATAAAATGCACTTTATCTTTTAACCACTTGTTGACTGCAATATGTATATATACTACTACAAGTGTTTTACTGGGATTATGGCTGAAGATATCTCCATAACCCTGGTGCTGTTTTCCGGTCCGAACGGATCATGAAGTACGTTTTCTCCTTCACTTGATGGGCACTGATAAGGCGGTACTGACAGGCACTGATAAGGCCGTACCGATGAGGTGGCACCAATGAGGCGGCACTGGTGGGCACTGATGGGTGCCACTGATATGCAGTACTGATGGGCATTGATAGGCGGAACTGATGGGCACTCAAGGGTGGCACTGATGGGCACTGATAGGTGACATTGATGGGCACTGAAAGGCTACACTGATGGGTACTCATGGGTGGCACTGATAGGCGGCACTGCTAGGCACTGATAGGCTGCACTGCTGGGCCCTGATACATGGCACTGATGGCCACTAATGAGAATTGATACACGGTACGGACAGATTGCACTGATAGGCATCACTGATGGCACTGGCACTGGCAGGCATTGCTGATGGGCAGATTTCCATCTCCCTTGGTGGTCCAGGATGGTGTACCTTTTTAGGCACGCTGATGTACGTCGGCAGAATGGCACAGGCAGGCAAATTGGCGTACAGGTACGTCCATTTGAAATTGGCGCCCTGCCATCGCGTGCCCCCGTGAGTCCGGTCGCGGGTCCCGCGGACTCGATCGCCGCGGACATACCCGCGATCGGCTCACGGGGAGGCTGAACGGGGAGGTGCCAATGTAAACAGCATCTCCCCGTTCTGCCTAGCAACAAGTGACACTGATCTCTGCTCCCTGTGATTGGAGCAGAGATCAGTGTTCACTACCACAAAGCCCAGCCCCTCACAGTTAGTAACACGCCCCTAAGACACACTTAACTCCTGCACTGCCACCCCCTGGTTAACCCCTTCACTGCCAGTGTCATTTACACAGGAATCAGTGCATTTGTATAGCTCTGATTGCTGTATAAATGACAATGGTCTCAAAAAGGTGTCAAAAATGTCCGATGTGTCCGCCATAATGTCGCAGTCACAATAAAAATCGCTTGAAAAAAAATTGATTAATAAAAATGCCATAAAACTATCCTCTATTTTGTAAACGCTATAAATTTTGCGCAAACCGATCAATAATTTCTTATTGCGATTTTTTTTACCAAAAATATGTAGAAGAATATGTATCAGCCTAAGTGGAGGAACATTTTTTTTTTTTTATATTTTTTTGGGGGATATTTATTATAGCAAAAAGTAAAAAATAATGTGTTTTTTTCAAAATTGACGCTCTATTTTTGTTCATAGCGCAAAAAATAAAAACCGCAGGGGTGATAAAATACCACCAAAAGAAAGCTCTATTTCTGGGGAAAAAAGGACGTCAATTTTGTTTGGGAGCCACGTCGCACGACCGCACAATTGTCAGTTAATAGCAAAAAGTGGTCTGGTCTTAAGCCAGCAAAATGGTCCGGTCTGAAAGTGGTTAACTAATCATTTATTTTAAAAATTCTTCTTTAAGGGGGCGTGGCGGGGGCGTGTCCTATGGCTACATCTCAAAAAGTTGGGAGGTATGTACATGAACAAAAGAGTACATGAACTTCTTTTTTGGCAGATTACAGCTGTTTTATTGCTTTTACATTGGTGACATTTTAACCTTGAAAGCGCCTATAAAAAAAAAACGCTGAAAAACTCAGCAAAAACTCAGCAAAAAAGCCTGAAAAAAGTTTGAAAAACACCTGTAAAATAGCAACGCCTGGATGTTAAAGGAGCTTTACAATTGTTAGGCATACAGTTAACCCCTTGATTGCCCTATCCCAGCCAATGTCATTAGTACAGTGTACAGTATTATCACTGATCCCTGTATTAGTCCCAATAGCGATTAGACATGTGCCCTGCTGTTCGTTTTTGTTTAATTTGTTTTTGTTTGTTTTTTTCCATTTTTCGGGTCATTCGTTATGATTGAAAGTTGTAAATTCGCGAATTCGTAAATCCGAAAATTCATACATTCTTAAAATTGAAAGTTTGAAAAGTCATAATTTAGAAAATCTGAATTTTCGAAAATCCGGAAATTCTAAAATTCAGAAAATTCAGAAAATTGAAAATTTGAAAATTCATAAATTCGAAAGTCTGGAAATTTGAAAATAAGAAAACCCCAAAATTCGAAAGAACGAAAATCCAAAAATTTGAAATAATAACGAACTATCTAATAATAACTATTAAATTATAGGTATTGGAATTTCCTTTCAAATTTGGCTGTTAGTCAATGTAACGAATACAAATTTATCAAATTACTTTTCATTAGAATTTCCTTTCAAATTTAGCTGTTAGGCCGCGTACACACGGGCGGACTGTTCGCCCAACCTTGTCCGCTGAACAGTGTTTGGGCGGACAGTCCGCCCGTGTGTGGGCTTTCAGCGGACAGTTTTAGCGGACAGTTGGACGGACAAAGTCTTTCGGAAATTCCGAAAAACTGTCCGCTGAAACTGTGTTTGAGCGAACAGTCCGCCCGTGTGTAGGCTACTTTCGAAATGAGCAAACTGTTCCCGCTCGGAAAGTCCGCCCATTTCGAGCGCGTGTACAGGTAGGCGGGGCCCGCGAAGGAGACGTCGCGGGCTCCGCCGCCTGGAATGGGCTTAAAGGGGAACCCCAACGCCGAAAAAAATCGGCGTGGGGGTTCCCCCAAAGTCCACACCAGACCCTTGCCCGAGCACGCTACCCGGCCGGCCAGGAAAGGGGGGCGAGCGAGCGCGCCCCCCCTCCTGAGCCGTACCAGGCCGCGTGCCCTCAACATGGGGGGTGCCTTGGGGAAGGGGGGGCCGCGCGGCCCCCCCACCCCAAAGCACCTTGTCCCCATGTTGATGAGGACAAGGGCCTCTTCCCAACAACCCTGGCCGTTGGTTGTCGGGGTCTGCGGGCGGGGGGCTTATCGGAATCCGGGAGCCCCCTTTAAGAAGGGGGCCCCCGGATACCGGCCCCCCACCCTATGTGAATGAGTATGGGGTACAATGTACCCCTACCCATTCACCTGTGAAATAAAGTACAAAAAAAAACACAACACAGGGAAAAAATATTTTATTGCACAGCTCCGGGGGTCTTCCGTCTTCGGGGGTCTTCTCGCCGGACTCCTCCGCTATCTGTGTGTAGCTCTTTTGCTAGCGGAGGAGTCCGGCTTTCTTCCTCCCCGCCGCCGGCCTCTTCTCCCGACTTCGGGGGTCTTGTCCCCCTCTTCGGTTCTTCTGCCGGGCCACCGCGCCTTCTTGTAGCTCTTTTGCAGGCGGTGGCCCGGTCTTCTGTCGCCGCTGCCTTCCGTTCTTCTGTCGCCGCCTTCGGTTCTTCTGCCGGGCCACTGCGCCTTCTTGTAGCTCTTTTACAGGCGGTGGCCCGGTCTTCTGTCGCCGCTGTCGTCGCCGCCGCCGCCGCCTTCCGTTCTTGTTCTTCTTCTTGTTGTTCTTCTTCTTCTCCTGGAGATGTTGACTCGACGAGCTCTCCGGCCGGAATGCCAGAGCCGCGCTCCGCTGCCACTTATATAGTGACAATGGGGCGGTGTCACATGGTATATGTCACATGGGTTGGTCACATGGGTTGATGTCACATGGGGACTATGACATCGTAAGGGGGCGGGGTCACCATGTGACCAACCCATGTGACATATACCATGTGACACCGCCCCATTGTCACTATATAAGTAGCAGCGGAGCGTGTCCCTGGCATTCCGGCCGGAGAGCTCGTCGAGTCAACATCTCCAGGAGAAGAAGAAGAAGAACAAGAAGAAGAACAAGAATGGAAGGCGGCGGCGGCGGCGACGACAACGACAGCGGCGACAGAAGACCGGGCCACCGCCTGTAAAAGAGCTACAAGAAGGCGCGGTGGCCCGGCAGAAGAACCGAAGGCGGCGACAGAAGAACGGAAGGCAGCGGCGACAGAAGACCGGGCCACCGCCTGCAAAAGAGCTGCAAGAAGGCGCGGTGGCCCGGCAGAAGAACCGAAGAGGGGGACAAGACCCCCGAAGTCGGGAGAAGAGGCCGGCGGCGGGGAGGAAGAAAGCCGGACTCCTCCGCTAGCAAAAGAGCTACACACAGATAGCGGAGGAGTCCGGCGAGAAGACCCCCGAAGACGGAAGACCCCCGGAGCTGTGCAATAAAATATTTTTTCCCTGTGTTGTGTTTTTTTTGTACTTTATTTCACAGGTGAATGGGTAGGGGTACATTGTACCCCATACTCATTCACATAGGGTGGGGGGCCGGTATCCGGGGGCCCCCTTCTTAAAGGGGGCTCCCGGATTCCGATAAGCCCCCCGCCCGCAGACCCCGACAACCAACGGCCAGGGTTGTCGGGAAGAGGCCCTTGTCCTCATCAACATGGGGACAAGGTGCTTTGGGGTGGGGGGGCCGCGCGGCCCCCCCTTCCCCAAGGCACCCCCCATGTTGAGGGCACGCGGCCTGGTACGGCTCAGGAGGGGGGGCGCGCTCGCCCCCCTTTCCTGGCCGGCCGGGTAGCGTGCTCGGGCAAGGGTCTGGTGTGGACTTTGGGGGAACCCCCACGCCGATTTTTTTCAGCGTTGGGGTTCCCCTTTAAGCCCATTCCAGGCGGCGGAGCCCGCGACGTCTCCCTCGCGGGCCCCGCCTACCTGTACACACTCTCGAAATGGGCGGATTTGCCTCCTCCTTACGTGGGCGAGTCCGTTCATTTCAAAAGTTGAGCGAACTGTTTGGCAAACAGTTCGCTGAAACAGTCCGCTCGTGTGTGGGCAAGTCCGCTCATGCAAATTTTGAGCGGACTGTTTGCCGAAACTGTTTGACGAACAAGGTTGGGCAAACAGTCCGCGCGTGTGTACGCGGCCTTAGAGAACGTAACGAATACAAATTTATCTGAAGTTACGAATCACCCGAAATAACGAATGCTGCATCTAAACAAATGGAACAGAATTAATTAATAATAATAATAATAATTATAAAAAATATTTTTATTATGATTATTATTATTGTTTATTATTATTAATTCGTTATG
Source organism: Lithobates pipiens (assembly GCF_037356315.1). Taxonomy (NCBI): domain Eukaryota; kingdom Metazoa; phylum Chordata; class Amphibia; order Anura; family Ranidae; genus Lithobates; species Lithobates pipiens. The sequence continues at coordinate 21,933,614 of NW_027507825.1, forward strand.
TTCCATTCGTTTAGATACGGCATTCATTATTTCGGATAATTCATAACTTCAGATAAATTTGTATTCGTTATGTTCTCTAACAGCTAAATTTGAAAGGAAATTCTAATACCAATAATTTAATAGTTAGTAATAGTTAAGTTATTATTAGTTAGTTATTATTTCAGATTTTAAAATTTTCTGATTTTTTGAATTTCCGAATTTTCGAATATTCGAATTTACCAGTATTCAAATTTACGAATTTTCGAATACTCGTATTTACGGGTTTTCGTTCATTTGGATATTTCCGAATTAACGAATTTGTCGAAACTCATAAAAAAACTAATTTGGAACAAAAACGAATTTCACATGTCTACTAGCAATGTCAGTTAGTCCGTTAGTGCCCCCCCCCCACCTGTTTGAAGAGGTTGAGTGGTGTCATATTTTTGGGGCCCAGCAGCGAGTTGCTAGTATCAGTGCTGCTGTCAGTGCTCTCTATCTCGGTGCTGGTGTCAGTGCTCTATATCACGGTGCTGGTGTCAGTGCTCTATATCACGGTTCTGGTGTCAGTGCACTCTATCACGGTGCTGGTGTCAGTGCTCTATATCTCGTTAGTGTTACAAAGTCTCAGGTGTGAATGGGGAGCAGGTGTGGGAAATTTGGTGTTATCACTTTCACTCTCTCATGCTGGTCACTGGAAGTTCAACATGACCTCCTGGCAAAGAACTCTCTGAGGATCTGAAAAATTTTTTTTTTTGCTTTACATAAAGGTGGTATAGGCTATAAGAAGATTGCCAAGACCCTAAAACTGAGCTGCAGCACGGTGGCCAAGACCATACAGCGGTTTAACAGGACAGGTTTCACTCAGAACAGGCCTCGCCATGGTCGAATAAAGAAGTTGAGTACACGTGCTCAGCGTCATATCCAGAGGTTGTCTTTGGGATATAGACGTATAAGTGCTGCCAGCATTGCTGCAAAGGTTGCAAGGGTGGGGGGTCACCCTGTCAGTACTCAGACCATGCTCCACACACGGCATCAAATTGGTCGGTATGGCTGTTGTCCCAGAAGGAAGCCTCTTCTATAGATGATGCACAAGAAAGCCTGCAAACAGTTTGCTGAAGACAAGCAGACTAAGGACATGGATTACTGGAACCATGCCCTGTGGTCTGATGAGACCAAGATAAACGTATTTGGTTCAGATGGTGTCAAACGTGTTTGGCAGCAACCATTTGAGGAGTACAAAGACAAGTGTGTCTTGTCTACAGTCAAGCATGGTGGTGAGAGTGTGATGGTCTGGGACTGCATGAGTGCTGCCAGCACTGAGGAGCTACAGATCATTGAGAGAACCATGAATGCCAACATGTACTGTGACATACTGAAGCAGGGCATGATCCCCCTCCCTTCAGAGACTGGGCCGCAGGGCAGTATTCCAACATAACGACCCCAAACACACCTCCAAGATGACCACTGCCTTGCTCACCTTTGTTGTGCACCCCAACCCAAGCTTAGGGTAAAGGTTGGTAAAGGGGATGGACTGGCCATGCATGTCTCCAGACCTAAACCCTATTGAGCATCTGTGGGACATCCTCCAATGGAAGGTGGAAAAGCACAAGGTCTCCAACATCCACCAGCTCTGTGATGTCGTCATGAAGGAGGGGAAGAGGACTCCAGTGGCGACCTGTGAAGCTCTGGTGAACTTCATGCCCAAGGGGGTTAAGGCAGTCCTGGAAAATAATGGTGGCCACACAAAATATTGACACTTTGGACCCAATTTGGACATTTTCACTTAGGGATGTACTCACTTTTGTTGCCAGCAATTTAGACATTAATGGCTGTGTGTTGAGTTATTTTGAGGGGACAGCAAATTTACACTTAAGTTATACAAGCTGTACACTCACTACTTTACATTGTAGCAAAGTGTCATTTCTTCAGTGTTGTCACATGAAAAGATAGAATAGATAGATAATAGATAATAGATAGATAGAATAAAATACTTCCAAAAATGTGAGGGGTGTACTCACTTTTGTGAGATACTGTATATTTTTTTTAATACTTTTCTAGATGCCTTTAGGCCAATTATGTGACAAGTGTGGTTCTTCTTCTCTTCGGATCCTCCCCAGCAGTAGGCTGCCCTTGATAAAACAGATAGCTGGTGATACCCCCCCCCCCCCACTCGTCCAGTGAGGGTTCATGACCCCCTGCAGTCAGAGTATGTCTTTAGTCATCCAGTCTGAATGAATGCCCTGTAAGCCCTTGTACACACGGTTCGGAGATTCCGACGGAATGTTTCCTATCGGACCATTTTGTCGGGTATTCCAACTGTGTGTGGTCTGAATCGGACTGTTTCCATCGGAATATCCGACGGACCAAGTTTTGCAACTTGCCGGTAAAATTTTCCGACAAAATGCTCCTATCGGACATACTCCGATCATGTGAAGCCTACTCCGACGGACAAAGTGCCACGCATGCTCAGATCAAATTCCTAGACCAAAGCTATTGGCTACTAGCCTGAACGTAGTCCCGTCGTTACAAAATAACGTCATCGCGTTATGTACAATCGGATTTTCCGACAACTTAGTCCGACCGTGTGTATGCAACATCACTTCCGGACCTCTTCCGGAATTAATCCGTCAGAATTACTCCGACGGATTTGGTCGTCGGAATCTCCGACCGTGTGTACAAGGGCTAAGACTGAGGACCTCTTGTGTCAAAAAGCAATTACTGTATGCGGGGGGGGCAGCACCAGATGGGTGGTGAGTATTGTAGCTTCTATTTTTTATTTAAAAAAAGAAAAATTTAGCCTAGAGTTGTGCTTTAAGGAAAACACACTGCAAGCTTCACTCATTCACAGGACAACACAATGAGGTTTCGCGTGCAAAAGTGCAAAATGATGGTAACCGCAACTTGCTTTTCTCTGACTGCATCCTCTCGCAGACAGGCACAAAGAGTGAGTGAAAGCAGCAATCCTGGTAACAGCGATCGGTGCAAGGCCTCTTAAAGTGTATTTTATTCCTTTTAGATGAACAAACGATTGTATTTCTATGACACAATATATTATTTAACACAAACCACACATTATTGCAAGAAAGTAATCCAGCATTCAAATTAAATAAATTATCTTTTATCATATTGCCTTTGGTATTGTTAGCAGGATAGGCAATTAAACTACTAATATGATATTATCGCTGGGGAAATCTGCATTTGCGTGCAAAGTAAAGGAAATTAGAATATGTAAAAAGCACCTCTAGAGGCAAACTCCTAAATGGCTCAGCTCTATTGTTTCAGACTTACTCTCTGATTTAAAATTTAGACCAGTACGAAAAAAAAAATTGGAGACTTTGGATTCTACAGGGTGTTTTTCTTGTGATAAATGATAAGAACGAATGCTGGGGAAATACTAACACGTCACTATGGACTATGTTCACTGCGATTCTGCCTTCAATTTAAATGGAAATTTTCACTGACCTGTAGTTGATCTAATCAGGTTTTATTAAACAGATTTATGTACAGTAAAAAAAAAAAAAAAAAAAAAAAAAAAAAAAAATCCGCATAGCTGAGATGGGAAAATTAGCTTGAACAATTTAGATTCATACTAAATATTGACATCACCAGGGACCAAAAGGAACGTGGTTATGTTGATTGATTAAATCATTTCAAATTCTGGAAATATCACATGATTTATTTTAGTATCACAGTAATAATGGACCTTTCTATCAAGGGGGTTGAAGGAAAAACTCCATTTGTGGCCTTATTAAAATGTAAGTATTGTGTATTGTCACTGAGTACTTAAATTTAAAGTAAAAAAAAAAAAAATATTGCTTAAAATTCACAAAAAAAAAAAGAAAAAAATAATAATTGGAAAACATTTTTTTTTTACTCACCTCTAATTGCCTGTTGCTAGCCACTTCAGCCCCAAGCCATTTTGCTGGTCAAAGACCAGACCACTTTTTGCGATTCGGCGCTGCGTCGCTTTAACTGACAATTGCGCGGTCGTGCGACGTGGCTCCCTAAACAAAATTGACGTCCTTTTTTTTCCCACAAATAGAGCTTTCTTTTGGTGGTATTTGATCACCCCTGCGGTTTTTATTTTTTGCGCTATTAACAAAAATAAAGCGCCAATTTTGAAAAAAACGCATTATTTTTTACTTTTTGGTATAATAAATATCCCCCAAAAATATATAAAAAAAATGTTTTTTTCCCTCAGTTTAGGCCGATATGTATTCTTCTACATATTTTTGGTAAAAAAAAAATCGCAATAAGCGATTATTGATTGGTTTGCGCAAAAGTTATAGCGTTTACAAAATAGGGATAGTTTTATTGCATTTTTATTAATAATTTTTTATTATTATTTTTTTACTAGTAGTGGTGGCGATCAGCGATTTTCATTGTGACTGTGACATTATGGCGGACACATCGGACATTTTTGACACATTTTTGGGACCATTGTCACTTATACAGTAATCACTGCTATATAAATGCAGTGATTCCTGTGTAAATGACACTGGCAGTGAAGGGGTTAACCAGTGGGTGGCAGTGTAGGGGTTAAGTGATCCTAGGGATGTGTTACTAACTGTGGGGGGGGGTTGGGCTTTCATTTAGTGAACACTGATCTCTGCTCCAATCACATGGAGCAGAGATCAGCGTCACTAGTTGCTAGGCAGAATGGGGAAATGCTGTTTACACGGCATTTCCTCCATTCTGCCGTCCCGTGAGACGATCGCGGGTATGCCCGCGGTGATCGAGTCCGCAGGACCCGCGACTGGACTCATGGAGGTCCCGACCAGCACGCGAGCGCGCCGCCGATATGTGATAATGTTCCTGTTCCTCCACAACCTCTCCAGCAGTCTGGCGATGTCCCAGATGTAAATTTTGCTATGCGGTATGGGTTGAAATGCCAGCGCAGCAAAATCTTTTGGTGTAGTTCCCATAGGCCAGCACCTCTAGTAGATGCATAGGTTATTTTAAGAGCTTTCTGCCATTTGTTCTCGGTGTAGTTTTCCCCAAAGTCCTTCTCCCAGGCTTGTATGTTGGAAGTTTTTTTTAAACGATTGTTTGTTCTGTAAGTGTTTGTAAAGTAAGGACGTGCCTTTAAGTCTTGTATTTGTATTTGTATAGTATAGGGCTATTTGCCAGGGTAGAAGGGTGGTGAGTTTATTATGTCATTTTAGTAGGTGGGATAATTGGATGTATTTGAAAAAATATGGATGATGGGATAGAATATTCTATTTGGAAGGCTCACAAGGATTGCTGGTCCCACAAATAGATCTTCTAGGAGAAGATTTTTGGTGGTACACCAAGTATTCAGGGACATGTCAGGTATCGGGAGGGCTATGGCTGTGATTGGTAATTTTTCAGAGGTGTGAGGGTACTTTTATTCACTACTGTCTTGTGAAGGTATTGCCAAGCTTCTATAGATGCTTGCATGGTGGGATTGAGCGTTGGAGTTTTGGATGTGCGGAAAGGGCTAGTTATCAGATAGACATATAAGTTTCCCCCTGGCACTTGGGTCTTTTCGAGTTGAGCCCACAGAGCGTTAGTATGAGGGACACACCTGTCTTAATTTGTGCTAGGATTGTTGCAGCATGATAATCCTGTATGTGTGTATGTCCCACCCCGCCTGCTTGTTTAAGGTTAATGAGCCTGTGGTAGGCACAATGTGCCTTTTTCCCCTTCCATAGGAATTTATTCAGCTCAGATTGTGCTTGTTGGAAAAATGTTTTAGGGACTGAGATAGGTAGAGTCCTGAATAGGTATAAAAATTGTGGGAGAATTTGCATTTTAAATGCAGCTAGTCTACCTGACAAGGATAGCTCATATTTCCCTAAATTATCAAATTTGGGGCATAGGGTATGTAGGAAGTAGATGTAATTTCCTTTAACCAGATCAGATAGTCTAGGAATGAGAGTAATTCCTAAGTAGCCTATGCCCTTTTCTTTCCACGTGTAGGGTAATCTAGTGCTGATGTCCCTTCTAATATCACTGGTTAGACCAAGTCTTAGTAGGTATGACTCATTAACATTATAGTATGATGCAGTGTTAAACAATTGCAAAGCCTGGTGCACGGAAGCCAAGGAGGATGTAACGTCCATCAACATCAATATGATATCATCCGCAAATAAGCTGATGGTATGCATCCTACCTTCCACACAGAATCTCTTAATTTTTGGGTGTTGGCGGATATATTTGGCCATAGGTTCCACGCGTAAATTAAAAATGAGCGGAGATAAGGGGCACCCCTGACGGGTTCCGTTTTTTTATATTAAATGGGGTTGAAAACATGCCCGATATATATACCTGGGCTGAAGGTGTTGTATATAGTGCCATAATGGCTTGGAGAATCTGGCCTTGAAACCCAAATTTATGGAGAATCTGTTCTAGATAATCTCAGTGGTTTCTATTGAATGTCTTCTCTGCGTCCAAAGCTTGGAGCAAAGAAGGCGTTCTGTTTTTATTGGCAAGATGTATGATATTAATTAGGCGCCTAGTAGCATCAGCCATCTGTCATCCCTAAATCCAGATTGGTCCAAATGGACTATTGAGGGCAGAATATCCAACAGCCTGCTAGGTATCAATTTGGCGTAGATCTTCAGATCATTGTTGAGTAATGATATAGGGCGGAAGTTTTGTGGGACATTAGGGTCCTTCCCCAGCTTCGGCAACATGCAACAATCATAGCTCTGCGCATTTCAAGAAGAAGAGGAGATGGCTTGATTGTATACCTCTAAGCTCTTGTACACACGGTCGGACTTTCTGACAACAAAATCCGTCACATTTTTTCAGACGGATTTTGTCCGAAAGTGGTGTTGCATACACACGTTCGGACAAAGTTGTCTGACGGGACTACGTTGCGGCTAGTAGCCAATAGCTTTGGTGTTGTAATTTGATCTGAGCACGCGTGGCACTTTGTCCGATCGGAATTCTCTACAAACGATCGGACAAAGTCCGATCGGATCATGTTGTCGTAAAATTTTATATCCAGCTCTCAAACTTTGTTGGTAGGACATTCCGTTGGAAAAGTTCCGATGGAGCCCACACATGGTCGGATTATCCGACAACACAGTCCGATCGGACATTTTCGACTGTGTGTACAAGGGCTAATAGATTGGGGTTAGTATATCTTTAAATGTTTTGAAATATTCCCCTGTGAAGCTATCTGGGCCTGGTGACTTTTTATTAGGTAAGGAATCTATGGTCTGGGAGATTCTTGTGTTGTAAATGGGGAGTTTAATTTAGCCTTATGTTGTTCTGTAAGATGTGGAAGATTGATCTTACTGAGAAATTTAGCAATCGTGTGGGATGTAGGTTGGATCGTGTTGGGATCAAGTTTTAGGTTGTAGAGTGACTTGTAGTAGGAGCTAAAAAGCATCCGCTATAGCTTGAGGATGGTATCATTTGGATTTGTTAACCGTATGAATTATATAGGGTATTTTTGCCTTGTGTCTGTGCCCTCTAAGGCGAGCAGCGAGTAATTTACTTGCTTTATTGCCATTTACGAAATAGGACATTTTAAGCCTCCTAGAGGTCTTTTCAAAGACCTCCAGCAATATTAAACAAAGCTCACCCTCATAGCTGTGGAGCTCCTGGATTAAGAATCCATTGCTGTCCGCCCCCTATTTGTCAGCTTACATCCATTCTTCGTCCGATCCACGGAAAAACAGGGCTTTCATCCTTTCAAAAAAAAAAAAGTATGTATTTTCCCCTTTTCCTCCCCCCTTTATCCCTGCCCTTTCCTCTTTCCAATGACAACACACGTGTCATTCACCCTTCTTCCCCATTAATGAGAAAATCCCCCGGATTGCGGTGACCAAGTTGGCTGTCACTCCTATGTCCCTAGGATTGAGAGCCATAATTTAAACAGGAAAGGACATTTAGCATCAGATCACTGAGATACGTAAGCTTGATGCTTGACCAATGGGGATAAGCTAGCAGTACCCCCTTGGGGATCCTTTTTCCCCTGGGTGGCTTTACTGAATAATTCGCACAAGCCCATTGGAAACATGTTCCATTTATCTTTGCTTTTTCCTTCGGTGGCGACATTGACATGTCACTGGCCCCGTCACCTGGTATGGACTTAAAGGGGAAGCCCTACGCTGAAAAAACAGTGTGGGGGTTCCCCCAAGGACCATATCAGACCCTTATCCGAGCACGCAGCCCGGCCGGTCAGGAAAGGGGGTGGGGATGAGCGAGCACGGCCCCCCCACCCCAAAGCACCTTGTCCCCATGTTGATGAGGACAAGGGCCTCTTCCCAACAACCCTGGCCGTTGGTTGTCGGGGTCTGCAGGCGGGGGCTTAATAAGGGGGCCCCCAGATACTGGACCCCCACCCTATGTGAATAAGTATGGGGTACAATGTACCCTTACCCATTCACCTGTGAATTTTTTTTTAAATAAAACACAACACACAAGGGTTTAAAATAATTTATTGCACAGCTCCGGGGGTCTTCTTCCGTCTTCGGGGGTCTTCTCACCAGACTCCTCCGCTATCTTCTTCTAGCTCTTTTACTAGCGGAGGAGCCTGGCTTTCTTCTTCGTAGCCACCCGGGGGTCTTCTTCTGACTTCGGGGGTCTTGTTCCCCTCTTTGGTTCTTCTTGCCGGGTCTCCGCGCCTTCTTCCAGCTCTTTTACAAGCGGCGGCCCGGTCTTCTATCGCCGCCGCCGCCTTCTCGCATAAGTCATTCACTGATTCAGGGATTCCTCTGATGCGTATATTAGAGCGTCTTGCCCGATTTTCTAAGTCTTCCAATTTGGATTGTAATATGTCATTTTCCTCTTTAAAAATATCAATTTCTGAGTCAATGTTTGATGTATTATTCTCCAAATCATCTACTCTAATTTCAAGTGCAGACGCACGCTGGCCTAATTCTCTAATTCCCTTAGTAAGGTTTGTAGTGATAAGGTCTGCGGTAGATTTTAGTGATTTTTGAAGCAGATTTTCAATTTGTTTAAGTGTTACAGGGGGAGACAAGTATTTATGTGAAGAAATTTCAAAGTTCTTCAAATCTGCCACATTTTTTATTAGAAAGGGAATTAGAGAGACTGTGTGCCTTTAATGTAAAATCATCACTGAGTGATGAATCAGAAGGGGCTGGCTGTTTATTGTCTTCCCTGCTTCTCACTGTAGAGGAGGAAGTCTTCAGCGCCATGCTGCAGTGTTTGTGAGGCGGCGCTTTTTTGCCTGTTTTCGGCCTCATATGCTTCTTCAACTTTCAAAACCAGAAAGCTTTTTTTTTTGTTATTCGTTGTCGCCACCACTGATTTTCAAAATTCGGCCGACCAAGCCTTCAATTTCACCTCATATTGCAACAGAAATGAATTTTCGTGGCCGGGAATCTTCCTTTTTCTCCGTAAATTTTCTTTTCTTATTACATTTCTTGCACGATCCTCCCATCATTGATTAGAAAATCGTTTGTTTTTCTAAAAATTTGATGTCCAATTCCTCAAATTTGAAAATCGGCTGTTGCTGCAGCCCACTAATGGTGCTAAATTCGTCTGAAAATTCTTAGATACGATTCTCAAAGAGACAATTCTTTCGAAAATTCAAACCGTGTATGGCCGGCATAACTTCAGCCTTCACAGTTAAGCCTTGACAAAAAAACCTGGAAGCTGATTGATTCCTATACAGAGCTGCACCAGATTTTGCAAGATCCAGTTTTAGTAAATCAACCCCTTAGTGCCTCACCGGTGGATGTGTCTCTTAGGCCGCGTACACACGGGCGGATTTTCTGCCCAACTAAGTTCGTCAGACAATCCGACAGACAGTCCGTCCAACTTTTGAATGAACAGACTTGACCACACACGATGAACAGACAGTCCGCTGAAAGCTTGGGCGATGACGTACGGCACTTACGACGGGACTAGAAATAGGAAGTCCAAGACACAGCAAAGCACCCTTTGGGCTCCTTCTGCTGACTTTGCGTTAGTAGAAGTTTGGTTAGAGACGATTCGCGCTTTTAAGACTTCAGCTTAATTTGTCCGTTTACTGTGGCGCAGTCTACCTGTGAGGTTTGTATCTGTCTTTCGGTACACGGGGATCAGTCGAACCTGTTGTTAGGCGCTTCTGGTCCGCTCGTTTCTGGGTTTCAGGTCGTTCTTCATAGGTCTGGCTGTTCTTCAGTGCGTTCAGTTGAGCTTGTTTGTCCAGCCGACCGTTTCAAAGCCATGGAGAGTGGACGTACTCGGGAACGAGTTCATTGCTATATTGGGGCTTGGTGTTGGGGTTAATACTTTGACCCGAGCCCAGTCTGTGAACAGGGTGAGGAGGAGTTCATGGACAAAGAATTGGTTGCGCCAGCGTGACCAATTCTCGCATATGCCTTTACTCCGTGAGATCCGTGAGAATAATCCTGATGATTTCAGGAATTATCTAAGGATGACGGACCCTGTTTTTCACCGTCTGCTGGCTTTGCTGACCCCTTATATCAGCAGGCAGGATACCTGCATACGGCAAGCCATCACTCCGGAGCAGAGGCTCGTCGCCACGTTGCGCTACTTGGCGACATGGAGAAGCCTTCAGGACCTCAAGTTCTCGACAGGCATCTCCCCCCAGGCTCTGGGGATCATTATTCCAGAGACCTGTTCTGCCATTATTCGGGTCCTGCAGAAGGAATATATGAAGGTAAGTTTGTTCTTTTAATATTGCATTATATGCATTATATGCATTGTATGTTTGTATTCATTTCATCATGACTTTTAATAGCCATGACAGGAATATGATGTGAATGTCCCCTTTATATGAATGCATGCATTTTTTTTTTTTTTATGTTTTTTTTTTTTTTTTGTGTCATTTTTTTTGAGCTTTTTACCTTTTTGTGTCCCACGTGCATATTTGCTTTCACTAACTTCCTCAGCATTCAATCCTGGGCCCCTATACACCCACAGCCGAGACTGTTTTTCTCTATAATTCATATTGTCAGCTCCATTGTACTATTTTACTGCCCCCCCCACCCTTTGTATACTCTTTGTATACACCCTTTGTGTGTATGTGTGTGTGTATATATATATATATATATATATATATATATATATATATATATATATATATATATATATATATATATATATATATATATATATATATATATATATATATATATATATATATATATATAGATTGTCAACTCATTAATTATTCCCCCCACCCCACTCAAATTGGTTGCAGGTATTGTCTACTCATTAATTAGTCCCCCCACCCCACTCAAATTGGTTGCAGGTATTGTCTACTCATTAATTAGTCCCCCCACCCCACTCAAATTGGTTGCAGGTATTGTCTACTCATTAATTAGTCCCCCCACCCCACTCAAATTGGTTGCAGGTATTGTCTACTCATTAATTAGTCCCCCCACCCCACTCAAATTGGTTGCAGGTATTGTCTACTCATTAATTAGTCCCCCCACCCCACTCACCCACCTAACTTATGTCCCCTGGTCCATCAGAGGGCTGAGTAATCTGTGAATTGGGCCGTCTATTTTTTTTTTGGCAGAATTTTTTTTTCAATATTTCTGTTTAACTGTTGTTCCAAAATGTTTTTGAGTTTTATTTGTTATGAATTGTTTTGATTTAATGACTAATTTTTTTTTTTTTCCCCTGTGTTTGACTCCCCAGTTTTCTTCCACGCCACAGGAATGGCAGACTGTGGCTTCCCAATTCGCTGCCCGTTGGGACTTTCCCAACTGCGGAGGGGCGATTGACGGGAAATATGTGAGGATTGTGCCCCCACCCCATTCGGGGTCCTACTATTGGAATTATAAGGGGTTCCATAGTGTGGTGCTAATGGCGGTGGTGTCAGCACAATGTGACTTTCTTTATGTGGATGTGGGGAAGAACGGCTGGATGTCTGACGGAGGAGTCTTTAGGCAGACCGAGTTCTGCCACCGTCTCATCACTGGTGGCCTGGACTTGCCACCAGATGCCGAGAATGTGGAGGGTCTACCGTTTGTGTTTCTAGCTGATGAAGCGTTCGGTCTGAGTGACTATCTGATGAAACCCTTCCCCCAAAGGACCCTCACCCCGGAGAGGAGGGTTTTTAATTACCGGCTGGCCAGAGCAAGAAGGGTTGTGGAGAGTGCCTTTGGCATTATGGCCAGCCGGTTCCGTCTGTTACTGACAGCGATCAACCTAGCAGAGTATAAACTGAACTATGTGATTCTTTGCTGCTGCATTTTGCACAATTTTCTCCGCAAACTTTCAGGGAACCAGTACCTGCAACCTATTGGGCCTGAGGCCGGAATAATATTACCAGAACTCACAGGGCTGGATCATGCCCTTCCTGGCTTAGCCCCCCAAACAGCACGTGAGGTGCGTGACCGGTATGTCAGCTATTTTAATGGTAGGGGGGCTATTCCAATGCCAGCTGACCAATAAAAATGTATTTTTCTTGAAATATGTATTGTCTGTTCAAATTTTTAAGTTTGGTTCTTGTTTGCTTTTCACGGTGCTTGTCTCCTACATTCTCCTAATTCAGGGATATGCAATTGGCAAACCTCCAGCTGGTGCAAAACTACAAGTCAATCATGCCTCTGGGTCTCATGCTTGTGGCTGTCAGTCTTGCTATGCTTCATGGGACTTGTAGTTCTGCAACAGCTGGATTTCCACTAATTGCATATTCCTGTCCTAGTGCATTTGTATAGCAAAGTGGTTTTTGCCAATAGTAAATAAGGCCCTTTGTGACAGAAAACACAAAATGACTTCCCAAACTGGTATTGAGTATTGAAAGAAGTAGACACACACACACATCTTTTTTTTGGAATTTTTAATAGTGCACATTCCAACCAGTGCCTCTTTTTTAGATATTTTTTTTTTTTTTTTTGTAATTTTTTTTTTGGAAACATATAAATATATAGATATATATATATATATATATATATAAAATAAAATTATAAAAAAAATACATAAAATCGAATTTTTAACTATTTACAGAAAACAAGGGGTAAAGCCAAATTTTGAAGATGCACACCAAAAATTGGTAATGTCAACATGTGCTATCTACCATCATGAGTGATCAATGGACGTGTTTGGTGGGTGCAATCCCTTCCTCTCACATACTAGAATGAGGAAGGGTTTGCAAACACCAAATGCGTACATTGCGATCCTCTGATGGCACATAGCACATGTTGACACACCGTATGCATCTTCAAAATTTGGCCTCTAAAAACAATGTTATAAAAACATTAAACAATTTTTGGCAAGGAAATGAAGAACATGATCTTTCGTTTTAGGGAAAAGGGGCTTAGATTCTCCCTAAAACATTGATCATGTTCTTCATTTCCTGCCTCATAGTGACCAGTTGTTGTTGCATGGCATGGATTTGTTGTTGCATGGCATGGATGTTGTTCTCCATTAAATCAATCCTGCCATTCCAGGCCATGATCTGCCCAATCAGCCTCTGGGCACTGTCGGTCGTAAATGGCTCCGCGGCTTGTTGTCCTTCCACAACCAGATCATCACCTAAAAACATGTGTAGATAAAAAATTGGTTAACATATACAGCCATTAATTGTTTACCTTAAGCTGGGTTGTCAGACACTCACTTTGTGGGGTGTGTATCTCCACCACCTCTTCCTCCTCCACATCTAGCCCTGGGCTGGGCTGATCCAGCTCGGACACGGGGCTTGGCTGCTCCCTCACGGACACGGGGCTTGGCTGCTCCCTCACGGACACGGGGCTTGGCTGCTCCCTCACGGACACGGGGCTGGGCAGCTCCATCACGGACACGGGGCTTGGGCTAACTGCCCAATCAGGCTGGTGAGGTCGGGGGGTCCTGGGCTGCTCCGCCTCTTGTCTGAGTCTTTGTTCCCCTATGAGAATGAAAAAAAACAAAAAAAAAAGGTATACTTTTAAGCATACTGATATTTGAGTTCAGAAATTGGAATATGAAACATTGGTTTGAAGTGGTGTACAATTATTAGCTGGTTATTACAAGCTCCTAGTTTAATACATCATTAAAATGACGTTTTTTTAGTTAGGCTGTGTTCAGACTGCTGCGATGTGCGAACGCTGCAAATCTACTGTGGTTTCACGCATCGCATGCCTCCCGGAGGCAGTTCACACTGCCCTATGTGACCTGCTGGGAGTGTCAGTGTAAAGTTTTATTGACACCTCCAAATTATTTCTCATATCACAGTGCAATCTTTAAACTCGGACAGGAATCGGACCACATGGTGTGAACACCCATGTGATCCGATTCGGCTGTGGACTAAAAAAAGGGCCATGTACAAGTTTGGGCCGGATGCGATGCGAATTCAGCCATACTATATGTATGGCTGAAATCGCATCACACAGAGATCACATGTGATTTGCACTGCAGTGCGGTGCAAATCACATTTGATCTCGTACATTGCAGCAATGTGAACCCAGCCTTTAACCAAACTGTGATACTTTATATCTTTTGTCCAAGTTTCACAGACGGACACACTCGAATCATCCCCTGGAGTACCTGTGTGTGATTATGTCCAAAAATGTTCTATGATGTCCCAAACTACACTAAATGATTCCCAGTCCAGATGTTGAACCAGCATTTTACCTATCTATCTATCTATCTATCTATCTATCTATCTATCTATCTATCTATCTATCTATCTATCTATCTATCTTTCTCATTTTTTTATTGAGACTACATTACACTGAATAAATTTATGAAACTTTATTAAAAATGTATATCCTAAACTGAGTGTGACAATTCAGTTTATCATGAACAATACCAAAAAATTAATAACTAATTAAAATCTAATCCAACACCAGATAAATTTACACCATATACAAATTCATGCTATTTACGTCCACATATACGAACAAGCATATTCGCTCATTACATGAACTATTAACTACACGAACGATCAAATTCGCCAGATTTACATATATAATACCTATACGAACGATTATGTCCGACAGAAAAGCTCTGCAAACTTGTGACGACCATGTCCATGATGCCGCTTTTGCGGATATTGGGTTTGGGGTACGGGCCATTATCCCCATCATAGTCCTCCCTTCTCAATATAGCCACCATCTCCACCATCTCTTCAAAGGCCATGTTTGTGGCCTTATATCTCTTCCTTGCTCCGGAAGTATGGGGTTCAGGGCTTTCCTCCGCGCTGCTTACTGAATTTCCGTCCGCCATTTTCACCTATCAATCTCCCACAGCGGAACGAGGGTAAAAGGGGAGGGGAAATACGGTCACACAGAATGTCAGGGGCGGGAGACGCAGGCGGAGCTTGAACGCGTGCGCTGTATATAAAGCGTTACCACGAGGCCGTACGCTTGTCCGAACGGAAGCAGCGAGTGCTACACGCGACGGTAAGATAGTTATCTTTTTATTTTAATTTTAAGCCTGCGTTAGGAATGTATATAGTGAAATTTTACCTTATTGATGGTTAATTGATTTTTATGTGGGTTGGTGGTTGAGTGGGGTTGGTGTTTTGTGTGGTAGTGTGGGGGTGGGGGTGGGTGTATGGGGGGGGGTAGTGTGTGTGTGTGTGTGTGTGGGGGGGGGGAGGTGGGTGTATGGGGGGGGTAGTGTGTGTGTGTGGGGGGTAGTGTG